>NC_135439.1:29227576-29533646 GCF_051991255.1 Vanacampus margaritifer | reverse complement strand
CGCTCGGGTCGAAGTCCCCACTGGAGGCGCGGGTTCGAATCCCAGAGATTCCCCCATAGGAATGAATGGTCGAAATGCCCAATTGAAATGAATGGCGGGCTACCAGGTGTCAAAGTCCCCCAATGAACCTGGAAGGAAAGAGCTGTCAGGATGGCCGAGCGGTCTAAGTCGCTGCGCTCGGGTCGCAGTCCCCACTGGAGGCGCGGGTTCGAATCCCAGAGATTCCCCCATAGGAATGAATGGTCGAAATGCCCAATTGAAATGAATGGCGGGCTACCAGGTGTCAAAGTCCCCCAATGAACCTGGGAAGGAAAGAGCTGTCAGGATGGCCGAGCGGTCTAAGTCGCTGCGCTCGGGTCGCAGTCCCCACTGGAGGCGCGGGTTCGAATCCCAGAGATTCCCCCATAGGAATGAAAGGTCGAAATGCCCCATTGAAATGAATGGCGGGCTACCAGGTGTCAAAGTCCCCCAATGAACCTGGGAAGGAAAGAGCTGTCAGGATGGCTGAGCGGTCTAAGTCGCTGCGCTCGGGTCGCAGTCCCCACTGGAGGCGCGGGTTCGAATCCCAGAGATTCCCCCATAGGAATGAATGGTCGAAATGCCCAATTGAAATGAATGGCGGGCTACCAGGTGTCAAAGTCCCCCAATGAACCTGGGAAGGAAAGAGCTGTCAGGATGGCTGAGCGGTCTAAGTCGCTGCGCTCGGGTCGCAGTCTCCACTGGAGGCGCGGGTTCGAATCCCAGAGATTCCCCCATAGGAATGAATGGTCGAAATGCCCCATTGAAATGAATGGCGGGATTCCAGGTGTCAAAGTCCACCATTGAACCTGGGAAGGAAAGAGCTGTCAGGATGGCAGAGCGGTCTAAGTCGCTGCGCTCGGGTCGCAGTCCCCACTGGAGGCGCGGGTTCGAATCCCCAGAGATTCCCCCATAGGAATGAATGGTCGAAATGCCCAATTGAAATGAATGGCGGGCTACCAGGTGTCAAAGTCCCCCAATGAACCTGGGAAGGAAAGAGCTATCAGGATGGCTGAGCGGTCTAAGTCGCTGCGCTCGGGTCGCAGTCCCCACTGGAGGCGCGGGTTCGAATCCCAGAGATTCCCCCATAGGAATGAAAGGTCGAAATGCCCAATTGAAATAAATGGCGGGCTACCAGGTGTCAAAGTCCCCCAATGAACCTGGGAAGGAAAGAGCTGTCAGGATGGCCGAGCGGTCTAAGTCGCTGCGCTCGGGTCGCAGTCCCCACTGGAGGCGCGGGTTCGAATCCCAGAGATTCCCCCATAGGAATGAATGGTCGAAATGCCCAATTGAAATGAATGGCGGGCTACCAGGTGTCAAAGTCCCCCAATGAACCTTGGAAGGAAAGAGCTGTCAGGATGGCCGAGCGGTCTATGTCGCTGCGCTCGGGTCGCAGTCCCCACTGGAGGCGCGGGTTCGAATCCCAGAGATTCCCCCATAGGAATGAATGGTCGAAATGCCCAATTGAAATGAATGGCGGGCTACCAGGTGTCAAAGTCCCCCAATGAACCTGGGAAGGAAAGAGCTGTCAGGATGGCTGAGCGGTCTAAGTCGCTGCGCTCGGGTCGCAGTCCCCACTGGAGGCGCGGGTTCGAATCCCAGAGATTCCCCCATAGGAATGAATGGTCGAAATGCCCCATTGAAATGAATGGCGGGATTCCAGGTGTCAAAGTCCACCATTGAACCTGGGAAGGAAAGAGCTGTCAGGATGGCAGAGCGGTCTAAGTCGCTGCGCTCGGGTCGCAGTCCCCACTGGAGGCGCGGGTTCGAATCCCAGAGATTCCCCCATAGGAATGAAAGGTCGAAATGCCCCATTGAAATGAATGGCGGGCTACCAGGTGTCAAAGTCCCCCATTGAACATTGGAAGGAAAGAGCTGTCAGGATGGCCGAGCGGTCTAAGTCGCTGCGCTCGGGTCGCAGTCCCCACTGGAGGCGAGGGTTCGAATCCCAGAGATTCCCCCTTTGGAATGAATGGTCGAAATGCCCCATTGAAATGAATGGCGGGCTACCAGGTGTCAAAGTCCCCCAATGAACCTGGGAAGGAAAGAGCTGTCAGGATGGCTGAGCGGTCTAAGTCGCTGCGCTCGGGTCGCAGTCCCCACTGGAGGCGCGGGTTCGAATCACAGAGATTCCCCCATAGGAATGAATGGTCAAAATGCCCAATTGAAATGAATGGCGGGCTACCAGGTGTCAAAGTCTCCCAATGAACCAGGGAAGGAAAGAGCTGTCAGGATGGCCGAGCGGTCTAAGTCGCTGCGCTCGGGTCACAGTCCCCACTGGAGGCGCGGGTTCGAATCCCAGAGATTCCCCCATAGGAATGAATGGTCGAAATGCCCCATTGAAATGAATGGCGGGCTACCAGGTGTCAAAGTCCCCCAATGAACCTGGGAAGGAAAGAGCTGTCAGGATGGCTGAGCGGTCTAAGTCGCTGCGTTCGGGTCGCAGTCCCCACTGGAGGCGCGGGTTCGAATCCCAGAGATTCCCCCATAGGAATAAATGGTCGAAATGCCCAATTGAAATGAATGGCGGGCTACCAGGTGTCAAAGTACCCCAATGAACCTGGGAAGGAAAGAGCTGTCAGGATGGCCGAGCGGTCTAAGTCGCTGCGCTCGGGTCGCAGTCCCCACTGGAGGCGCGGGTTCAAATCCCAGAGATTCCCCCATAGGAATGAATGGTCGAAATGCCCAATTGAAATGAATGGCGGGCTACCAGGTGTCAAAGTCCCCCAATGAACCTGGGAAGGAAAGAGCTGTCAGGATGGCCGAGCGGTCTAAGTCGCTGCGCTCGGGTCGCAGTCCCCACTGGAGGCGAGGGTTCGCATCCCAGAGATTCCCCCATAGGAATGAATGGTCGAAATGCCCCATTGAAATGAATGGCGGGCTACCAGGTGTCAAAGTCCCCCAATGAACCTGGGAAGGAAAGAGCTGTCAGGATGGCCGAGCGGTCTAAGTCGCTGTCCCCCATAGGAATGAATGGTCGAAATGCCCAATTGAAATGAATGGCGGGCTACCAGGTGTCAAAGTCCCCCAATGAACCTGGGAAGGAAAGAGCTATCAGGATGGCTGAGCGGTCTAAGTCGCTGCGCTCGGGTCGCAGTCCCCACTGGAGGCGCGGGTTCGAATCCCAGAGATTCCCCCATAGGAATGAAAGGTCGAAATGCCCAATTGAAATAAATGGCGGGCTACCAGGTGTCAAAGTCCCCCAATGAACCTGGGAAGGAAAGAGCTGTCAGGATGGCCGAGCGGTCTAAGTCGCTGCGCTCGGGTCGCAGTCCCCACTGGAGGCGCGGGTTCGAATCCCAGAGATTCCCCCATAGGAATGAATGGTCGAAATGCCCAATTGAAATGAATGGCGGGCTACCAGGTGTCAAAGTCCCCCAATGAACCTTGGAAGGAAAGAGCTGTCAGGATGGCCGAGCGGTCTATGTCGCTGCGCTCGGGTCGCAGTCCCCACTGGAGGCGCGGGTTCGAATCCCAGAGATTCCCCCATAGGAATGAATGGTCGAAATGCCCAATTGAAATGAATGGCGGGCTACCAGGTGTCAAAGACCCCCAATGAACCTGGGAAGGAAAGAGCTGTCAGGATGGCTGAGCGGTCTAAGTCGCTGCGCTCGGGTCGCAGTCCCCACTGGAGGCGCGGGTTCGAATCCCAGAGATTCCCCCATAGGAATGAAAGGTCGAAATGCCCAATTGAAATGAATGGCGGGCTACCAGGTGTCAAAGTCCCCCATTGAACCTGGAAAGGAAAGAGCTGTCAGGATGGCCGAGCGGTCTAAGTCGCTGCGCTCGGGTCGCAGTCCCCACTGGAGGCGCGGGTTCGAATCCCAGAGATTCCCCCATAGAAATGAAAGGTCGAAATGCCCAATTGAAATAAATGGCGGGCTACCAGGTGTCAAAGTCCCCCAATGAACCTGGGAAGGAAAGAGCTGTCAGGATGGCCGAGCGGTCTAAGTCGCTGCGCTCGTGTCGCAGTCCCCACTGGAGGCGCGGGTTCGAATCCCAGAGATTCCCCCATAGGAATGAATGGTCGAAATGCCCAATTGAAATGAATGGCGGGCTACCAGGTGTCAAAGTCCCCCAATGAACCTGGGAAGGAAAGAGCTGTCAGGATGGCCGAGCGGTCTAAGTCGCTGCGCTCGGGTCGCAGTCCCCACTGGAGGCGCGGGTTCGAATCCCAGAGATTCCCCCATAGGAATGAATGGTCGAAATGCCCCATTGAAATGAATGGCGGGCTACCAGGTGTCAAAGTCCCCCAATGAACCTGGGAAGGAAAGAGCTGTCAGGATGGCTGAGCGGTCTAAGTCGCTGCGTTCGGGTCGCAGTCCCCACTGGAGGCGAGGGTTCGAATCCCAGAGATTCCCCCATAGGAATGAATGGTCAAAATGCCCAATTGAAATGAATGGCGGGCTACCAGGTGTCAAAGTCCCCCAATGAACCTGGGAAGGAAAGAGCTGTCAGGATGGCCGAGCTGTCTAAGTCGCTGCGCTCGGGTCGCAGTCCCCACTGGAGGGGCGGGTTCGAATCCCAGAGATTCCCCCATAGGAATGAATGGTCGAAAAGCCCAATTGAAATGAATGGTGGGCTACCAGGTGTCAAAGTCCCCCATTGAACCTTGGAAGGAAAGAGCTGTCAGGATGGCCGAGCGGTCTAAGTCGCTGCGCTCGGGTCGCAGTCCCCACTGGAGGCGAGGGTTTGAATCCCAGAGATTCCCCCTTTGGAATGAATGGTCGAAATGCCCCATTGAAATGAATGGCGGGCTACCAGGTGTCAAAGTCCCCCAATGAACCTGGGAAGGAAAGAGCTGTCAGGATGGCTGAGCGGTCTAAGTCGCTGCGCTCGGGTCGCAGTCCCCACTGGAGGCGCGGGTTCGAATCACAGAGATTCCCCCATAGGAATGAATGGTCAAAATGCCCAATTGAAATGAATGGCGGGCTACCAGGTGTCAAAGTCTCCCAATGAACCAGGGAAGGAAAGAGCTGTCAGGATGGCCGAGCGGTCTAAGTCGCTGCGCTCGGGTCACAGTCCCCACTGGAGGCGCGGGTTCGAATCCCAGAGATTCCCCCATAGGAATTAATGGTCGAAATGCCCCATTGAAATGAATGGCGGGCTACCAGGTGTCAAAGTCCCCCAATGAACCTGGGAAGGAAAGAGCTGTCAGAATGGCCGAGCGGTCTAAGTCGCTGCGCTCGGGTCGCAGTCCCCACTGGAGGCGCGGGTTCGAATCCCAGAGATTCCCCCATAGGAATAAATGGTCGAAATGCCCAATTGAAATGAATGGCGGGCTACCAGGTGTCAAAGTACCCCAATGAACCTGGGAAGGAAAGAGCTGTCAGGATGGCCGAGCGGTCTAAGTCGCTGCGCTCGGGTCGCAGTCCCCACTGGAGGCGCGGGTTCAAATCCCAGAGATTCCCCCATAGGAATGAATGGTCGAAATGCCCAATTGAAATGAATGGCGGGCTACCAGGTGTCAAAGTACCCCAATGAACCTGGGAAGGAAAGAGCTGTCAGGATGGCCGAGCGGTCTAAGTCGCTGCGCTCGGGTCGCAGTCCCCACTGGAGGCGCGGGTTCAAATCCCAGAGATTCCCCCATAGGAATGAATGGTCGAAATGCCCAATTGAAATGAATGGCGGGCTACCAGGTGTCAAAGTCCCCCAATGAACCTGGGAAGGAAAGAGCTGTCAGGATGGCCGAGCGGTCTAAGTCGCTGCGCTCGGGTCGCAGTCCCCACTGGAGGCGAGGGTTCGCATCCCAGAGATTCCCCCATAGGAATGAATGGTCGAAATGCCCCATTGAAATGAATGGCGGGCTACCAGGTGTCAAAGTCCCCCAATGAACCTGGGAAGGAAAGAGCTGTCAGGATGGCCGAGCGGTCTAAGTCGCTGCGCTCGGGTCGCAGTCCCCACTGGAGGCGAGGGTTCGAATCCCAGAGATTCCCCCTTTGGAATGAATGGTCGAAATGCCCCATTGAAATGAATGGCGGGCTACCAGGTGTCAAAGTCCCCCAATGAACCTGGGAAGGAAAGAGCTGTCAGGATGGCTGAGCGGTCTAAGTCGCTGCGCTCGGGTCGCAGTCCCCACTGGAGGCGCGGGTTCGAATCACAGAGATTCCCCCATAGGAATGAATGGTCAAAATGCCCAATTGAAATGAATGGCGGGCTACCAGGTGTCAAAGTCTCCCAATGAACCAGGGAAGGAAAGAGCTGTCAGGATGGCCGAGCGGTCTAAGTCGCTGCGCTCGGGTCACAGTCCCCACTGGAGGCGCGGGTTCGAATCCCAGAGATTCCCCCATAGGAATGAATGGTCGAAATGCCCCATTGAAATGAATGGCGGGCTACCAGGTGTCAAAGTCCCCCAATGAACCTGGGAAGGAAAGAGCTGTCAGGATGGCTGAGCGGTCTAAGTCGCTGCGCTCGGGTCGCAGTCCCCACTGGAGGCGCGGGTTCGAATCCCAGAGATTCCCCCATAGGAATGAATGGTCGAAATGCCCAATTGAAATGAATGGCGGGCTACCAGGTGTCAAAGTCCCCCAATGAACCTGGGAAGGAAAGAGCTATCAGGATGGCTGAGCGGTCTAAGTCGCTGCGCTCGGGTCGCAGTCCCCACTGGAGGCGCGGGTTCGAATCCCAGAGATTCCCCCATAGGAATGAAAGGTCGAAATGCCCAATTGAAATAAATGGCGGGCTACCAGGTGTCAAAGTCCCCCAATGAACCTGGGAAGGAAAGAGCTGTCAGGATGGCCGAGCGGTCTAAGTCGCTGCGCTCGGGTCGCAGTCCCCACTGGAGGCGCGGGTTCGAATCCCAGAGATTCCCCCATAGGAATGAATGGTCGAAATGCCCAATTGAAATGAATGGCGGGCTACCAGGTGTCAAAGTCCCCCAATGAACCTTGGAAGGAAAGAGCTGTCAGGATGGCCGAGCGGTCTATGTCGCTGCGCTCGGGTCGCAGTCCCCACTGGAGGCGCGGGTTCGAATCCCAGAGATTCCCCCATAGGAATGAATGGTCGAAATGCCCAATTGAAATGAATGGCGGGCTACCAGGTGTCAAAGTCCCCCAATGAACCTGGGAAGGAAAGAGCTGTCAGGATGGCTGAGCGGTCTAAGTCGCTGCGCTCGGGTCGCAGTCCCCACTGGAGGCGCGGGTTCGAATCCCAGAGATTCCCCCATAGGAATGAATGGTCGAAATGCCCCATTGAAATGAATGGCGGGATTCCAGGTGTCAAAGTCCACCATTGAACCTGGGAAGGAAAGAGCTGTCAGGATGGCAGAGCGGTCTAAGTCGCTGCGCTCGGGTCGCAGTCCCCACTGGAGGCGCGGGTTCGAATCCCAGAGATTCCCCCATAGGAATGAAAGGTCGAAATGCCCCATTGAAATGAATGGCGGGCTACCAGGTGTCAAAGTCCCCCATTGAACATTGGAAGGAAAGAGCTGTCAGGATGGCCGAGCGGTCTAAGTCGCTGCGCTCGGGTCGCAGTCCCCACTGGAGGCGAGGGTTCGAATCCCAGAGATTCCCCCTTTGGAATGAATGGTCGAAATGCCCCATTGAAATGAATGGCGGGCTACCAGGTGTCAAAGTCCCCCAATGAACCTGGGAAGGAAAGAGCTGTCAGGATGGCTGAGCGGTCTAAGTCGCTGCGCTCGGGTCGCAGTCCCCACTGGAGGCGCGGGTTCGAATCACAGAGATTCCCCCATAGGAATGAATGGTCAAAATGCCCAATTGAAATGAATGGCGGGCTACCAGGTGTCAAAGTCTCCCAATGAACCAGGGAAGGAAAGAGCTGTCAGGATGGCCGAGCGGTCTAAGTCGCTGCGCTCGGGTCACAGTCCCCACTGGAGGCGCGGGTTCGAATCCCAGAGATTCCCCCATAGGAATGAATGGTCGAAATGCCCCATTGAAATGAATGGCGGGCTACCAGGTGTCAAAGTCCCCCAATGAACCTGGGAAGGAAAGAGCTGTCAGGATGGCTGAGCGGTCTAAGTCGCTGCGTTCGGGTCGCAGTCCCCACTGGAGGCGAGGGTTCGAATCCCAGAGATTCCCCCATAGGAATGAATGGTCAAAATGCCCCATTGAAATGAATGGCGGGCTACCAGGTGTCAAAGTCCCCCAATGAACCTGGGAAGGAAAGAGCTGTCAGAATGGCCGAGCGGTCTAAGTCGCTGCGCTCGGGTCGCAGTCCCCACTGGAGGCGCGGGTTCGAATCCCAGAGATTCCCCCATAGGAATAAATGGTCGAAATGCCCAATTGAAATGAATGGCGGGCTACCAGGTGTCAAAGTACCCCAATGAACCTGGGAAGGAAAGAGCTGTCAGGATGGCCGAGCGGTCTAAGTCGCTGCGCTCGGGTCGCAGTCCCCACTGGAGGCGCGGGTTCAAATCCCAGAGATTCCCCCATAGGAATGAATGGTCGAAATGCCCAATTGAAATGAATGGCGGGCTACCAGGTGTCAAAGTCCCCCAATGAACCTGGGAAGGAAAGAGCTGTCAGGATGGCCGAGCGGTCTAAGTCGCTGCGCTCGGGTCGCAGTCCCCACTGGAGGCGAGGGTTCGCATCCCAGAGATTCCCCCATAGGAATGAATGGTCGAAATGCCCCATTGAAATGAATGGCGGGCTACCAGGTGTCAAAGTCCCCCAATGAACCTGGGAAGGAAAGAGCTGTCAGGATGGCCGAGCGGTCTAAGTCGCTGCGCTCGGGTCGCAGTCCCCACTGGAGGCGCGGGTTCGAATCCCAGAGATTCCCCCATAGGAATGAAAGGTCGAAATGCCCCATTGAAATGAATGGCGGGCTACCAGGTGTCAAAGTCCCCCAATGAACCTGGGAAGGAAAGAGCTGTCAGGATGGCTGAGCGGTCTAAGTCGCTGCGCTCGGGTCGCAGTCCCCACTGGAGGCGCGGGTTCGAATCCCAGAGATTCCCCCATAGGAATGAATGGTCGAAATGCCCAATTGAAATAATTGGCGGGCTACCAGGTGTCAAAGTCCCCCAATGAACCTGGGAAGGAAAGAGCTGTCAGGATGGCTGAGCGGTCTAAGTCGCTGCGCTCGGGTCGCAGTCCCCACTGGAGGCGCGGGTTCGAATCCCAGAGATTCCCCCATAGGAATGAATGGTCGAAATGCCCCATTGAAATGAATGGCGGGATTCCAGGTGTCAAAGTCCACCATTGAACCTGGGAAGGAAAGAGCTGTCAGGATGGCAGAGCGGTCTAAGTCGCTGCGCTCGGGTCGCAGTCCCCACTGGAGGCGCGGGTTCGAATCCCAGAGATTCCCCCATAGGAATGAAAGGTCGAAATGCCCCATTGAAATGAATGGCGGGCTACCAGGTGTCAAAGTCCCCCATTGAACCTTGGAAGGAAAGAGCTGTCAGGATGGCCGAGCGGTCTAAGTCGCTGCGCTCGGGTCGAAGTCCCCACTGGAGGCGCGGGTTCGAATCCCAGAGATTCCCCCATAGGAATGAATGGTCGAAATGCCCAATTGAAATGAATGGCGGGCTACCAGGTGTCAAAGTCCCCCAATGAACCTGGGAAGGAAAGAGCTGTCAGGATGGCCGAGCGGTCTAAGTCGCTGCGCTCGGGTCGCAGTCCCCACTGGAGGCGCGGGTTCGAATCCCAGAGATTCCCCCATAGGAATGAATGGTCGAAATGCCCAATTGAAATGAATGGCGGGCTACCAGGTGTCAAAGTCCCCCAATGAACCTGGGAAGGAAAGAGCTGTCAGGATGGCCGAGCGGTCTAAGTCGCTGCGCTCGGGTCGCAGTCCCCACTGGAGGCGCGGGTTCGAATCCCAGAGATTCCCCCATAGGAATGAAAGGTCGAAATGCCCCATTGAAATGAATGGCGGGCTACCAGGTGTCAAAGTCCCCCAATGAACCTGGGAAGGAAAGAGCTGTCAGGATGGCTGAGCGGTCTAAGTCGCTGCGCTCGGGTCGCAGTCCCCACTGGAGGCGCGGGTTCGAATCCCAGAGATTCCCCCATAGGAATGAATGGTCGAAATGCCCAATTGAAATGAATGGCGGGCTACCAGGTGTCAAAGTCCCCCAATGAACCTGGGAAGGAAAGAGCTGTCAGGATGGCTGAGCGGTCTAAGTCGCTGCGCTCGGGTCGCAGTCTCCACTGGAGGCGCGGGTTCGAATCCCAGAGATTCCCCCATAGGAATGAATGGTCGAAATGCCCCATTGAAATGAATGGCGGGATTCCAGGTGTCAAAGTCCACCATTGAACCTGGGAAGGAAAGAGCTGTCAGGATGGCAGAGCGGTCTAAGTCGCTGCGCTCGGGTCGCAGTCCCCACTGGAGGCGCGGGTTCGAATCCCAGAGATTCCCCCATAGGAATGAATGGTCGAAATGCCCAATTGAAATGAATGGCGGGCTACCAGGTGTCAAAGTCCCCCAATGAACCTGGGAAGGAAAGAGCTATCAGGATGGCTGAGCGGTCTAAGTCGCTGCGCTCGGGTCGCAGTCCCCACTGGAGGCGCGGGTTCGAATCCCAGAGATTCCCCCATAGGAATGAAAGGTCGAAATGCCCAATTGAAATAAATGGCGGGCTACCAGGTGTCAAAGTCCCCCAATGAACCTGGGAAGGAAAGAGCTGTCAGGATGGCCGAGCGGTCTAAGTCGCTGCGCTCGGGTCGCAGTCCCCACTGGAGGCGCGGGTTCGAATCCCAGAGATTCCCCCATAGGAATGAATGGTCGAAATGCCCAATTGAAATGAATGGCGGGCTACCAGGTGTCAAAGTCCCCCAATGAACCTTGGAAGGAAAGAGCTGTCAGGATGGCCGAGCGGTCTATGTCGCTGCGCTCGGGTCGCAGTCCCCACTGGAGGCGCGGGTTCGAATCCCAGAGATTCCCCCATAGGAATGAATGGTCGAAATGCCCAATTGAAATGAATGGCGGGCTACCAGGTGTCAAAGTCCCCCAATGAACCTGGGAAGGAAAGAGCTGTCAGGATGGCTGAGCGGTCTAAGTCGCTGCGCTCGGGTCGCAGTCCCCACTGGAGGCGCGGGTTCGAATCCCAGAGATTCCCCCATAGGAATGAATGGTCGAAATGCCCCATTGAAATGAATGGCGGGATTCCAGGTGTCAAAGTCCACCATTGAACCTGGGAAGGAAAGAGCTGTCAGGATGGCAGAGCGGTCTAAGTCGCTGCGCTCGGGTCGCAGTCCCCACTGGAGGCGCGGGTTCGAATCCCAGAGATTCCCCCATAGGAATGAAAGGTCGAAATGCCCCATTGAAATGAATGGCGGGCTACCAGGTGTCAAAGTCCCCCATTGAACATTGGAAGGAAAGAGCTGTCAGGATGGCCGAGCGGTCTAAGTCGCTGCGCTCGGGTCGCAGTCCCCACTGGAGGCGAGGGTTCGAATCCCAGAGATTCCCCCTTTGGAATGAATGGTCGAAATGCCCCATTGAAATGAATGGCGGGCTACCAGGTGTCAAAGTCCCCCAATGAACCTGGGAAGGAAAGAGCTGTCAGGATGGCTGAGCGGTCTAAGTCGCTGCGCTCGGGTCGCAGTCCCCACTGGAGGCGCGGGTTCGAATCACAGAGATTCCCCCATAGGAATGAATGGTCAAAATGCCCAATTGAAATGAATGGCGGGCTACCAGGTGTCAAAGTCTCCCCAATGAACCAGGGAAGGAAAGAGCTGTCAGGATGGCCGAGCGGTCTAAGTCGCTGCGCTCGGGTCACAGTCCCCCACTGGAGGCGCGGGTTCGAATCCCAGAGATTCCCCCATAGGAATGAATGGTCGAAATGCCCCATTGAAATGAATGGCGGGCTACCAGGTGTCAAAGTCCCCCAATGAACCTGGGAAGGAAAGAGCTGTCAGGATGGCTGAGCGGTCTAAGTCGCTGCGTTCGGGTCGCAGTCCCCACTGGAGGCGAGGGTTCGAATCCCAGAGATTCCCCCATAGGAATGAATGGTCAAAATGCCCCATTGAAATGAATGGCGGGCTACCAGGTGTCAAAGTCCCCCAATGAACCTGGGAAGGAAAGAGCTGTCAGAATGGCCGAGCGGTCTAAGTCGCTGCGCTCGGGTCGCAGTCCCCACTGGAGGCGCGGGTTCGAATCCCAGAGATTCCCCCATAGGAATAAATGGTCGAAATGCCCAATTGAAATGAATGGCGGGCTACCAGGTGTCAAAGTACCCCAATGAACCTGGGAAGGAAAGAGCTGTCAGGATGGCCGAGCGGTCTAAGTCGCTGCGCTCGGGTCGCAGTCCCCACTGGAGGCGCGGGTTCAAATCCCAGAGATTCCCCCATAGGAATGAATGGTCGAAATGCCCAATTGAAATGAATGGCGGGCTACCAGGTGTCAAAGTCCCCCAATGAACCTGGGAAGGAAAGAGCTGTCAGGATGGCCGAGCGGTCTAAGTCGCTGCGCTCGGTCGCAGTCCCCACTGGAGGCGAGGGTTCGCATCCCAGAGATTCCCCCATAGGAATGAATGGTCGAAATGCCCCATTGAAATGAATGGCGGGCTACCAGGTGTCAAAGTCCCCCAATGAACCTGGAAGGAAAGAGCTGTCAGGATGGCCGAGCGGTCTAGTCGCTGCGCTCGGGTCGCAGTCCCCACTGGAGGCGCGGGTTCGAATCCCAGAGATTCCCCCATAGGAATGAAAGGTCGAAATGCCCCATTGAAATGAATGGCGGGCTACCAGGTGTCAAAGTCCCCCAATGAACCTGGGAAGGAAAGAGCTGTCAGGATGGCTGAGCGGTCTAAGTCGCTGCGCTCGGGTCGCAGTCCCCACTGGAGGCGCGGGTTCGAATCCCAGAGATTCCCCCATAGGAATGAATGGTCGAAATGCCCAATTGAAATAATTGGCGGGCTACCAGGTGTCAAAGTCCCCCAATGAACCTGGGAAGGAAAGAGCTGTCAGGATGGCTGAGCGGTCTAAGTCGCTGCGCTCGGGTCGCAGTCCCCACTGGAGGCGCGGGTTCGAATCCCAGAGATTCCCCCATAGGAATGAATGGTCGAAATGCCCCATTGAAATGAATGGCGGGATTCCAGGTGTCAAAGTCCACCATTGAACCTGGGAAGGGAAAGAGCTGTCAGGATGGCAGAGCGGTCTAAGTCGCTGCGCTCGGGTCACAGTCCCCACTGGAGGCGCGGGTTCGAATCCCAGAGATTCCCCCATAGGAATGAAAGGTCGAAATGCCCCATTGAAATGAATGGCGGGCTACCAGGTGTCAAAGTCCCCCAATGAACCTGGGAAGGAAAGAGCTGTCAGGATGGCCGAGCGGTCTAAGTCGCTGCGCTCGGGTCGCAGTCCCCACTGGAGGCGCGGGTTCGAATCCCAGAGATTCCCCCATAGGAATGAAAGGTCGAAATGCCCCATTGAAATGAATGGCGGGCTACCAGGTGTCAAAGTCCCCCAATGAACCTGGGAAGGAAAGAGCTGTCAGGATGGCTGAGCGGTCTAAGTCGCTGCGCTCGGGGTCGCAGTCCCCACTGGAGGCGCGGGTTCGAATCCCAGAGATTCCCCCATAGGAATGAATGGTCGAAATGCCCAATTGAAATGAATGGCGGGCTACCAGGTGTCAAAGTCCCCCAATGACCTGGGAAGGAAAGAGCTGTCAGGATGGGGCTGAGCGGTCTAAGTCGCTGCGCTCGGGTCGCAGTCTCCACTGGAGGCGCGGGTTCGAATCCCAGAGATTCCCCCATAGGAATGAATGGTCGAAATGCCCCATTGAAATGAATGGCGGATTCCAGGTGTCAAAGTCCACCATTGAACCTGGGAAGGAAAGAGCTGTCAGGATGGCAGAGCGGTCTAAGTCGCTGCGCTCGGGTCGCAGTCCCCACTGGAGGCGCGGGTTCGAATCCCAGAGATTCCCCCATAGGAATGAATGGTCGAAATGCCCAATTGAAATGAATGGCGGGCTACCAGGTGTCAAAGTCCCCCAATGAACCTGGGAAGGAAAGAGCTATCAGGATGGCTGAGCGGTCTAAGTCGCTGCGCTCGGGTCGCAGTCCCCACTGGAGGCGCGGGTTCGAATCCCAGAGATTCCCCCATAGGAATGAAAGGTCGAAATGCCCAATTGAAATAAATGGCGGGCTACCAGGTGTCAAAGTCCCCCAATGAACCTGGGAAGGAAAGAGCTGTCAGGATGGCCGAGCGGTCTAAGTCGCTGCGCTCGGGTCGCAGTCCCCACTGGAGGCGCGGGTTCGAATCCCAGAGATTCCCCCATAGGAATGAATGGTCGAAATGCCCAATTGAAATGAATGGCGGGCTACCAGGTGTCAAAGTCCCCCCAATGAACCTTGGAAGGAAAGAGCTGTCAGGATGGCCGAGCGGTCTAAGTCGCTGCGCTCGGGTCGCAGTCCCCACTGGAGGCGCGGGTTCGAATCCCAGAGATTCCCCCATAGGAATGAAAGGTCGAAATGCCCAATTGAAATGAATGGCGGGCTACCAGGTGTCAAAGTCCCCCATTGAACCTGGAAAGGAAAGAGCTGTCAGGATGGCCGAGCGGTCTAAGTCGCTGCGCTCGGGTCGCAGTCCCCACTGGAGGCGCGGGTTCGAATCCCAGAGATTCCCCCATAGGAATGAAAGGTCGAAATGCCCCATTGAAATGAATGGCGGGCTACCAGGTGTCAAAGTCCCCCAATGAACCTGGGAAGGAAAGAGCTGTCAGGATGGCCGAGCGGTCTAAGTCGCTGCGCTCGGGTCGCAGTCCCCACTGGAGGCGCGGGTTCGAATCCCAGAGATTCCCCCATAGGAATGAATGGTCGAAATGCCCATTGAAATGAATGGCGGGCTACCAGGTGTCAAAGTCCCCCAATGAACCTGGGAAGGAAAGAGCTGTCAGGATGGCCGAGCGGTCTAAGTCGCTGCGCTCGGGTCGCAGTCCCCACTGGAGGCGCGGGTTCGAATCCCAGAGATTCCCCCATAGGAATGAATGGTCGAAATGCCCCATTGAAATGAATGGCGGGCTACCAGGTGTCAAAGTCCCCCAATGAACCTGGGAAGGAAAGAGCTGTCAGGATGGCCGAGCGGTCTAAGTCGCTGCGCTCGGGTCGCAGTCCCCACTGGAGGCGCGGGTTCGAATCCCAGAGATTCCCCCATAGGAATGAATGGTCGAAATGCCCCATTGAAATGAATGGCGGGCTACCAGGTGTCAAAGTCCCCCAATGAACCTGGAAGGAAAGAGCTGTCAGAATGGCCGAGCGGTCTAAGTCGCTGCGCTCGGGTCGCAGTCCCCACTGGAGGCGCGGGTTCGAATCCAGAGATTCCCCCATAGGAATAAATGGTCGAAATGCCCAATTGAAATGAATGGCGGGCTACCAGGTGTCAAAGTACCCCAATGAACCTGGGAAGGAAAGAGCTGTCAGGATGGCCGAGCGGTCTAAGTCGCTGCGCTCGGGTCGCAGTCCCCACTGGAGGCGCGGGTTCAAATCCCAGAGATTCCCCCATAGGAATGAATGGTCGAAATGCCCAATTGAAATGAATGGCGGGCTACCAGGTGTCAAAGTCCCCCAATGAACCTGGGAAGGAAAGAGCTGTCAGGATGGCCGAGCGGTCTAAGTCGCTGCGCTCGGGTCGCAGTCCCCACTGGAGGCGAGGGTTCGCATCCCAGAGATTCCCCCATAGGAATGAATGGTCGAAATGCCCCATTGAAATGAATGGCGGGCTACCAGGTGTCAAAGTCCCCCAATGAACCTGGGAAGGAAAGAGCTGTCAGGATGGCCGAGCGGTCTAAGTCGCTGCGCTCGGGTCGCAGTCCCCACTGGAGGCGCGGGTTCGAATCCCAGAGATTCCCCCATAGGAATGAAAGGTCGAAATGCCCCATTGAAATGAATGGCGGGCTACCAGGTGTCAAAGTCCCCCAATGAACCTGGGAAGGAAAGAGCTGTCAGGATGGCTGAGCGGTCTAAGTCGCTGCGCTCGGGTCGCAGTCCCCACTGGAGGCGCGGGTTCGAATCCCAGAGATTCCCCCATAGGAATGAATGGTCGAAATGCCCAATTGAAATAATTGGCGGGCTACCAGGTGTCAAAGTCCCCCAATGAACCTGGGAAGGAAAGAGCTGTCAGGATGGCTGAGCGGTCTAAGTCGCTGCGCTCGGGTCGCAGTCCCCCACTGGAGGCGCGGGTTCGAATCCCAGAGATTCCCCCATAGGAATGAATGGTCGAAATGCCCCATTGAAATGAATGGCGGGATTCCAGGTGTCAAAGTCCACCATTGAACCTGGGAAGGAAAGAGCTGTCAGGATGGCAGAGCGGTCTAAGTCGCTGCGCTCGGGTCGCAGTCCCCACTGGAGGCGCGGGTTCGAATCCCAGAGATTCCCCCATAGGAATGAAAGGTCGAAATGCCCCATTGAAATGAATGGCGGGCTACCAGGTGTCAAAGTCCCCCATTGAACCTTGGAAGGAAAGAGCTGTCAGGATGGCCGAGCGGTCTAAGTCGCTGCGCTCGGGTCGAAGTCCCCACTGGAGGCGCGGGTTCGAATCCCAGAGATTCCCCCATAGGAATGAATGGTCGAAATGCCCAATTGAAATGAATGGCGGGCTACCAGGTGTCAAAGTCCCCCAATGAACCTGGGAAGGAAAGAGCTGTCAGGATGGCCGAGCGGTCTAAGTCGCTGCGCTCGGGTCGCAGTCCCCACTGGAGGCGCGGGTTCGAATCCCAGAGATTCCCCCATAGGAATGAATGGTCGAAATGCCCAATTGAAATGAATGGCGGGCTACCAGGTGTCAAAGTCCCCCAATGAACCTGGGAAGGAAAGAGCTGTCAGGATGGCCGAGCGGTCTAAGTCGCTGCGCTCGGGTCGCAGTCCCCACTGGAGGCGCGGGTTCGAATCCCAGAGATTCCCCCATAGGAATGAAAGGTCGAAATGCCCCATTGAAATGAATGGCGGGCTACCAGGTGTCAAAGTCCCCCAATGAACCTGGGAAGGAAAGAGCTGTCAGGATGGCTGAGCGGTCTAAGTCGCTGCGCTCGGGTCGCAGTCCCCACTGGAGGCGCGGGTTCGAATCCCAGAGATTCCCCCATAGGAATGAATGGTCGAAATGCCCAATTGAAATGAATGGCGGGCTACCAGGTGTCAAAGTCCCCCAATGAACCTGGGAAGGAAAGAGCTGTCAGGATGGCTGAGCGGTCTAAGGTCGCTGCGCTCGGGTCGCAGTCCCCACTGGAGGCGCGGGTTCGAATCCCAGAGATTCCCCCATAGGAATGAAAGTTCGAAATGCCCAATTGAAATAAATGGCGGGCTACCAGGTGTCAAAGTCCCCCAATGAACCTGGGAAGGAAAGAGCTGTCAGGATGGCCGAGCGGTCTAAGTCGCTGCGCTCGGGTCGCAGTCCCCACTGGAGGCGAGGGTTCGAATCCCAGAGATTCCCCCATAGGAATGAATGGTCGAAATGCCCATTGAAATGAATGGCGGGCTACCAGGTGTCAAAGTCCCCCAATGAACCTGGGAAGGAAAGAGCTGTCAGGATGGCCGAGCGGTCTAAGTCGCTGCGCTCGGGTCGCAGTCCCCACTGGAGGCGCGGGTTCGAATCCCAGAGATTCCCCCATAGGAATGAATGGTCGAAATGCCCCATTGAAATGAATGGCGGGCTACCAGGTGTCAAAGTCCCCCAATGAACCTGGGAAGGAAAGAGCTGTCAGGATGGCCGAGCGGTCTAAGTCGCTGCGCTCGGGTCGCAGTCCCCACTGGAGGCGCGGGTTCGAATCCCAGAGATTCCCCCATAGGAATGAATGGTCGAAATGCCCCATTGAAATGAATGGCGGGATTCCAGGTGTCAAAGTCCACCATTGAACCTGGGAAGGAAAGAGCTGTCAGGATGGCAGAGCGGTCTAAGTCGCTGCGCTCGGGTCGCAGTCCCCACTGGAGGCGCGGGTTCGAATCCCAGAGATTCCCCCATAGGAATGAATGGTCGAAATGCCCAATTGAAATGAATGGCGGGCTACCAGGTGTCAAAGTCCCCCAATGAACCTTGGAAGGAAAGAGCTGTCAGGATGGCCGAGCGGTCTAAGTCGCTGCGCTCGGGTCGCAGTCCCCACTGGAGGCGCGGGTTCGAATCCCAGAGATTCCCCCATAGGAATGAATGGTCGAAATGCCAAATTGAAATGAATGGCGGGCTACCAGGTGTCAAAGTCCCCCAATGAACCTGGGAAGGAAAGAGCTGTCAGGATGGCTGAGCGGTCTAAGTCGCTGCGCTCGGGTCGCAGTCCCCACTGGAGGCGCGGGTTCGAATCCCAGAGATTCCCCCATAGGAATGAATGGTCGAAATGCCCCATTGAAATGAATGGCGGGATTCCAGGTGTCAAAGTCCACCATTGAACCTGGGAAGGAAAGAGCTGTCAGGATGGCCGAGCGGTCTAAGTCGCTGCGCTCGGGTCGCAGTCCCCACTGGAGGCGCGGGTTCGAATCCCAGAGATTCCCCCATAGGAATGAAAGTTCGAAATGCCCAATTGAAATAAATGGCGGGCTACCAGGTGTCAAAGTCCCCCAATGAACCTGGGAAGGAAAGAGCTGTCAGGATGGCCGAGCGGTCTAAGTCGCTGCGCTCGGGTCGCAGTCCCCACTGGAGGCGAGGGTTCGAATCCCAGAGATTCCCCCATAGGAATGAATGGTCGAAATGCCCCATTGAAATGAATGGCGGGCTACCAGGTGTCAAAGTCCCCCAATGAACCTGGGAAGGAAAGAGCTGTCAGGATGGCCGAGCGGTCTAAGTCGCTGCGCTCGGGTCGCAGTCCCCACTGGAGGCGCGGGTTCGAATCCCAGAGATTCCCCCATAGGAATGAATGGTCGAAATGCCCCATTGAAATGAATGGCGGGCTACCAGGTGTCAAAGTCCCCCAATGAACCTGGGAAGGAAAGAGCTGTCAGGATGGCCGAGCGGTCTAAGTCGCTGCGCTCGGGTCGCAGTCCCCACTGGAGGCGCGGGTTCGAATCCCAGAGATTCCCCCATAGGAATGAATGGTCGAAATGCCCCATTGAAATGAATGGCGGGATTCCAGGTGTCAAAGTCCACCATTGAACCTGGGAAGGAAAGAGCTGTCAGGATGGCAGAGCGGTCTAAGTCGCTGCGCTCGGGTCGCAGTCCCCACTGGAGGCGCGGGTTCGAATCCCAGAGATTCCCCCATAGGAATGAATGGTCGAAATGCCCAATTGAAATGAATGGCGGGCTACCAGGTGTCAAAGTCCCCCAATGAACCTTGGAAGGAAAGAGCTGTCAGGATGGCCGAGCGGTCTAAGTCGCTGCGCTCGGGTCGCAGTCCCCACTGGAGGCGCGGGTTCGAATCCCAGAGATTCCCCCATAGGAATGAATGGTCGAAATGCCAAATTGAAATGAATGGCGGGCTACCAGGTGTCAAAGTCCCCCAATGAACCTGGGAAGGAAAGAGCTGTCAGGATGGCCGAGCGGTCTAAGTCGCTGCGCTCGGGTCGCAGTCCCCACTGGAGGCGCGGGTTCGAATCACAGAGATTCCCCCATAGGAATGAATGGTCAAAATGCCCAATTGAAATGAATGGCGGGCTACCAGGTGTCAAAGTCTCCCAATGAACCAGGGAAGGAAAGAGCTGTCAGGATGGCCGAGCGGTCTAAGTCGCTGCGCTCGGGTCACAGTCCCCACTGGAGGCGCGGGTTCGAATCCCAGAGATTCCCCCATAGGAATGAATGGTCGAAATGCCCCATTGAAATGAATGGCGGGCTACCAGGTGTCAAAGTCCCCCAATGAACCTGGGAAGGAAAGAGCTGTCAGGATGGCTGAGCGGTCTAAGTCGCTGCGTTCGGGTCGCAGTCCCCACTGGAGGCGAGGGTTCGAATCCCAGAGATTCCCCCATAGGAATGAATGGTCAAAATGCCCCATTGAAATGAATGGCGGGCTACCAGGTGTCAAAGTCCCCCAATGAACCTGGGAAGGAAAGAGCTGTCAGGATGGCTGAGCGGTCTAAGTCGCTGCGCTCGGGTCGCAGTCCCCACTGGAGGCGCGGGTTCGAATCCCAGAGATTCCCCCATAGGAATGAATGGTCGAAATGCCCCATTGAAATGAATGGCGGGATTCCAGGTGTCAAAGTCCACCATTGAACCTGGGAAGGAAAGAGCTGTCAGGATGGCCGAGCGGTCTAAGTCGCTGCGCTCGGGTCGCAGTCCCCACTGGAGGCGCGGGTTCGAATCCCAGAGATTCCCCCATAGGAATGAAAGGTCGAAATGCCCAATTGAAATAAATGGCGGGCTACCAGGTGTCAAAGTCCCCCAATGAACCTGGGAAGGAAAGAGCTGTCAGGATGGCCGAGCGGTCTAAGTCGCTGCGCTCGGGTCGCAGTCCCCACTGGAGGCGCGGGTTCGAATCCCAGAGATTCCCCCATAGGAATGAATGGTCGAAATGCCCAATTGAAATGAATGGCGGGCTACCAGGTGTCAAAGTCCCCCAATGAACCTGGGAAGGAAAGAGCTATCAGGATGGCTGAGCGGTCTAAGTCGCTGCGCTCGGGTCGCAGTCCCCACTGGAGGCGCGGGTTCGAATCCCAGAGATTCCCCCATAGGAATGAAAGGTCGAAATGCCCAATTGATATAAATGGCGGGCTACCAGGTGTCAAAGTCCCCCAATGAACCTGGGAAGGAAAGAGCTGTCAGGATGGCCGAGCGGTCTAAGTCGCTGCGCTCGGGTCGCAGTCCCCACTGGAGGCGCGGGTTCGAATCCCAGAGATTCCCCCATAGGAATGAATGGTCGAAATGCCCAATTGAAATGAATGGCGGGCTACCAGGTGTCAAAGTCCCCCAATGAACCTTGGAAGGAAAGAGCTGTCAGGATGGCCGAGCGGTCTAAGTCGCTGCGCTCGGGTCGCAGTCCCCACTGGAGGCGCGGGTTCGAATCCCAGAGATTCCCCCATAGGAATGAAAGGTCGAAATGCCCAATTGAAATGAATGGCGGGCTACCAGGTGTCAAAGTCCCCCATTGAACCTGGAAAGGAAAGAGCTGTCAGGATGGCCGAGCGGTCTAAGTCGCTGCGCTCGGGTCGCAGTCCCCACTGGAGGCGCGGGTTCGAATCCCAGAGATTCCCCCATAGGAATGAAAGGTCGAAATGCCCCATTGAAATGAATGGCGGGCTACCAGGTGTCAAAGTCCCCCAATGAACCTGGGAAGGAAAGAGCTGTCAGGATGGCCGAGCGGTCTAAGTCGCTGCGCTCGGGTCGCAGTCCCCACTGGAGGCGCGGGTTCGAATCCCAGAGATTCCCCCATAGGAATGAAAGGTCGAAATGCCCCATTGAAATGAATGGCGGGCTACCAGGTGTCAAAGTCCCCCAATGAACCTGGGAAGGAAAGAGCTGTCAGGATGGCTGAGCGGTCTAAGTCGCTGCGCTCGGGTCGCAGTCCCCACTGGAGGCGCGGGTTCGAATCCCAGAGATTCCCCCATAGGAATGAATGGTCGAAATGCCCAATTGAAATAATTGGCGGGCTACCAGGTGTCAAAGTCCCCCAATGAACCTGGGAAGGAAAGAGCTGTCAGGATGGCTGAGCGGTCTAAGTCGCTGCGCTCGGGTCGCAGTCCCCACTGGAGGCGCGGGTTCGAATCCCAGAGATTCCCCCATAGGAATGAATGGTCGAAATGCCCCATTGAAATGAATGGCGGGATTCCAGGTGTCAAAGTCCACCATTGAACCTGGGAAGGAAAGAGCTGTCAGGATGGCAGAGCGGTCTAAGTCGCTGCGCTCGGGTCGCAGTCCCCACTGGAGGCGCGGGTTCGAATCCCAGAGATTCCCCCATAGGAATGAAAGGTCGAAATGCCCCATTGAAATGAATGGCGGGCTACCAGGTGTCAAAGTCCCCCATTGAACCTTGGAAGGAAAGAGCTGTCAGGATGGCCGAGCGGTCTAAGTCGCTGCGCTCGGGTCGAAGTCCCCACTGGAGGCGCGGGTTCGAATCCCAGAGATTCCCCCATAGGAATGAATGGTCGAAATGCCCAATTGAAATGAATGGCGGGCTACCAGGTGTCAAAGTCCCCCAATGAACCTGGGAAGGAAAGAGCTGTCAGGATGGCCGAGCGGTCTAAGTCGCTGCGCTCGGGTCGCAGTCCCCACTGGAGGCGCGGGTTCGAATCCCAGAGATTCCCCCATAGGAATGAATGGTCGAAATGCCCAATTGAAATGAATGGCGGGCTACCAGGTGTCAAAGTCCCCCAATGAACCTGGGAAGGAAAGAGCTGTCAGGATGGCCGAGCGGTCTAAGTCGCTGCGCTCGGGTCGCAGTCCCCACTGGAGGCGCGGGTTCGAATCCCAGAGATTCCCCCATAGGAATGAAAGGTCGAAATGCCCCATTGAAATGAATGGCGGGCTACCAGGTGTCAAAGTCCCCCAATGAACCTGGGAAGGAAAGAGCTGTCAGGATGGCTGAGCGGTCTAAGTCGCTGCGCTCGGGTCGCAGTCCCCACTGGAGGCGCGGGTTCGAATCCCAGAGATTCCCCCATAGGAATGAATGGTCGAAATGCCCAATTGAAATGAATGGCGGGCTACCAGGTGTCAAAGTCCCCCAATGAACCTGGGAAGGAAAGAGCTGTCAGGATGGCTGAGCGGTCTAAGTCGCTGCGCTCGGGTCGCAGTCTCCACTGGAGGCGCGGGTTCGAATCCCAGAGATTCCCCCATAGGAATGAATGGTCGAAATGCCCCATTGAAATGAATGGCGGGATTCCAGGTGTCAAAGTCCACCATTGAACCTGGGAAGGAAAGAGCTGTCAGGATGGCAGAGCGGTCTAAGTCGCTGCGCTCGGGTCGCAGTCCCCACTGGAGGCGCGGGTTCGAATCCCAGAGATTCCCCCATAGGAATGAATGGTCGAAATGCCCAATTGAAATGAATGGCGGGCTACCAGGTGTCAAAGTCCCCCAATGAACCTGGGAAGGAAAGAGCTATCAGGATGGCTGAGCGGTCTAAGTCGCTGCGCTCGGGTCGCAGTCCCCACTGGAGGCGCGGGTTCGAATCCCAGAGATTCCCCCATAGGAATGAAAGGTCGAAATGCCCAATTGAAATAAATGGCGGGATTCCAGGTGTCAAAGTCCACCATTGAACCTGGGAAGGAAAGAGCTGTCAGGATGGCCGAGCGGTCTAAGTCGCTGCGCTCGGGTCGCAGTCCCCACTGGAGGCGCGGGTTCGAATCCCAGAGATTCCCCCATAGGAATGAAAGGTCGAAATGCCCCATTGAAATGAATGGCGGGCTACCAGGTGTCAAAGTCCCCCATTGAACCTTGGAAGGAAAGAGCTGTCAGGATGGCCGAGCGGTCTAAGTCGCTGCGTTTGGGTCGAAGTCCCCACTGGAGGCGCGGGTTCGAATCCCAGAGATTCCCCCATAGGAATGAATGGTCGAAATGCCCCATTGAAATGAATGGCGGGCTACCAGGTGTCAAAGTCCCCCAATGAACCTGGGAAGGAAAGAGCTGTCAGGATGGCCGAGCGGTCTAAGTCGCTGCGCTCGGGTCGCAGTCCCCACTGGAGGCGCGGGTTCGAATCCCAGAGATTCCCCCATAGGAATGAATGGTCGAAATGCCCCATTGAAATGAATGGCGGGCTACCAGGTGTCAAAGTCCCCCAATGAACCTGGGAAGGAAAGAGCTGTCAGGATGGCCGAGCGGTCTAAGTCGCTGCGCTCGGGTCGCAGTCCCCACTGGAGGCGCGGGTTCGAATCCCAGAGATTCCCCCATAGGAATGAATGGTCGAAATGCCCCATTGAAATGAATGGCGGGATTCCAGGTGTCAAAGTCCACCATTGAACCTGGGAAGGAAAGAGCTGTCAGGATGGCAGAGCGGTCTAAGTCGCTGCGCTCGGGTCGCAGTCCCCACTGGAGGCGCGGGTTCGAATCCCAGAGATTCCCCCATAGGAATGAATGGTCGAAATGCCCAATTGAAATGAATGGCGGGCTACCAGGTGTCAAAGTCCCCCAATGAACCTTGGAAGGAAAGAGCTGTCAGGATGGCCGAGCGGTCTAAGTCGCTGCGCTCGGGTCGCAGTCCCCACTGGAGGCGCGGGTTCGAATCCCAGAGATTCCCCCATAGGAATGAATGGTCGAAATGCCAAATTGAAATGAATGGCGGGCTACCAGGTGTCAAAGTCCCCCAATGAACCTGGGAAGGAAAGAGCTGTCAGGATGGCTGAGCGGTCTAAGTCGCTGCGCTCGGGTCGCAGTCCCCACTGGAGGCACGGGTTCGAATCCCAGAGATTCCCCCATAGGAATGAATGGTCGAAATGCCCCATTGAAATGAATGGCGGGATTCCAGGTGTCAAAGTCCACCATTGAACCTGGGAAGGAAAGAGCTGTCAGGATGGCCGAGCGGTCTAAGTCGCTGCGCTCGGGTCGCAGTCCCCACTGGAGGCGCGGGTTCGAATCCCAGAGATTCCCCCATAGGAATGAAAGGTCGAAATGCCCAATTGAAATAAATGGCGGGCTACCAGGTGTCAAAGTCCCCCAATGAACCTGGGAAGGAAAGAGCTGTCAGGATGGCCGAGCGGTCTAAGTCGCTGCGCTCGGGTCGCAGTCCCCACTGGAGGCGAGGGTTCGAATCCCAGAGATTCCCCCATAGGAATGAATGGTCGAAATGCCCCATTGAAATGAATGGCGGGCTACCAGGTGTCAAAGTCCCCCAATGAACCTGGGAAGGAAAGAGCTGTCAGGATGGCTGAGCGGTCTAAGTCGCTGCGCTCGGGTCGCAGTCCCCACTGGAGGCGCGGGTTCGAATCCCAGAGATTCCCCCATAGGAATGAATGGTCGAAATGCCCAATTGAAATGAATGGCGGGCTACCAGGTGTCAAAGTCCCCCAATGAACCTGGGAAGGAAAGAGCTATCAGGATGGCTGAGCGGTCTAAGTCGCTGCGCTCGGGTCGCAGTCCCCACTGGAGGCGCGGGTTCGAATCCCAGAGATTCCCCCATAGGAATGAAAGGTCGAAATGCCCAATTGAAATAAATGGCGGGCTACCAGGTGTCAAAGTCCCCCAATGAACCTGGGAAGGAAAGAGCTGTCAGGATGGCCGAGCGGTCTAAGTCGCTGCGCTCGGGTCGCAGTCCCCACTGGAGGCGCGGGTTCGAATCCCAGAGATTCCCCCATAGGAATGAATGGTCGAAATGCCCAATTGAAATGAATGGCGGGCTACCAGGTGTCAAAGTCCCCCAATGAACCTTGGAAGGAAAGAGCTGTCAGGATGGCCGAGCGGTCTAAGTCGCTGCGCTCGGGTCGCAGTCCCCACTGGAGGCGCGGGTTCGAATCCCAGAGATTCCCCCATAGGAATGAAAGGTCGAAATGCCCAATTGAAATGAATGGCGGGCTACCAGGTGTCAAAGTCCCCCATTGAACCTGGAAAGGAAAGAGCTGTCAGGATGGCCGAGCGGTCTAAGTCGCTGCGCTCGGGTCGCAGTCCCCACTGGAGGCGCGGGTTCGAATCACAGAGATTCCCCCATAGGAATGAAAGGTCGAAATGCCCAATTGAAATAAATGGCGGGCTACCAGGTGTCAAAGTCCCCCAATGAACCTGGGAAGGAAAGAGCTGTCAGGATGGCCGAGCGGTCTAAGTCGCTGCGCTCGTGTCGCAGTCCCCACTGGAGGCGCGGGTTCGAATCCCAGAGATTCCCCCATAGGAATGAATGGTCGAAATGCCCAATTGAAATGAATGGCGGGCTACCAGGTGTCAAAGTCCCCCAATGAACCTGGGAAGGAAAGAGCTGTCAGGATGGCCGAGCGGTCTGAGTCGCTGCGCTCGGGTCGCAGTCCCCACTGGAGGCGCGGGTTCGAATCCCAGAGATTCCCCCATAGGAATGAATGGTCGAAATGCCCCATTGAAATGAATGGCGGGCTACCAGGTGTCAAAGTCTCCCAATGAACCAGGGAAGGAAAGAGCTGTCAGGATGGCCGAGCGGTCTAAGTCGCTGCGCTCGGGTCACAGTCCCCACTGGAGGCGCGGGTTCGAATCCCAGAGATTCCCCCATAGGAATGAATGGTCGAAATGCCCCATTGAAATGAATGGCGGGCTACCAGGTGTCAAAGTCCCCCAATGAACCTGGGAAGGAAAGAGCTGTCAGGATGGCCGAGCGGTCTAAGTCGCTGCGCTCGGGTCGCAGTCCCCACTGGAGGCGCGGGTTCGAATCCCAGAGATTCCCCCATAGGAATGAATGGTCGAAATGCCCAATTGAAATGAATGGCGGGCTACCAGGTGTCAAAGTCCCCCAATGAACCTGGGAAGGAAAGAGCTGTCAGGATGGCCGAGCGGTCTAAGTCGCTGCGCTCGGGTCGCAGTCCCCACTGGAGGCGCGGGTTCGAATCCCAGAGATTCCCCCATAGGAATGAAAGGTCGAAATGCCCCATTGAAATGAATGGCGGGCTACCAGGTGTCAAAGTCCCCCAATGAACCTGGGAAGGAAAGAGCTGTCAGGATGGCTGAGCGGTCTAAGTCACTGCGCTCGGGTCGCAGTCCCCACTGGAGGCGCGGGTTCGAATCCCAGAGATTCCCCCATAGGAATGAATGGTCGAAATGCCCAATTGAAATGAATGGCGGGCTACCAGGTGTCAAAGTCCCCCAATGAACCTGGGAAGGAAAGAGCTGTCAGGATGGCTGAGCGGTCTAAGTCGCTGCGCTCGGGTCGCAGTCTCCACTGGAGGCGCGGGTTCGAATCCCAGAGATTCCCCCATAGGAATGAATGGTCGAAATGCCCCATTGAAATGAATGGCGGGATTCCAGGTGTCAAAGTCCACCATTGAACCTGGGAAGGAAAGAGCTGTCAGGATGGCAGAGCGGTCTAAGTCGCTGCGCTCGGGTCGCAGTCCCCACTGGAGGCGCGGGTTCGAATCCCAGAGATTCCCCCATAGGAATGAATGGTCGAAATGCCCAATTGAAATGAATGGCGGGCTACCAGGTGTCAAAGTCCCCCAATGAACCTGGGAAGGAAAGAGCTATCAGGATGGCTGAGCGGTCTAAGTCGCTGCGCTCGGGTCGCAGTCCCCACTGGAGGCGCGGGTTCGAATCCAAGAGATTCCCCCATAGGAATGAAAGGTCGAAATGCCCAATTGAAATAAATGGCGGGCTACCAGGTGTCAAAGTCCCCCAATGAACCTGGGAAGGAAAGAGCTGTCAGGATGGCCGAGCGGTCTAAGTCGCTGCGCTCGGGTCGCAGTCCCCACTGGAGGCGCGGGTTCGAATCCCAGAGATTCCCCCATAGGAATGAATGGTCGAAATGCCCAATTGAAATGAATGGCGGGCTACCAGGTGTCAAAGTCCCCCAATGAACCTTGGAAGGAAAGAGCTGTCAGGATGGCCGAGCGGTCTATGTCGCTGCGCTCGGGTCGCAGTCCCCACTGGAGGCGCGGGTTCGAATCCCAGAGATTCCCCCATAGGAATGAATGGTCGAAATGCCCAATTGAAATGAATGGCGGGCTACCAGGTGTCAAAGTCCCCCAATGAACCTGGGAAGGAAAGAGCTGTCAGGATGGCCGAGCGGTCTAAGTCGCTGCGCTCGGGTCGCAGTCCCCACTGGAGGCGCGGGTTCGAATCCCAGAGATTCCCCCATAGGAATGAATGGTCGAAATGCCCAATTGAAATGAATGGCGGGCTACCAGGTGTCAAAGTCCCCCAATGAACCTTGGAAGGAAAGAGCTGTCAGGATGGCCGAGCGATCTAAGTCGCTGCGCTCGGGTCGCAGTCCCCACTGGAGGCGCGGGTTCGAATCCCAGAGATTCCCCCATAGGAATGAATGGTCGAAATGCCCAATTGAAATGAATGGCGGGCTACCAGGTGTCAAAGACCCCCAATGAACCTGGGAAGGAAAGAGCTGTCAGGATGGCTGAGCGGTCTAAGTCGCTGCGCTCGGGTCGCAGTCCCCACTGGAGGCGCGGGTTCGAATCCCAGAGATTCCCCCATAGGAATAAAAGGTCGAAATGCCCAATTGAAATGAATGGCGGGCTACCAGGTGTCAAAGTCCCCCATTGAACCTGGGAAGGAAAGAGCTGTCAGGATGGCCGAGCGGTCTAAGTCGCTGCGCTCGGGTCGCAGTCCCCACTGGATGCGCGGGTTCGAATCCCAGAGATTCCCCCATAGGAATGAAAGGTCGAAATGCCCAATTGAAATAAATGGCGGGCTACCAGGTGTCAAAGTCCCCCAATGAACCTGGGAAGGAAAGAGCTGTCAGGATGGCCGAGCGGTCTAAGTCGCTGCGCTCGTGTCGCAGTCCCCACTGGAGGCGCGGGTTCGAATCCCAGAGATTCCCCCATAGGAATGAATGGTCGAAATGCCCAATTGAAATGAATGGCGGGCTACCAGGTGTCAAAGTCCCCCAATGAACCTGGGAAGGAAAGAGCTGTCAGGATGGCCGAGCGGTCTAAGTCGCTGCGCTCGGGTCGCAGTCCCCACTGGAGGCGCGGGTTCGAATCCCAGAGATTCCCCCATAGGAATGAATGGTCGAAATGCCCCATTGAAATGAATGGCGGGCTACCAGGTGTCAAAGTCCCCCAATGAACCTGGGAAGGAAAGAGCTGTCAGGATGGCTGAGCGGTCTAAGTCGCTGCGTTCGGGTCGCAGTCCCCACTGGAGGCGAGGGTTCGAATCCCAGAGATTCCCCCATAGGAATGAATGGTCAAAATGCCCAATTGAAATGAATGGCGGGCTACCAGGTGTCAAAGTCCCCCAATGAACCTGGGAAGGAAAGAGCTGTCAGGATGGCCGAGCGGTCTAAGTTGCTGCGCTCGGGTCGCAGTCCCCACTGGAGGGGCGGGTTCGAATCCCAGAGATTCCCCCATAGGAATGAATGGTCGAAAAGCCCAATTGAAATGAATGATGGGCTACCAGGTGTCAAAGTCCCCCATTGAACCTTGGAAGGAAAGAGCTGTCAGGATGGCCGAGCGGTCTAAGTCGCTGCGCTCGGGTCGCAGTCCCCACTGGAGGCGCGGGTTCGAATCCCAGAGATTCCCCCATAGGAATGAATGGTCGAAATGCCCAATTGAAATGAATGGCGGGCTACCAGGTGTCAAAGTCCCCCAATGAACCTTGGAAGGAAAGAGCTGTCAGGATGGCCGAGCGGTCTATGTCGCTGCGCTCGGGTCGCAGTCCCCACTGGAGGCGCGGGTTCGAATCCCAGAGATTCCCCCATAGGAATGAATGGTCGAAATGCCAAATTGAAATGAATGGCGGGCTACCAGGTGTCAAAGTCCCCCAATGAACCTGGGAAGGAAAGAGCTGTCAGGATGGCTGAGCGGTCTAAGTCGCTGCGCTCGGGTCGCAGTCCCCACTGGAGGCACGGGTTCGAATCCCAGAGATTCCCCCATAGGAATGAATGGTCGAAATACCCCATTGAAATGAATGGCGGGATTCCAGGTGTCAAAGTCCACCATTGAACCTGGGAAGGAAAGAGCTGTCAGGATGGCCGAGCGGTCTAAGTCGCTGCGCTCGGGTCGCAGTCCCCACTGGAGGCGCGGGTTCGAATCCCAGAGATTCTCCCATAGGAATGAAAGGTCGAAATGCCCAATTGAAATGAATGGCGGGCTACCAGGTGTCAAAGTCCCCCAATGAACCTGGGAAGGAAAGAGCTGTCAGGATGGCCGAGCGGTCTAAGTCGCTGCGCTCGGGTCGCAGTCCCCACTGGAGGCGAGGGTTCGAATCCCAGAGATTCCCCCATAGGAATGAATGGTCGAAATGCCCCATTGAAATGAATGGCGGGCTACCAGGTGTCAAAGTCCCCCAATGAACCTGGGAAGGAAAGAGCTGTCAGGATGGCCGAGCGGTCTAAGTCGCTGCGCTCGGGTCGCAGTCCCCACTGGAGGCGCGGGTTCGAATCCCAGAGATTCCCCCATAGGAATGAATGGTCGAAATGCCCAATTGAAATGAATGGCGGGCTACCAGGTGTCAAAGTCCCCCAATGAACCTGGGAAGGAAAGAGCTATCAGGATGGCTGAGCGGTCTAAGTCGCTGCGCTCGGGTCGCAGTCCCCACTGGAGGCGCGGGTTCGAATCCCAGAGATTCCCCCATAGGAATGAAAGGTCGAAATGCCCAATTGAAATAAATGGCGGGCTACCAGGTGTCAAAGTCCCCCAATGAACCTGGGAAGGAAAGAGCTGTCAGGATGGCTGAGCGGTCTAAGTCGCTGCGCTCGGGTCGCAGTCCCCACTGGAGGCGCGGGTTCGAATCCCAGAGATTCCCCCATAGGAATGAAAGGTCGAAATGCCCAATTGAAATAAATGGCGGGCTACCAGGTGTCAAAGTCCCCCAATGAACCTGGGAAGGAAAGAGCTGTCAGGATGGCCGAGCGGTCTAAGTCGCTGCGCTCGGGTCGCAGTCCCCACTGGAGGCGCGGGTTCGAATCCCAGAGATTCCCCCAAAGGAATGAATGGTCGAAATGCCCAATTGAAATGAATGGCGGGCTACCAGGTGTCAAAGTCCCCCAATGAACCTTGGAAGGAAAGAGCTGTCAGGATGGCCGAGCGGTCTATGTCGCTGCGCTCGGGTCGCAGTCCCCACTGGAGGCGCGGGTTCGAATCCCAGAGATTCCCCCATAGGAATGAATGGTCGAAATGCCCAATTGAAATGAATGGCGGGCTACCAGGTGTCAAAGTCCCCCAATGAACCTGGGAAGGAAAGAGCTGTCAGGATGGCTGAGCGGTCTAAGTCGCTGCGCTCGGGTCGCAGTCCCCACTGGAGGCGCGGGTTCGAATCCCAGAGATTCCCCCATAGGAATGAAAGGTCGAAATGCCCCATTGAAATGAATGGCGGGCTACCAGGTGTCAAAGTCCCCCATTGAACCTTGGAAGGAAAGAGCTGTCAGGATGGCCGAGCGGTCTAAGTCGCTGCGCTCGGGTCGAAGTCCCCACTGGAGGCGCGGGTTCGAATCCCAGAGATTCCCCCATAGGAATGAATGGTCGAAATGCCCAATTGAAATGAATGGCGGGCTACCAGGTGTCAAAGTCCCCCAATGAACCTGGGAAGGAAAGAGCTGTCAGGATGGCCGAGCGGTCTAAGTCGCTGCGCTCGGGTCGCAGTCCCCACTGGAGGCGCGGGTTCGAATCCCAGAGATTCCCCCATAGGAATGAATGGTCGAAATGCCCAATTGAAATGAATGGCGGGCTACCAGGTGTCAAAGTCCCCCAATGAACCTGGGAAGGAAAGAGCTGTCAGGATGGCCGAGCGGTCTAAGTCGCTGCGCTCGGGTCGCAGTCCCCACTGGAGGCGCGGGTTCGAATCCCAGAGATTCCCCCATAGGAATGAAAGGTCGAAATGCCCCATTGAAATGAATGGCGGGCTACCAGGTGTCAAAGTCCCCCAATGAACCTGGGAAGGAAAGAGCTGTCAGGATGGCAGAGCGGTCTAAGTCGCTGCGCTCGGGTCGCAGTCCCCACTGGAGGCGCGGGTTCGAATCCCAGAGATTCCCCCATAGGAATGAATGGTCGAAATGCCCAATTGAAATGAATGGCGGGCTACCAGGTGTCAAAGTCCCCCAATGAACCTGGGAAGGAAAGAGCTATCAGGATGGCTGAGCGGTCTAAGTCGCTGCGCTCGGGTCGCAGTCCCCACTGGAGGCGCGGGTTCGAATCCCAGAGATTCCCCCATAGGAATGAAAGGTCGAAATGCCCAATTGAAATAAATGGCGGGCTACCAGGTGTCAAAGTCCCCCAATGAACCTGGGAAGGAAAGAGCTGTCAGGATGGCCGAGCGGTCTAAGTCGCTGCGCTCGGGTCGCAGTCCCCACTGGAGGCGCGGGTTCGAATCCCAGAGATTCCCCCATAGGAATGAATGGTCGAAATGCCCAATTGAAATGAATGGCGGGCTACCAGGTGTCAAAGTCCCCCAATGAACCTTGGAAGGAAAGAGCTGTCAGGATGGCCGAGCGGTCTATGTCGCTGCGCTCGGGTCGCAGTCCCCACTGGAGGCGCGGGTTCGAATCCCAGAGATTCCCCCATAGGAATGAATGGTCGAAATGCCCAATTGAAATGAATGGCGGGCTACCAGGTGTCAAAGTCCCCCAATGAACCTGGGAAGGAAAGAGCTGTCAGGATGGCCGAGCGGTCTAAGTCGCTGCGCTCGGGTCGCAGTCCCCACTGGAGGCGCGGGTTCGAATCCCAGAGATTCCCCCATAGGAATGAATGGTCGAAATGCCCAATTGAAATGAATGGCGGGCTACCAGGTGTCAAAGTCCCCCAATGAACCTTGGAAGGAAAGAGCTGTCAGGATGGCCGAGCGATCTAAGTCGCTGCGCTCGGGTCGCAGTCCCCACTGGAGGCGCGGGTTCGAATCCCAGAGATTCCCCCATAGGAATGAATGGTCGAAATGCCCAATTGAAATGAATGGCGGGCTACCAGGTGTCAAAGACCCCCAATGAACCTGGGAAGGAAAGAGCTGTCAGGATGGCTGAGCGGTCTAAGTCGCTGCGCTCGGGTCGCAGTCCCCACTGGAGGCGCGGGTTCGAATCCCAGAGATTCCCCCATAGGAATGAAAGGTCGAAATGCCCAATTGAAATGAATGGCGGGCTACCAGGTGTCAAAGTCCCCCATTGAACCTGGGAAGGAAAGAGCTGTCAGGATGGCCGAGCGGTCTAAGTCGCTGCGCTCGGGTCGCAGTCCCCACTGGAGGCGCGGGTTCGAATCCCAGAGATTCCCCCATAGGAATGAAAGGTCGAAATGCCCAATTGAAATAAATGGCGGGCTACCAGGTGTCAAAGTCCCCCAATGAACCTGGGAAGGAAAGAGCTGTCAGGATGGCCGAGCGGTCTAAGTCGCTGCGCTCGTGTCGCAGTCCCCACTGGAGGCGCGGGTTCGAATCCCAGAGATTCCCCCATAGGAATGAATGGTCGAAATGCCCAATTGAAATGAATGGCGGGCTACCAGGTGTCAAAGTCCCCCAATGAACCTGGGAAGGAAAGAGCTGTCAGGATGGCCGAGCGGTCTAAGTCGCTGCGCTCGGGTCGCAGTCCCCACTGGAGGCGCGGGTTCGAATCCCAGAGATTCCCCCATAGGAATGAAAGGTCGAAATGCCCAATTGAAATAAATGGCGGGCTACCAGGTGTCAAAGTCCCCCAATGAACCTGGGAAGGAAAGAGCTGTCAGGATGGCCGAGCGGTCTATGTCGCTGCGCTCGGGTCGCAGTCCCCACTGGAGGCGCGGGTTCGAATCCCAGAGATTCCCCCATAGGAATGAATGGTCGAAATGCCCAATTGAAATGAATGGCGGGCTACCAGGTGTCAAAGTCCCCCAATGAACCTGGGAAGGAAAGAGCTGTCAGGATGGCCGAGCGGTCTAAGTCGCTGCGCTCGGGTCGCAGTCCCCACTGGAGGCGCGGGTTCGAATCCCAGAGATTCCCCCATAGGAATGAATGGTCGAAATGCCCAATTGAAATGAATGGCGGGCTACCAGGTGTCAAAGTCCCCCAATGAACCTTGGAAGGAAAGAGCTGTCAGGATGGCCGAGCGATCTAAGTCGCTGCGCTCGGGTCGCAGTCCCCACTGGAGGCGCGGGTTCGAATCCCAGAGATTCCCCCATAGGAATGAATGGTCGAAATGCCCCATTGAAATGAATGGCGGGCTACCAGGTGTCAAAGTCCCCCAATGAACCTGGGAAGGAAAGAGCTGTCAGGATGGCTGAGCGGTCTAAGTCGCTGCGCTCGGGTCGCAGTCTCCACTGGAGGCGCGAGTTCGAATCCCAGAGATTCCCCCATAGGAATGAATGGTCGAAATGCCCCATTGAAATGAATGGCGGGATTCCAGGTGTCAAAGTCCACCATTGAACCTGGGAAGGAAAGAGCTGTCAGGATGGCAGAGCGGTCTAAGTCGCTGCGCTCGGGTCGCAGTCCCCACTGGAGGCGCGGGTTCGAATCCCAGAGATTCCCCCATAGGAATGAATGGTCGAAATGCCCAATTGAAATGAATGGCGGGCTACCAGGTGTCAAAGTCCCCCAATGAACCTGGGAAGGAAAGAGCTATCAGGATGGCTGAGCGGTCTAAGTCGCTGCGCTCGGGTCGCAGTCCCCACTGGAGGCGCGGGTTCGAATCCCAGAGATTCCCCCATAGGAATGAAAGGTCGAAATGCCCAATTGAAATAAATGGCGGGCTACCAGGTGTCAAAGTCCCCCAATGAACCTGGGAAGGAAAGAGCTGTCAGGATGGCTGAGCGGTCTAAGTCGCTGCGCTCGGGTCGCAGTCCCCACTGGAGGCGCGGGTTCGAATCCCAGAGATTCCCCCATAGGAATGAAAGGTCGAAATGCCCAATTGAAATAAATGGCGGGCTACCAGGTGTCAAAGTCCCCCAATGAACCTGGGAAGGAAAGAGCTGTCAGGATGGCCGAGCGGTCTAAGTCGCTGCGCTCGGGTCGCAGTCCCCACTGGAGGCGCGGGTTCGAATCCCAGAGATTCCCCCAAAGGAATGAATGGTCGAAATGCCCAATTGAAATGAATGGCGGGCTACCAGGTGTCAAAGTCCCCCAATGAACCTTGGAAGGAAAGAGCTGTCAGGATGGCCGAGCGGTCTATGTCGCTGCGCTCGGGTCGCAGTCCCCACTGGAGGCGCGGGTTCGAATCCCAGAGATTCCCCCATAGGAATGAATGGTCGAAATGCCCAATTGAAATGAATGGCGGGCTACCAGGTGTCAAAGTCCCCCAATGAACCTGGGAAGGAAAGAGCTGTCAGGATGGCTGAGCGGTCTAAGTCGCTGCGCTCGGGTCGCAGTCCCCACTGGAGGCGCGGGTTCGAATCCCAGAGATTCCCCCATAGGAATGAAAGGTCGAAATGCCCCATTGAAATGAATGGCGGGCTACCAGGTGTCAAAGTCCCCCATTGAACCTTGGAAGGAAAGAGCTGTCAGGATGGCCGAGCGGTCTAAGTCGCTGCGCTCGGGTCGAAGTCCCCACTGGAGGCGCGGGTTCGAATCCCAGAGATTCCCCCATAGGAATGAATGGTCGAAATGCCCAATTGAAATGAATGGCGGGCTACCAGGTGTCAAAGTCCCCCAATGAACCTGGGAAGGAAAGAGCTGTCAGGATGGCCGAGCGGTCTAAGTCGCTGCGCTCGGGTCGCAGTCCCCACTGGAGGCGCGGGTTCGAATCCCAGAGATTCCCCCATAGGAATGAATGGTCGAAATGCCCAATTGAAATGAATGGCGGGCTACCAGGTGTCAAAGTCCCCCAATGAACCTGGGAAGGAAAGAGCTGTCAGGATGGCCGAGCGGTCTAAGTCGCTGCGCTCGGGTCGCAGTCCCCACTGGAGGCGCGGGTTCGAATCCCAGAGATTCCCCCATAGGAATGAAAGGTCGAAATGCCCCATTGAAATGAATGGCGGGCTACCAGGTGTCAAAGTCCCCCAATGAACCTGGGAAGGAAAGAGCTGTCAGGATGGCAGAGCGGTCTAAGTCGCTGCGCTCGGGTCGCAGTCCCCACTGGAGGCGCGGGTTCGAATCCCAGAGATTCCCCCATAGGAATGAATGGTCGAAATGCCCAATTGAAATGAATGGCGGGCTACCAGGTGTCAAAGTCCCCCAATGAACCTGGGAAGGAAAGAGCTATCAGGATGGCTGAGCGGTCTAAGTCGCTGCGCTCGGGTCGCAGTCCCCACTGGAGGCGCGGGTTCGAATCCCAGAGATTCCCCCATAGGAATGAAAGGTCGAAATGCCCAATTGAAATAAATGGCGGGCTACCAGGTGTCAAAGTCCCCCAATGAACCTGGGAAGGAAAGAGCTGTCAGGATGGCCGAGCGGTCTAAGTCGCTGCGCTCGGGTCGCAGTCCCCACTGGAGGCGCGGGTTCGAATCCCAGAGATTCCCCCATAGGAATGAATGGTCGAAATGCCCAATTGAAATGAATGGCGGGCTACCAGGTGTCAAAGTCCCCCAATGAACCTTGGAAGGAAAGAGCTGTCAGGATGGCCGAGCGGTCTATGTCGCTGCGCTCGGGTCGCAGTCCCCACTGGAGGCGCGGGTTCGAATCCCAGAGATTCCCCCATAGGAATGAATGGTCGAAATGCCCAATTGAAATGAATGGCGGGCTACCAGGTGTCAAAGTCCCCCAATGAACCTTGGAAGGAAAGAGCTGTCAGGATGGCCGAGCGATCTAAGTCGCTGCGCTCGGGTCGCAGTCCCCACTGGAGGCGCGGGTTCGAATCCCAGAGATTCCCCCATAGGAATGAATGGTCGAAATGCCCAATTGAAATGAATGGCGGGCTACCAGGTGTCAAAGACCCCCAATGAACCTGGGAAGGAAAGAGCTGTCAGGATGGCTGAGCGGTCTAAGTCGCTGCGCTCGGGTCGCAGTCCCCACTGGAGGCGCGGGTTCGAATCCCAGAGATTCCCCCATAGGAATGAAAGGTCGAAATGCCCAATTGAAATGAATGGCGGGCTACCAGGTGTCAAAGTCCCCCATTGAACCTGGGAAGGAAAGAGCTGTCAGGATGGCCGAGCGGTCTAAGTCGCTGCGCTCGGGTCGCAGTCCCCACTGGAGGCGCGGGTTCGAATCCCAGAGATTCCCCCATAGGAATGAAAGGTCGAAATGCCCAATTGAAATAAATGGCGGGCTACCAGGTGTCAAAGTCCCCCAATGAACCTGGGAAGGAAAGAGCTGTCAGGATGGCCGAGCGGTCTAAGTCGCTGCGCTCGTGTCGCAGTCCCCACTGGAGGCGCGGGTTCGAATCCCAGAGATTCCCCCATAGGAATGAATGGTCGAAATGCCCAATTGAAATGAATGGCGGGCTACCAGGTGTCAAAGTCCCCCAATGAACCTGGGAAGGAAAGAGCTGTCAGGATGGCCGAGCGGTCTAAGTCGCTGCGCTCGGGTCGCAGTCCCCACTGGAGGCGCGGGTTCGAATCCCAGAGATTCCCCCATAGGAATGAAAGGTCGAAATGCCCAATTGAAATAAATGGCGGGCTACCAGGTGTCAAAGTCCCCCAATGAACCTGGGAAGGAAAGAGCTGTCAGGATGGCCGAGCGGTCTATGTCGCTGCGCTCGGGTCGCAGTCCCCACTGGAGGCGCGGGTTCGAATCCCAGAGATTCCCCCATAGGAATGAATGGTCGAAATGCCCTGCCCAATTGAAAAGAATGGCGGGCTACCAGGTGTCAAAGTCCCCCAATGAACCTGGGAAGGAAAGAGCTGTCAGGATGGCTGAGCGGTCTAAGTCGCTGCGCTCGGGTCGCAGTCCCCACTGGAGGCGCGGGTTCGAATCCCAGAGATTCCCCCATAGGAATGAATGGTCGAAATGCCCAATTGAAATGAATGGCGGGCTACCAGGTGTCAAAGTCCCCCAATGAACCTGGGAAGGAAAGAGCTGTCAGGATGGCTGAGCGGTCTAAGTCGCTGCGTTCGGGTCGCAGTCCCCACTGGAGGCGAGGGTTCGAATCCCCGAGATTCCCCCATAGGAATGAATGGTCGAAATGCCCAATTGAAATGAATGGCGGGATACCAGGTGTCAAAGTCCACCATTGAACCTGGGAAGGAAAGAGCTGTCAGGATGGCCGAGCGGTCTAAGTCGCTGCGCTCGGCTCGCAGTCCCCACTGGAGGCGCGGGTTCGAATCCCAGAGATTCCCCCATAGGAATGAAAGGTCGAAATGCCCAATTGAAATAAATGGCGGGCTACCAGGTGTCAAAGTCCCCCAATGAACCTGGGAAGGAAAGAGCTGTCAGGATGGCTGAGCGGTCTAAGTCGCTGCGTTCGGGTCGCAGTCCCCACTGGAGGCGAGGGTTCGAATCCCAGAGATTCCCCCATAGGAATGAATGGTCGAAATGCCCAATTGAAAAGAATGGCGGGCTACCAGGTGTCAAAGTCCCCCAATGAACCTGGGAAGGAAAGAGCTGTCAGGATGGCTGAGCGGTCTAAGTCGCTGCGCTCGGGTCGCAGTCCCCACTGGAGGCGCGGGTTCGAATCCCAGAGATTCCCCCATAGGAATGAATGGTCGAAATGCCCAATTGAAAAGAATGGCGGGCTACCAGGTGTCAAAGTCCCCCAATGAACCTGGGAAGGAAAGAGCTGTCAGGATGGCTGAGCGGTCTAAGTCGCTGCGCTCGGGTCGCAGTCCCCACTGGAGGCGCGGGTTCGAATCCCAGAGATTCCCCCATAGGAATGAATGGTCGAAATGCCCAATTGAAAAGAATGGCGGGCTACCAGGTGTCAAAGTCCCCCAATGAACCTGGGAAGGAAAGAGCTGTCAGGATGGCTGAGCGGTCTAAGTCGCTGCGCTCGGGTCGCAGTCCCCACTGGAGGCGCGGGTTCGAATCCCAGAGATTCCCCCATAGGAATGAAAGGTCGAAATGCCCAATTGAAATAAATGGCGGGCTACCAGGTGTCAAAGTCCCCCAATGAACCTGGGAAGGAAAGAGCTGTCAGGATGGCCGAGCGGTCTAAGTCGCTGCGCTCGGGTCGCAGTCCCCACTGGAGGCGCGGGTTCGAATCCCAGAGATTCCCCCATAGGAATGAATGGTCGAAATGTCCAATTGAAATGAATGGCGGGCTACCAGGTGTCAAAGTCCCCCAATGAACCTGGGAAGGAAAGAGCTGTCAGGATGGCTGAGCGGTCTAAGTCGCTGCGTTCGGGTCGCAGTCCCCACTGGAGGCGAGGGTTCGAATCCCAGAGATTCCCCCATAGGAATGAATGGTCGAAATGCCCCATTGAAATGAATGGCGGGATACCAGGTGTCAAAGTCCCCCATTGAACATTGGAAGGAAAGAGCTGTCAGGATGGCTGAGCGGTCTAAGTCGCTGCGCTCGGGTCACAGTCCCCACTGGAGGCGCGGGTTCGAATCCCAGAGATTCCCCCATAGGAATGAATGGTCGAAATGCCCCATTGAAATGAATGGCGGGCTACCAGGTGTCAAAGTCCCCCAATGAACCTGGGAAGGAAAGAGCTGTCAGGATGGCCGAGCGGTCTAAGTCGCTGCGCTCGGGTCGCAGTCCCCACTGGAGGCGCGGGTTCGAATCCCAGAGATTCCCCCATAGGAATGAATGGTCGAAATGCCCAATTGAAATGAATGGCGGGCTACCAGGTGTCAAAGTCCCCCAATGAACCTGGGAAGGAAAGAGCTGTCAGGATGGCTGAGCGGTCTAAGTCGCTGCGTTCGGGTCGCAGTCCCCACTGGAGGCGCGGGTTCGAATCCCAGAGATTCCCCCCATAGGAATGAATGGTCGAAATGCCCAATTGAAATGAATGGCGGGCTACCAGGTGTCAAAGTCCCCCAATGAACCTGGGAAGGAAAGAGCTGTCAGGATGGCTGAGCGGTCTAAGTCGCTGCGTTCGGGTCGCAGTCCCCACTGGAGGCGAGGGTTCGAATCCCCGAGATTCCCCCATAGGAATGAATGGTCGAAATGCCCCATTGAAATGAATGGCGGGCTACCAGGTGTCAAAGTCCCCCAATGAACCTGGGAAGGAAAGAGCTGTCAGGATGGCTGGGCGGTCTAAGTCACTGCGTTCGGGTCGCAGTCCCCACTGGAGGCGAGGGTTCGAATCCCAGAGATTCCCCCATAGGAATGAATGGTCGAAATGCCCCATTGAAATGAATGGCGGGCTACCAGGTGTCAAAGTCCCTCAATGAACCTGGGAAGGAAAGAGCTGTCAGGATGGCCGAGCGGTCTAAGTCGCTGCGCTCGGGTCGCAGTCCCCACTGGAGGCGCGGGTTCGAATCCCAGAAATTCCCCCATAGGAATGAATGGTCGAAATGCCCCATTGAAATGAATGGCGGGCTACCAGGTGTCAAAGTCCCCCAATGAACCTGGGAAGGAAAGAGCTGTCAGGATGGCCGAGCGGTCTAAGTCGCTGCGCTCGGGTCGCAGTCCCCACTGGAGGCGCGGGTTCGAATCCCAGAGATTCCCCCATAGGAATGAATGGTCGAAATGCCCAATTGAAATGAATGGCGGGCTACCAGGTGTCAAAGTCCCCCAATGAACCTGGGAAGGAAAGAGCTGTCAGGATGGCTGAGCGGTCTAAGTCGCTGCGTTCGGGTCGCAGTCCCCACTGGAGGCGAGGGTTCGAATCCCAGAGATTCCCCCATAGGAATGAATGGTCGAAATGCCCAATTGAAAAGAATGGCGGGCTACCAGGTGTCAAAGTCCCCCAATGAACCTGGGAAGGAAAGAGCTGTCAGGATGGCTGAGCGGTCTAAGTCGCTGCGCTCGGGTCGCAGTCCCCACTGGAGGCGAGGGTTCGAATCCCAGAGATTCCCCCATAGGAATGAATGGTCGAAATGCCCAATTGAAAAGAATGGCGGGCTACCAGGTGTCAAAGTCCCCCAATGAACCTGGGAAGGAAAGAGCTGTCAGGATGGCTAAGCGGTCTAAGTCGCTGCGCTCGGGTCGCAGTCCCCACTGGAGGCGCGGGTTCGAATCCCAGAGATTCCCCCATAGGAATGAATGGTCGAAATGCCCAATTGAAATGAATGGCGGGATACCAGGTGTCAAAGTCCACCATTGAACCTGGGAAGGAAAGAGCTGTCAGGATGGCCGAGCGGTCTAAGTCGCTGCGCTCGGGTCGCAGTCCCCACTGGAGGCGCGGGTTCGAATCCCAGAGATTCCCCCATAGGAATGAAAGGTCGAAATGCCCAATTGAAATAAATGGCGGGCTACCAGGTGTCAAAGTCCCCCAATGAACCTGGGAAGGAAAGAGCTGTCAGGATGGCTGAGCGGTCTAAGTCGCTGCGTTCGGGTCGCAGTCCCCACTGGAGGCGAGGGTTCGAATCCCAGAGATTCCCCCATAGGAATGAATGGTCGAAATGCCCAATTGAAAAGAATGGCGGGCTACCAGGTGTCAAAGTCCCCCAATGAACCTGGGAAGGAAAGAGCTGTCAGGATGGCTGAGCGGTCTAAGTCGCTGCGCTCGGGTCGCAGTCCCCACTGGAGGCGCGGGTTCGAATCCCAGAGATTCCCCCATAGGAATGAATGGTCGAAATGCCCAATTGAAATGAATGGCGGGCTACCAGGTGTCAAAGTCCCCCAATGAACCTGGGAAGGAAAGAGCTGTCAGGATGGCTGAGCGGTCTAAGTCGCTGCGTTCGGGTCGCAGTCCCCACTGGAGGCGAGGGTTCGAATCCCCGAGATTCCCCCATAGGAATGAATGGTCGAAATGCCCAATTGAAATGAATGGCGGGATACCAGGTGTCAAAGTCCACCATTGAACCTGGGAAGGAAAGAGCTGTCAGGATGGCCGAGCGGTCTAAGTCGCTGCGCTCGGCTCGCAGTCCCCACTGGAGGCGCGGGTTCGAATCCCAGAGATTCCCCCATAGGAATGAAAGGTCGAAATGCCCAATTGAAATAAATGGCGGGCTACCAGGTGTCAAAGTCCCCCAATGAACCTGGGAAGGAAAGAGCTGTCAGGATGGCTGAGCGGTCTAAGTCGCTGCGTTCGGGTCGCAGTCCCCACTGGAGGCGAGGGTTCGAATCCCAGAGATTCCCCCATAGGAATGAATGGTCGAAATGCCCAATTGAAAAGAATGCGGGCTACCAGGTGTCAAAGTCCCCCAATGAACCTGGGAAGGAAAGAGCTGTCAGGATGGCTGAGCGGTCTAAGTCGCTGCGCTCGGGTCGCAGTCCCCACTGGAGGCGCGGGTTCGAATCACAGAGATTCCCCCATAGGAATGAATGGTCAAAATGCCCAATTGAAATGAATGGCGGGCTACCAGGTGTCAAAGTCCCCCAATGAACCAGGGAAGGAAAGAGCTGTCAGGATGGCCGAGCGGTCTAAGTCGCTGCGCTCGGGTCACAGTCCCCACTGGAGGCGCGGGTTCGAATCCCAGAGATTCCCCCATAGGAATGAATGGTCGAAATGCCCCATTGAAATGAATGGCGGGCTACCAGATGTCAAAGTCCCCCAATGAACCTGGGAAGGAAAGAGCTGTCAGGATGGCCGAGCGGTCTAAGTCGCTGCGTTCGGGTCGCAGTCCCCACTGGAGGCGAGGGTTCGAATCCCAGAGATTCCCCCATAGGAATGAATGGTCAAAATGCCCAATTGAAATGAATGGCGGGCTACCAGGTGTCAAAGTCCCCCAATGAACCTGGGAAGGAAAGAGCTGTCAGGATGGCCGAGCGGTCTAAGTCGCTGCGCTCGGGTCGCAGTCCCCACTGGAGGCGCGGGATCGAATCCCAGAGATTCCCCCATAGGAATGAAAGGTCGAAATGCCCAATTGAAATGAATGGCGGGCTACCAGGTGTCAAAGTCCCCCAATGAACCTGGGAAGGAAAGAGCTGTCAGTTTGGCTGAGCGGTCTAAGTCGCTGCGCTCGGGTCGCAGTCCCCACTGGAGGGGCGGGTTCGAATCCCAGAGATTCCCCCATAGGAATGAATGGTCGAAATGCCCCATTGAAATGAATGGCGGGCTACCAGGTGTCAAAGTCCCCCAATGAACCTGGGAAGGAAAGAGCTGTCAGGATGGCTGAGCGGTCTAAGTCGCTGCGCTCGGGTCGCAGTCCCCACTGGAGGCGCGGGTTCGAATCCCAGAGATTCCCCCATAGGAATGAATGGTCGAAATGCCCAATTGAAATGAATGGCGGGCTACCAGGTCTCAAAGTCCCCCAATGAACCAGGGAAGGAAAGAGCTGTCAGGATGGCTGAGCGGTCTAAGTCGCTGCGCTCGGGTCGCAGTCCCCACTGGAGGGGCGGGTTCGAATCCCAGAGATTCCCCCATAGGAATGAATGGTCGAAATGCCCCATTGAAATGAATGGCGGGCTACCAGGTGTCAAAGTCCCCCAATGAACCTGGGAAGGAAAGAGCTGTCAGGATGGCTGAGCGGTCTAAGTCGCTGCGCTCGGGTCGCAGTCCCCACTGGAGGCGCGGCTTCGAATCCCAGAGATTCCCCCATAGGAATGAATGGTCGAAATGCCCAATTGAAATGAATGGCGGGCTACCAGGTCTCAAAGTCCCCCAATGAACCAGGGAAGGAAAGAGCTGTCAGGATGGCTGAGCGGTCTAAGTCGCTGCGTTCGGGTCGCAGTCCCCACTGGAGGCGCGGGTTCGAATCCCAGAGTTTCCCCCATAGGAATGAAAGGTCGAAATGCCCAATTGAAATGAATGGCGGGCTACCAGGTGTCAAAGTCCCCCAATGAACCTGGGAAGGAAAGAGCTGTCAGGATGGCTGAGCGGTCTAAGTCGCTGCGCTCGGGTCGCAGTCCCCACTGGAGGCGCGGGTTCGAATCCCAGAGATTCCCCCATAGGAATGAATGGTCGAAATGCCCAATTGAAATGAATGGCGGGCTACCAGGTGTCAAAGTCCCCCATTGAACCTTGGAAGGAAAGAGCTGTCATGATGGCCGAGCGGTCTAAGTCGCTGCGCTCGGGTCGCAGTCCCCACTGGAGGCGCGGGTTCGAATCCCAGAGATTCCCCCATAGGAATGAAAGGTCGAAATGCCCAATTGAAATGAATGGCGGGCTACCAGGTGTCAAAGTCCCCCAATGAACCTGGGAAGGAAAGAGCTGTCAGGATGGCTGAGCGGTCTAAGTCGCTGCGCTCGGGTCGCAGTCCCCACTGGAGGCGAGGGTTCGAATCCCAAAAATTCCCCCATAGGAATGAATGGTCGAAATGCCCAATTGAAATGAATGGCGGGCTACCAGGTGTCAAAGTCCCCCAATGAACCAGGGAAGGAAAGAGCTGTCAGGATGGCTGAGCGGTCTAAGTCGCTGCGCTCGGGTCGCAGTCCCCACTGGAGGCGCGGGTTCGAATCACAGAGATTCCCCCATAGGAATGAATGGTCGAAATGCCCAATTGAAATGAATGGCGGGCTACCAGGTCTCAAAGTCCCCCAATGAACCAGGGAAGGAAAGAGCTGTCAGGATGGCTGAGCGGTCTAAGTCGCTGCGCTCGGGTCGCAGTCCCCACTGGAGGCGCGGGTTCGAATCCCAGAGATTCCCCCATAGGAATGAATGGTCGAAATGCCCATTTGAAATGAATGGCGGGCTACCAGGTGTCAAAGTCCCCCATTGAACCTTGGAAGGAAAGAGCTGTCAGGATGGCCGAGCGGTCTAAGTCGCTGCGCTAGTGTCGCAGTCCCCACTGGAGGCGCGGGTTCGAATCCCAGAGATTCCCCCATAGGAATGAATGGTCGAAATGCCCAATTGAAATGAATGGCGGGCTACCAGGTGTCAAAGTCCCCCAATGAACCTGGGAAGGAAAGAGCTGTCAGGATGGCCGAGCGGTCTAAGTCGCTGCGCTCGGGTCGCAGTCCCCACTGGAGGCGCGGGTTCGAATCCCAGAGATTCCCCCATAGGAATGAATGGTCGAAATGCCCAATTGAAATGAATGGCGGGCTACCAGGTGTCAAAGTCCCCCATTGAACCTTGGAAGGAAAGAGCTGTCAGGATGGCCGAGCGGTCTAAGTCGCTGCGCTCGGGTCGCAGTCCCCACTGGAGGCGCGGGTTCGAATCCCAGAGATTCCCCCATAGGAATGAATGGTCGAAATGCCCAGTTGAAATGAATGGCGGGCTACCAGGTGTCAAAGTCCCCCATTGAACCTTGGAAGGAAAGAGCTGTCAGGATGGCCGAGCGGTCTAAGTCGCTGCGTTCGGGTCGCAGTCCCCACTGGAGGCGAGGGTTCGAATCCCAGAGATTCCCCCATAGGAATGAATGGTCAAAATGCCCAATTGAAATGAATGGCGGGCTACCAGGTGTCAAAGTCCCCCAATGAACCTGGGAAGGAAAGAGCTGTCAGGATGGCCGAGCGGTCTAAGTCGCTGCGCTCGGGTCGCAGTCCCCACTGGAGGCGCGGGATCGAATCCCAGAGATTCCCCCATAGGAATGAAAGGTCGAAATGCCCAATTGAAATGAATGGCGGGCTACCAGGTGTCAAAGTCCCCCAATGAACCTGGGAAGGAAAGAGCTGTCAGTTTGGCTGAGCGGTCTAAGTCGCTGCGCTCGGGTCGCAGTCCCCACTGGAGGGGCGGGTTCGAATCCCAGAGATTCCCCCATAGGAATGAATGGTCGAAATGCCCCATTGAAATGAATGGCGGGCTACCAGGTGTCAAAGTCCCCCAATGAACCTGGGAAGGAAAGAGCTGTCAGGATGGCTGAGCGGTCTAAGTCGCTGCGCTCGGGTCGCAGTCCCCACTGGAGGCGCGGGTTCGAATCCCAGAGATTCCCCCATAGGAATGAATGGTCGAAATGCCCAATTGAAATGAATGGCGGGCTACCAGGTCTCAAAGTCCCCCAATGAACCAGGGAAGGAAAGAGCTGTCAGGATGGCTGAGCGGTCTAAGTCGCTGCGCTCGGGTCGCAGTCCCCACTGGAGGGGCGGGTTCGAATCCCAGAGATTCCCCCATAGGAATGAATGGTCGAAATGCCCCATTGAAATGAATGGCGGGCTACCAGGTGTCAAAGTCCCCCAATGAACCTGGGAAGGAAAGAGCTGTCAGGATGGCTGAGCGGTCTAAGTCGCTGCGCTCGGGTCGCAGTCCCCACTGGAGGCGCGGGTTCGAATCCCAGAGATTCCCCCATAGGAATGAATGGTCGAAATGCCCAATTGAAATGAATGGCGGGCTACCAGGTCTCAAAGTCCCCCAATGAACCAGGGAAGGAAAGAGCTGTCAGGATGGCTGAGCGGTCTAAGTCGCTGCGCTCGGGTCGCAGTCCCCACTGGAGGCGCGGGTTCGAATCCCAGAGATTCCCCCATAGGAATGAATGGTCGAAATAACCAATTGAAATGAATGGCGGGCTACCAGGTGTCAAAGTCCCCCATTGAACCTTGGAAGGAAAGAGCTGTCATGATGGCCGAGCGGTCTAAGTCGCTGCGCTCGGGTCGCAGTCCCCACTGGAGGCGCGGGTTCGAATCCCAGAGATTCCCCCATAGGAATGAAAGGTCGAAATGCCCAATTGAAATGAATGGCGGGCTACCAGGTGTCAAAGTCCCCCAATGAACCTGGGAAGGAAAGAGCTGTCAGGATGGCTGAGCGGTCTAAGTCGCTGCGCTCGGGTCGCAGTCCCCACTGGAGGCGAGGGTTCGAATCCCAAAAATTCCCCCATAGGAATGAATGGTCGAAATGCCCAATTGAAATGAATGGCGGGCTACCAGGTGTCAAAGTCCCCCAATGAACCAGGGAAGGAAAGAGCTGTCAGGATGGCTGAGCGGTCTAAGTCGCTGCGCTCGGGTCGCAGTCCCCACTGGAGGCGCGGGTTCGAATCCCAGAGATTCCCCCATAGGAATGAATGGTCGAAATGCCCAATTGAAATGAATGGCGGGCTACCAGGTCTCAAAGTCCCCCAATGAACCAGGGAAGGAAAGAGCTGTCAGGATGGCTGAGCGGTCTAAGTCGCTGCGCTCGGGTCGCAGTCCCCAATGGAGGCGCGGGTTCGAATCCCAGAGATTCCCCCATAGGAATGAATGGTCGAAATGCCCATTTGAAATGAATGGCGGGCTACCAGGTGTCAAAGTCCCCCATTGAACCTTGGAAGGAAAGAGCTGTCAGGATGGCCGAGCGGTCTAAGTCGCTGCGCTAGTGTCGCAGTCCCCACTGGAGGCGCGGGTTCGAATCCCAGAGATTCCCCCATAGGAATGAATGGTCGAAATGCCCAGTTGAAATGAATGGCGGGCTACCAGGTGTCAAAGTCCCCCATTGAACCTTGGAAGGAAAGAGCTGTCAGGATGGCCGAGCGGTCTAAGTCGCTGCGTATGGGTCGCAGTCCCCACTGGAGGCGCGGGTTCGAATCCCAGAGTTTCCCCCATAGGAATGAAAGGTCGAAATGCCCAATTGAAATGAATGGCGGGCTACCAGGTGTCAAAGTCCCCCAATGAACCTGGGAAGGAAAGAGCTGTCAGGATGGCCGAGCGGTCTAAGTCGCTGCGCTCGGGTCGCAGTCCCCACTGGAGGCGCGGGTTCGAATCCCAGAGATTCCCCCATAGGAATGAATGGTCGAAATGCCCAATTTAAATGAATGGCGGGCTACCAGGTGTCAAAGTCCCCCAATGAACCTGGGAAGGAAAGAGCTGTCAGGATGGCTGAGCGGTCTAAGTCGCTGCGCTCGGGTCGCAGTCCCCACTGGAGGCGAGGGTTCGAATCCCAAAAATTCCCCCATTGGAATGAATGGTCGAAATGCCCCATTGAAATGAATGGCGGGCTACCAGGTGTCAAAGTCCCCCAATGAACATGGGAAGGAAAGAGCTGTCAGGATGGCTGAGCGGTCTAAGTCGCTGCGCTCGGGTCGCAGTCCCCACTGGAGGCGCGGGTTCGAATCACAGAGATTCCCCCATAGGAATGAATGGTCAAAATGCCCAATTGAAATGAATGGCGGGCTACCAGGTGTCAAAGTCCCCCAATGAACCAGGGAAGGAAAGAGCTGTCAGGATGGCCGAGCGGTCTAAGTCGCTGCGCTCGGGTCACAGTCCCCACTGGAGGCGCGGGTTCGAATCCCAGAGATTCCCCCATAGGAATGAATGGTCGAAATGCCCCATTGAAATGAATGGCGGGCTACCAGGTGTCAAAGTCCCCCAATGAACCTGGGAAGGAAAGAGCTGTCAGGATGGCTGAGCGGTCTAAGTCGCTGCGTATGGGTCGCAGTCCCCACTGGAGGCGCGGGTTCGAATCCCAGAGTTTCCCCCCATAGGAATGAAAGGTCGAAATGCCCAATTGAAATGAATGGCGGGCTACCAGGTGTCAAAGTCACCCAATGAACCTGGGAAGGAAAGAGCTGTCAGGATGGCTGAGCGGTCTAAGTCGCTGCGCTCGGGTCGCAGTCCCCACTGGAGGCGCGGGTTCGAATCCCAGAGATTCCCCCATAGGAATGAATGGTCGAAATGCCCAATTGAAATGAATGGCGGGCTACCAGGTGTCAAAGTCCCCCAATGAACCTGGGAAGGAAAGAGCTGTCAGGATGGCTGAGCGGTCTAAGTCGCTGCGCTCGGGTCGCAGTCCCCACTGGAGGCGAGGGTTCGAATCCCAAAAATTGGCCCATAGGAATGAATGGTCGAAATGCCCCATTGAAATGAATGGCGGGCTACCAGGTGTCAAAGTCCCCCAATGAACCTGGGAAGGAAAGAGCTGTCAGGATGGCTGAGCGGTCTAAGTCGCTGCGCTCGGGTCGCAGTCCCCACTGGAGGCGCGGGTTCGAATCACAGAGATTCCCCCATAGGAATGAATGGTCGAAATGCCCAGTTGAAATGAATGGCGGGCTACCAGGTGTCAAAGTCCCCCAATGAACCAGGGAAGGAAAGAGCTGTCAGGATGGCCGAGCGGTCTAAGTCGCTGCGTATGGGTCGCAGTCCCCACTGGAGGCGCGGGTTCGAATCCCAGAGTTTCCCCCATAGGAATGAAAGGTCGAAATGCCCAATTGAAATGAATGGCGGGCTACCAGGTGTCAAAGTCCCCCAATGAACCTGGGAAGGAAAGAGCTGTCAGGATGGCCGAGCGGTCTAAGTCGCTGCGCTCGGGTCGCAGTCCCCACTGGAGGCGCGGGTTCGAATCCCAGAGATTCCCCCATAGGAATGAATGGTCGAAATGCCCAATTTAAATGAATGGCGGGCTACCAGGTGTCAAAGTCCCCCAATGAACCTGGGAAGGAAAGAGCTGTCAGGATGGCTGAGCGGTCTAAGTCGCTGCGCTCGGGTCGCAGTCCCCACTGGAGGCGAGGGTTCGAATCCCAAAAATTCCCCCATTGGAATGAATGGTCGAAATGCCCCATTGAAATGAATGGCGGGCTACCAGGTGTCAAAGTCCCCCAATGAACATGGGAAGGAAAGAGCTGTCAGGATGGCTGAGCGGTCTAAGTCGCTGCGCTCGGGTCGCAGTCCCCACTGGAGGCGCGGGTTCGAATCACAGAGATTCCCCCATAGGAATGAATGGTCAAAATGCCCAATTGAAATGAATGGCGGGCTACCAGGTGTCAAAGTCCCCCAATGAACCAGGGAAGGAAAGAGCTGTCAGGATGGCCGAGCGGTCTAAGTCGCTGCGCTCGGGTCACAGTCCCCACTGGAGGCGCGGGTTCGAATCCCAGAGATTCCCCCATAGGAATGAATGGTCGAAATGCCCCATTGAAATGAATGGCGGGCTACCAGGTGTCAAAGTCCCCCAATGAACCTGGGAAGGAAAGAGCTGTCAGGATGGCTGAGCGGTCTAAGTCGCTGCGTATGGGTCGCAGTCCCCACTGGAGGCGCGGGTTCGAATCCCAGAGTTTCCCCCATAGGAATGAAAGGTCGAAATGCCCAATTGAAATGAATGGCGGGCTACCAGGTGTCAAAGTCACCCAATGAACCTGGGAAGGAAAGAGCTGTCAGGATGGCTGAGCGGTCTAAGTCGCTGCGCTCGGGTCGCAGTCCCCACTGGAGGCGCGGGTTCGAATCCCAGAGATTCCCCCATAGGAATGAATGGTCGAAATGCCCAATTGAAATGAATGGCGGGCTACCAGGTGTCAAAGTCCCCCAATGAACCTGGGAAGGAAAGAGCTGTCAGGATGGCTGAGCGGTCTAAGTCGCTGCGCTCGGGTCGCAGTCCCCACTGGAGGCGAGGGTTCGAATCCCAAAAATTGGCCCATAGGAATGAATGGTCGAAATGCCCCATTGAAATGAATGGCGGGCTACCAGGTGTCAAAGTCCCCCAATGAACCTGGGAAGGAAAGAGCTGTCAGGATGGCTGAGCGGTCTAAGTCGCTGCGCTCGGGTCGCAGTCCCCACTGGAGGCGCGGGTTCGAATCACAGAGATTCCCCCATAGGAATGAATGGTCAAAATGCCCAATTGAAATGAATGGCGGGCTACCAGGTGTCAAAGTCCCCCAATGAACCAGGGAAGGAAAGAGCTGTCAGGATGGCCGAGCGGTCTAAGTCGCTGCGCTCGGGTCACAGTCCCCACTGGAGGCGCGGGTTCGAATCCCAGAGATTCCCCCATAGGAATGAATGGTCGAAATGCCCCATTGAAATGAATGGCGGGCTACCAGATGTCAAAGTCCCCCAATGAACCTGGGAAGGAAAGAGCTGTCAGGATGGCCGAGCGGTCTAAGTCGCTGCGTTCGGGTCGCAGTCCCCACTGGAGGCGAGGGTTCGAATCCCAGAGATTCCCCCATAGGAATGAATGGTCAAAATGCCCAATTGAAATGAATGGCGGGCTACCAGGTGTCAAAGTCCCCCAATGAACCTGGGAAGGAAAGAGCTGTCAGGATGGCCGAGCGGTCTAAGTCGCTGCGCTCGGGTCGCAGTCCCCACTGGAGGCGCGGGTTCGAATCCCAGAGATTCCCCCATAGGAATGAAAGGTCGAAATGCCCAATTGAAATGAATGGCGGGCTACCAGGTGTCAAAGTCCCCCAATGAACCTGGGAAGGAAAGAGCTGTCAGTTTGGCTGAGCGGTCTAAGTCGCTGCGCTCGGGTCGCAGTCCCCACTGGAGGGGCGGGTTCGAATCCCAGAGATTCCCCCATAGGAATGAATGGTCGAAATGCCCCATTGAAATGAATGGCGGGCTACCAGGTGTCAAAGTCCCCCAATGAACCTGGGAAGGAAAGAGCTGTCAGGATGGCTGAGCGGTCTAAGTCGCTGCGCTCGGGTCGCAGTCCCCACTGGAGGCGCGGGTTCGAATCCCAGAGATTCCCCCATAGGAATGAATGGTCGAAATGCCCAATTGAAATGAATGGCGGGCTACCAGGTCTCAAAGTCCCCCAATGAACCAGGGAAGGAAAGAGCTGTCAGGATGGCTGAGCGGTCTAAGTCGCTGCGCTCGGGTCGCAGTCCCCACTGGAGGGGCGGGTTCGAATCCCAGAGATTCCCCCATAGGAATGAATGGTCGAAATGCCCCATTGAAATGAATGGCGGGCTACCAGGTGTCAAAGTCCCCCAATGAACCTGGGAAGGAAAGAGCTGTCAGGATGGCTGAGCGGTCTAAGTCGCTGCGCTCGGGTCGCAGTCCCCACTGGAGGCGCGGGTTCGAATCCCAGAGATTCCCCCATAGGAATGAATGGTCGAAATGCCCAATTGAAATGAATGGCGGGCTACCAGGTCTCAAAGTCCCCCAATGAACCAGGGAAGGAAAGAGCTGTCAGGATGGCTGAGCGGTCTAAGTCGCTGCGTTCGGGTCGCAGTCCCCACTGGAGGCGCGGGTTCGAATCCCAGAGTTTCCCCCATAGGAATGAAAGGTCGAAATGCCCAATTGAAATGAATGGCGGGCTACCAGGTGTCAAAGTCCCCCAATGAACCTGGGAAGGAAAGAGCTGTCAGGATGGCTGAGCGGTCTAAGTCGCTGCGCTCGGGTCGCAGTCCCCACTGGAGGCGCGTGTTCGAATCCCAGAGATTCCCCCATAGGAATGAATGGTCGAAATGCCCAATTGAAATGAATGGCGGGCTACCAGGTGTCAAAGTCCCCCATTGAACCTTGGAAGGAAAGAGCTGTCATGATGGCCGAGCGGTCTAAGTCGCTGCGCTCGGGTCGCAGTCCCCACTGGAGGCGCGGGTTCGAATCCCAGAGATTCCCCCATAGGAATGAAAGGTCGAAATGCCCAATTGAAATGAATGGCGGGCTACCAGGTGTCAAAGTCCCCCAATGAACCTGGGAAGGAAAGAGCTGTCAGGATGGCTGAGCGGTCTAAGTCGCTGCGCTCGGGTCGCAGTCCCCACTGGAGGCGCGGGTTCGAATCACAGAGATTCCCCCATAGGAATGAATGGTCAAAATGCCCAATTGAAATGAATGGCGGGCTACCAGGTGTCAAAGTCCCCCAATGAACCAGGGAAGGAAAGAGCTGTCAGGATGGCCGAGCGGTCTAAGTCGCTGCGCTCGGGTCACAGTCCCCACTGGAGGCGCGGGTTCGAATCCCAGAGATTCCCCCATAGGAATGAATGGTCGAAATGCCCAATTGAAATGAATGGCGGGCTACCAGGTGTCAAAGTCCCCCAATGAACCTGGGAAGGAAAGAGCTGTCAGGATGGCTGAGCGGTCTAAGTCGCTGCGCTCGGGTCGCAGTCCCCACTGGAGGCGAGGGTTCGAATCCCAAAAATTGGCCCATAGGAATGAATGGTCGAAATGCCCCATTGAAATGAATGGCGGGCTACCAGGTGTCAAAGTCCCCCAATGAACCTGGGAAGGAAAGAGCTGTCAGGATGGCTGAGCGGTCTAAGTCGCTGCGCTCGGGTCGCAGTCCCCACTGGAGGCGCGGGTTCGAATCACAGAGATTCCCCCATAGGAATGAATGGTCAAAATGCCCAATTGAAATGAATGGCGGGCTACCAGGTGTCAAAGTCCCCCAATGAACCAGGGAAGGAAAGAGCTGTCAGGATGGCCGAGCGGTCTAAGTCGCTGCGCTCGGGTCACAGTCCCCACTGGAGGCGCGGGTTCGAATCCCAGAGATTCCCCCATAGGAATGAATGGTCGAAATGCCCCATTGAAATGAATGGCGGGCTACCAGATGTCAAAGTCCCCCAATGAACCTGGGAAGGAAAGAGCTGTCAGGATGGCCGAGCGGTCTAAGTCGCTGCGTTCGGGTCGCAGTCCCCACTGGAGGCGAGGGTTCGAATCCCAGAGATTCCCCCATAGGAATGAATGGTCAAAATGCCCAATTGAAATGAATGGCGGGCTACCAGGTGTCAAAGTCCCCCAATGAACCTGGGAAGGAAAGAGCTGTCAGGATGGCCGAGCGGTCTAAGTCGCTGCGCTCGGGTCGCAGTCCCCACTGGAGGCGCGGGTTCGAATCCCAGAGATTCCCCCATAGGAATGAAAGGTCGAAATGCCCAATTGAAATGAATGGCGGGCTACCAGGTGTCAAAGTCCCCCAATGAACCTGGGAAGGAAAGAGCTGTCAGTTTGGCTGAGCGGTCTAAGTCGCTGCGCTCGGGTCGCAGTCCCCACTGGAGGGGCGGGTTCGAATCCCAGAGATTCCCCCATAGGAATGAATGGTCGAAATGCCCCATTGAAATGAATGGCGGGCTACCAGGTGTCAAAGTCCCCCAATGAACCTGGGAAGGAAAGAGCTGTCAGGATGGCTGAGCGGTCTAAGTCGCTGCGCTCGGGTCGCAGTCCCCACTGGAGGCGCGGGTTCGAATCCCAGAGATTCCCCCATAGGAATGAATGGTCGAAATGCCCAATTGAAATGAATGGCGGGCTACCAGGTCTCAAAGTCCCCCAATGAACCAGGGAAGGAAAGAGCTGTCAGGATGGCTGAGCGGTCTAAGTCGCTGCGCTCGGGTCGCAGTCCCCACTGGAGGGGCGGGTTCGAATCCCAGAGATTCCCCCATAGGAATGAATGGTCGAAATGCCCCATTGAAATGAATGGCGGGCTACCAGGTGTCAAAGTCCCCCAATGAACCTGGGAAGGAAAGAGCTGTCAGGATGGCTGAGCGGTCTAAGTCGCTGCGCTCGGGTCGCAGTCCCCACTGGAGGCGCGGGTTCGAATCCCAGAGATTCCCCCATAGGAATGAATGGTCGAAATGCCCAATTGAAATGAATGGCGGGCTACCAGGTCTCAAAGTCCCCCAATGAACCAGGGAAGGAAAGAGCTGTCAGGATGGCTGAGCGGTCTAAGTCGCTGCGTTCGGGTCGCAGTCCCCACTGGAGGCGCGGGTTCGAATCCCAGAGTTTCCCCCATAGGAATGAAAGGTCGAAATGCCCAATTGAAATGAATGGCGGGCTACCAGGTGTCAAAGTCCCCCAATGAACCTGGGAAGGAAAGAGCTGTCAGGATGGCTGAGCGGTCTAAGTCGCTGCGCTCGGGTCGCAGTCCCCACTGGAGGCGCGGGTTCGAATCCCAGAGATTCCCCCATAGGAATGAATGGTCGAAATGCCCAATTGAAATGAATGGCGGGCTACCAGGTGTCGAAGTCCCCCATTGAACCTTGGAAGGAAAGAGCTGTCATGATGGCCGAGCGGTCTAAGTCGCTGCGCTCGGGTCGCAGTCCCCACTGGAGGCGCGGGTTCGAATCCCAGAGATTCCCCCATAGGAATGAAAGGTCGAAATGCCCAATTGAAATGAATGGCGGGCTACCAGGTGTCAAAGTCCCCCAATGAACCTGGGAAGGAAAGAGCTGTCAGGATGGCTGAGCGGTCTAAGTCGCTGCGCTCGGGTCGCAGTCCCCACTGGAGGCGCGGGTTCGAATCACAGAGATTCCCCCATAGGAATGAATGGTCAAAATGCCCAATTGAAATGAATGGCGGGCTACCAGGTGTCAAAGTCCCCCAATGAACCAGGGAAGGAAAGAGCTGTCAGGATGGCCGAGCGGTCTAAGTCGCTGCGCTCGGGTCACAGTCCCCACTGGAGGCGCGGGTTCGAATCCCAGAGATTCCCCCATAGGAATGAATGGTCGAAATGCCCCATTGAAATGAATGGCGGGCTACCAGATGTCAAAGTCCCCCAATGAACCTGGGAAGGAAAGAGCTGTCAGGATGGCCGAGCGGTCTAAGTCGCTGCGTTCGGGTCGCAGTCCCCACTGGAGGCGAGGGTTCGAATCCCAGAGATTCCCCCATAGGAATGAATGGTCAAAATGCCCAATTGAAATGAATGGCGGGCTACCAGGTGAAAAAGTCCCCCAATGAACCTGGGAAGGAAAGAGCTGTCAGGATGGCCGAGCGGTCTAAGTCGCTGCGCTCGGGTCGCAGTCCCCACTGGAGGCGCGGGATCGAATCCCAGAGATTCCCCCATAGGAATGAAAGGTCGAAATGCCCAATTGAAATGAATGGCGGGCTACCAGGTGTCAAAGTCCCCCAATGAACCTGGGAAGGAAAGAGCTGTCAGTTTGGCTGAGCGGTCTAAGTCGCTGCGCTCGGGTCGCAGTCCCCACTGGAGGGGCGGGTTCGAATCCCAGAGATTCCCCCATAGGAATGAATGGTCGAAATGCCCCATTGAAATGAATGGCGGGCTACCAGGTGTCAAAGTCCCCCAATGAACCTGGGAAGGAAAGAGCTGTCAGGATGGCTGAGCGGTCTAAGTCGCTGCGCTCGGGTCGCAGTCCCCACTGGAGGCGCGGGTTCGAATCCCAGAGATTCCCCCATAGGAATGAATGGTCGAAATGCCCAATTGAAATGAATGGCGGGCTACCAGGTCTCAAAGTCCCCCAATGAACCAGGGAAGGAAAGAGCTGTCAGGATGGCTGAGCGGTCTAAGTCGCTGCGCTCGGGTCGCAGTCCCCACTGGAGGGGCGGGTTCGAATCCCAGAGATTCCCCCATAGGAATGAATGGTCGAAATGCCCCATTGAAATGAATGGCGGGCTACCAGGTGTCAAAGTCCCCCAATGAACCTGGGAAGGAAAGAGCTGTCAGGATGGCTGAGCGGTCTAAGTCGCTGCGCTCGGGTCGCAGTCCCCACTGGAGGCGCGGGTTCGAATCCCAGAGATTCCCCCATAGGAATGAATGGTCGAAATGCCCAATTGAAATGAATGGCGGGCTACCAGGTCTCAAAGTCCCCCAATGAACCAGGGAAGGAAAGAGCTGTCAGGATGGCTGAGCGGTCTAAGTCGCTGCGTTCGGGTCGCAGTCCCCACTGGAGGCGCGGGTTCGAATCCCAGAGTTTCCCCCATAGGAATGAAAGGTCGAAATGCCCAATTGAAATGAATGGCGGGCTACCAGGTGTCAAAGTCCCCCAATGAACCTGGGAAGGAAAGAGCTGTCAGGATGGCTGAGCGGTCTAAGTCGCTGCGCTCGGGTCGCAGTCCCCACTGGAGGCGCGGGTTCGAATCCCAGAGATTCCCCCATAGGAATGAATGGTCGAAATGCCCAATTGAAATGAATGGCGGGCTACCAGGTGTCAAAGTCCCCCATTGAACCTTGGAAGGAAAGAGCTGTCATGATGGCCGAGCGGTCTAAGTCGCTGCGCTCGGGTCGCAGTCCCCACTGGAGGCGCGGGTTCGAATCCCAGAGATTCCCCCATAGGAATGAAAGGTCGAAATGCCCAATTGAAATGAATGGCGGGCTACCAGGTGTCAAAGTCCCCCAATGAACCTGGGAAGGAAAGAGCTGTCAGGATGGCTGAGCGGTCTAAGTCGCTGCGCTCGGGTCGCAGTCCCCACTGGAGGCGCGGGTTCGAATCACAGAGATTCCCCCATAGGAATGAATGGTCAAAATGCCCAATTGAAATGAATGGCGGGCTACCAGGTGTCAAAGTCCCCCAATGAACCAGGGAAGGAAAGAGCTGTCAGGATGGCCGAGCGGTCTAAGTCGCTGCGCTCGGGTCACAGTCCCCACTGGAGGCGCGGGTTCGAATCCCAGAGATTCCCCCATAGGAATGAATGGTCGAAATGCCCCATTGAAATGAATGGCGGGCTACCAGGTGTCAAAGTCCCCCAATGAACCTGGGAAGGAAAGAGCTGTCAGGATGGCTGAGCGGTCTAAGTCGCTGCGTTCGGGTCGCAGTCCCCACTGGAGGCGAGGGTTCGAATCCCAGAGATTCCCCCATAGGAATGAATGGTCAAAATGCCCAATTGAAATGAATGGCGGGCTACCAGGTGTCAAAGTCCCCCAATGAACCTGGGAAGGAAAGAGCTGTCAGGATGGCCGAGCGGTCTAAGTCGCTGCGCTCGGGTCGCAGTCCCCACTGGAGGGGCGGGTTCGAATCCCAGAGATTCCCCCATAGGAATGAATGGTCGAAAAGCCCAATTGAAATGAATGGTGGGCTACCAGGTGTCAAAGTCCCCCATTGAACCTTGGAAGGAAAGAGCTGTCAGGATGGCCGAGCGGTCTAAGTCGCTGCGCTCGGGTCGCAGTCCCCACTGGAGGCGCGGGTTCGAATCCCAGAGATTCCCCCATAGGAATGAAAGGTCGAAATGCCCAATTGAAATGAATGGCGGGCTACCAGGTGTCAAAGTCCCCCAATGAACCTGGGAAGGAAAGAGCTGTCAGTTTGGCTGAGCGGTCTAAGTCGCTGCGCTCGGGTCGCAGTCCCCACTGGAGGCGAGGGTTCGAATCCCAGAGATTCCCCCATAGGAATGAATGGTCGAAATGCCCCATTGAAATGAATGGCGGGCTACCAGGTGTCAAAGTCCCCCAATGAACCTGGGAAGGAAAGAGCTGTCAGGATGGCTGAGCGGTCTAAGTCGCTGCGCTCGGGTCGCAGTAGGGTTAGGGTTTCAAACTCGATTTTCAAATTAGGGTTAGGGTTACAAACTAGGGTTTTACGTTAGGGTTAAGGTTTGAATCTAGGGTTTATCATTAGGGTTAGGGTTTCAAACTAGGATTTTACATTATGGTTAATGCTTCAAACTAGGGTTTTACATTAGGTTTAGGGTTTCAAACTAGGGTTTAACATTAGGGTTAGGGTTTCAAACTAGGGTTTTACATTAGGGTTAATGCTTCAAACTAGGGTTTTACATTAGGGTTAGGGTTTCAAACTAGGGTTTTACATTAGGGTTAGGGTTTTAAACTAGGTTTCAAATTAGGGTTACGGTTTCAAACTAGGGTTTTACATTAGGGTAAGTGTTTCAAACTAGGGTTTCAAATTAGCGTTACGGTTTCAAACTAGTGTTTTACATTAGGGTTAGTGTTTCAAACTAGGGTTTTACATTAGGGTTAGGGTTACAAACTAGGATTTTACATTAGGGTTAGGGTTTCAAACTAGGGTTTTGCATTAGGGTAAGGGATTCAAACTAGGGTTTTACGTTAGGGTTAGGGTTTCAATATAGGGTTTTATATTAGGGTTAGGTTTTCAAAATACAGTTTCAAATTAGGGTTAGGGTTTCAAACTAGGGTTTTACATTAGGGTTAGGGTTTCAAACTAGGGTTTTGCATTAGGGTTAGGGTTTCAAACTAGGGTTTCAAATTAGGGTTAGGGTTTCAAACTAGTGTTTTACATTAGGGTTAGGGTTTCAAACTAGGGTTTCAAATTAGGGTTACGGTTTCAAACTAGGGTTTTACATTAGGGTTAGGGTTTCAAACTAGGGTTTCAAATTAGGGTTACCGTTTCAAAATAGGGTTTTACATTAGAGTTAGTGTTTCAAACTAGGGTTTCAAATTAGGGTTACGGTTTCAAACTAGGGTTTTACATTAGGGTTAGGGATTCAAACTAGGGTTTTACGTTAGGGTTAGGGTTTCAAACTCGGTTTTCAAAATAGGGTTAGGGTTACAAACTAGGGTTTCAAATTAGGGTTAGGGTTACAAACTAGGGTTTTACATTAGGGTTAGCGTTTAAAAATTGGGTTTCAAATTAGTGTTAGGGTTACAAACTAGGGTTTTACATTAGGGTTAGGGTTTCAAACTAGGGTTTTACTTTAGGGTTAGGGTTTCAAACTAGGGTTTCAAATTAGGGTTACGGTTTCAAACTAGGGTTTTACATTAGGGTTAGTGTTTCAAACTAGGGTTTCAAATTAGGGTTAAGGTTTCAAACTAGGGTTTTACATTAGAGTTAGGGATTCAAACTAGGGTTTTACGTTAGGGTTAGGGTTTCAAACTCGGTTTTCAAATTAGGGTTAGGGTTACAAACTAGGGTTTTACATTAGGGTTAGGGTTTCAAAGTAGGGTTTTACGTTAGGGTTAGGGTTTCAAACTAGGGTTTAACATTAGGGTTAGGGTTTCAAACTAGGGTTTTACATTAGGGTTAATGCTTCAAACTAGGGTTTTACATTAGGGTTAGGGTTTCAAACTAGGGTTTTACATTAGGGTTAGGGTTACAAACTATGGTTTTACATTAGGGTTAGGGTTTCAAACTAGGGTTTTGCATTAGGCTTAGGGTTTCAAACTAGGGTTTCAAATTAGGGTTAGGGTTTCAAACTAGTGTTTTACATTAGGGTTAGGGTTTCAAACTAGGGTTTCAAATTAGGGTTACGGTTTCAAACTAGGGTTTTACATTAGGCTAAGTGTTTCAAACTAGGGTTTCAAATTTGCGTTACGGTTTCAAACTAGTGTTTTACATTAGGGTTAGTGTTTCAAACTAGGGTTTTACATTAGGGTTAGGGTTACAAACTAGGATTTTACATTAGGGTTAGGGTTTCAAACTAGGGTTTTGCATTAAGGTTAGGGATTCAAACTAGGGTTTTACATTAGGGTTAGGGTTTCAATATAGGGTTTTATATTAGGGTTAGGTTTTCAAACTACAGTTTCTAATTAGGGTTAGGGTTTCAAACTAGGGTTTAACAATAGGGTTAGGGTTTCAAACTAGGGTTTTACATTAGGGTTAGGGTTTCAAACTAGGGTTTTGCATTAGGGTTAGGGTTTCAAACTAGGGTTTTACGTTAGGGTTAGGGTTTCAAACTAGTGTTTTACATTAGGGTTAGGGTTTCAAACTAGGGTTTCAAATTAGGGTTACGGTTTCAAAATAGGGTTTTACATTAGAGTTATTGTTTCAAACTAGGGTTTCAAATTAGGGTTATGGTTTCAAACTAGGGTTTTACATTAGGGTTAGGGTTTCAAACTCGGTTTTCAAATTAGGGTTAGGGTTACAAACTAGGGTTTGACATTAGGGTAAGGGTTTCAAACTAGGGTTTTACGTTAGGGTTAGGATTTCAAGCTAGGGTTTAACATTAGGGTTAGGGTTTCAAACTAGGGTTTTACATTAGGGTTAATGCTTCAAACTAGGGTTTTACATTAGGGTTAGGGTTTCAAACTAGGGTTTTACATTAGGGTTAGGGTTACAAACTAGGGTTTCAAATTAGGGTTAGGGTTTCAAACTAGTGTTTTACATTAGGGTTAGGGTTTCAAACTAGGGTTTCAAATTCCGGTTACGGTTTCAAACTAGGGTTTTACATTAGGGTTAGTGTTTCAAACTAAGGGTTTCAAATTAGCGTTACGGTTTCAAACTAGTGTTTTACATTAGGGTTAGGGTTTCAAACTAGGGTTTCAAATTAGGGTTACGATTTCAAACTAGGGTTTTACATTAGGGTTAGTGTTTACAACTAGGGTTTCAAATTAGGGTTAGGGTTACAAACGAGGGTTTTACATTAGGGTTAGGGTTTCAAACTAGGGTTTCAAATTAGGGTTAGGGTTTCAAACTAGGGTTTCAAATTAGGGTTAGGCTTTCAAACTAGTGTTTTACATTAGGGTTAGGGTTTCAAACTAGGGTTTCAAATTAGGGTTACGGTTTAAAACTAGGGTTTTACATTAGGGTTAGTGTTTCAAACTAGGGTTTCAAATTAGCGTTACGGTTTCAAACTAGGGTTTTACATTAGGGTTAGGGATTCAAACTAGGGTTTTATGTTAGGGTTAGGGTTTAAAACTCGGGTTTCAAATTAGTGTTAGGGTTACAAACTAGGGTTTTACATTAGGGTTAGGGTTTCAAACTAGGGTTTTACGTTAGGGTTAGGGTTTCAAACTAGGGTTTCAAATTAGGGTTACGGTTTCAAACTAGGGTTTCACATTAGGGTTAGTGTTTCAAACTAGGGTTTCAAATTAGGGTTACGGTTTCAAACTAGGGTTTTACATTAGAGTTAGGGATTCAAACTAGGGTTTTACGTTAGGGTTAGGGTTTCAAACTCGGTTTTCAAATTAGGGTTAGGGTTACAAACTAGGGTTTTACATTAGGGTTATGGTTTCAAACTAGGGTTTTACGTTAGTGTTAGGGTTTCAAACTAGGGTTTAACATTAGGGTTAGGGTTTCAAACTAGGGTTTTACATTAGGGTTAATGCTTCAAACTAGGGTTTTACATTAGGGTTAGGGTTTCAAACTAGGGTTTTACATTAGGGTTAAGGTTACAAACTAGGGTTTTACATTAGGGTTAGGGTTTCAAACTAGTGTTTTACATTAGGGTTAGGGTTTCAAACTAGTGTTTCAAATTAGGGTTACGGTTTCAAAATAGGGTTTTACGTTAGGGTTAGGGTTTCAAACTAGGGTTTTATATTAGGGTTAGGTTTTCAAATTACAGTTTCAAATTAGGGTTAGGGTTTCAAACTAGGGTTTAAGATTAGGGTTAGGGTTTCAAACTAGGGTTTTACATTAGGGTTAGGGTTTCAAACTAGGGTTTTGCATTAGGGTTAGGATTTTGAACTAGGGTTTCAAATTAGGGTTAGGGTTTAAAACTAGTGTTTTACATTAGGGTTAGGGTTTCAAACTAGGGTTTCAAATTAGGGTTACGGTTTCAAAATAGGGTTTTACATTAGAGTTAGTGTTTCAAACTAGGGTTTCAAATTAGGGTTATGGTTTCAAACTAGGGTTTTACATTAGGGTTAGGGATTCAAACTAGGGTTTTACGTTAGGGTTAGGGGTTCAAACTCGGTTTTCAAATTAGGGTTAGGGTTACAAACTAGGGTTTTACATTAGGGTTAGGGTTTCAAACTAGGGTTTTACGTTAGGGTTTCAAACTAGGGTTTAACATTAGGGTTAGGGTTTCAAACTAGGGTTTTACATTAGGGTTAATGCTTTAAACTAGGGTTTTACATTAGGGTTAGGGTTTCAAACTAGGGTTTTACATTAGGGTTAGGGTTACAAACTAGGGTTTTACATTAGGGTTAGGGTTTCAAACTAGGGTTTTGCATTAGGGTTAGGGTTTCAAACTAGGGTTTTACATTAGGGTTAAGGTTACAAACTAGGGTTTTACATTAGGGTTAGGGTTTCAAACTAGTGTTTTACATTAGGGTTAGGGTTTCAAACTAGGGTTTCAAATTAGGGTTACGGTTTAAAAATAGGGTTTTACTTTAGGGTTAGGGTTTCAAACTAGGGTTTTATATTAGGGTTAGGTTTTCAAATTACAGTTTCAAATTAGGGTTAGGGTTTCAAACTAGGGTTTAAGATTAGGGTTAGGGTTTCAAACTAGGGTTTTACATTAGGGTTAGGGTTTCAAACTAGGGTTTTGCATTAGGGTTAGGATTTCGAACTAGGGTTTCAAATTAGGGTTAGGGTTTAAAACTAGTGTTTCAAATTAGGGTTAGGGTTTCAAACTAGGGTTTCAAATTAGGGTTACGGTTTCAAACTAGGGTTTTACATTAGGGTAAGTGTTTCAAACTAGGGTTTCAAATTAGCGTTACTGTTTCAAACTAGTGTTTTACATTAGGGTTAGTGTTTCAAACTAGGGTTTTACATTAGGGTTAGGGTTACAAACTAGGGTTTTACATTAGGGTTAGGGTTTCAAACTAGGGTTTTGCATTAGGGTTAGTGATTCAAACTAGGGTTTTACGTTAGGGTTTCAAACTAGGGTTTTATATTAGGGTTAGGTTTTCAAACTACAGTTTCAAATTAGGGTTAGGGTTTCAAACTAGGGTTTAACATTAGGGTTAGGGTTTCAAACTAGGGTTTTACATTAGGGTTAGGGTTTCAAACTAGGGTTTTGCATTAGGGTTAGGGTTTCAAACTAGGATTTCAAATTAGGGTTAGGGTTTCAAACTAGTGTTTTACATTAGGGTTAGGGTTTCAAACTAGGGTTTCAAATTAGGGTTACGGTTTCAAACTAGGGTTTTACATTAGGGTTAGGGATTCAAACTAGGGTTTTACATTAGGGTTAGGGTTTCAAACTAGGATTTTACGTTAGGGTTAGGGTTTCAAACTAGGGTTTAACATTAGGGTTAGGGTTTCAAACTAGGGTATTACATTAGGGTTAGGGTTTCAAACTAGGGTTTCAAATTAGGGTTAGGGTTTCAAACTAGTGTTTTACATTAGGGTTAGGGTTTCAAACTAGGGTTTCAAATTAGGGTTACGGTTTCAAACTAGGGTTTTACATTAGGGTTAGTGTTTCAAACTAGGGTTTCAAATTAGCGTTACGGTTTCAAACTAGTGTTTTACATTAGGGTTAGGGTTTCAAACTAGGGTCTCAAATTAGGGTTACGGTTTCAAACTAGGGTTTTACTTTAGGGTTAGGGTTACAAACTATGGTTTTACATTAGGGTTAGGGTTTCAAACTAGGGTTTTGCATTAGGCTTAGGGTTTCAAACTAGGGTTTCAAATTAGGGTTACGGTTTCAAACTAGGGTTTTACATTAGGGTAAGTGTTTCAAACTAGGGTTTCAAATTAGGGTTACGGTTTCAAACTAGGGTTTTACATTAGGGTAAGAGTTTCAAACTAGGGTTATAATTTTGGGTTATTGCTTCAAACTAGGGTTTTACATTAGGGTTAGGGTTTCAAACTAGGGTTTTACATTAGGGTTAGGGTTTCAAACTATGGTTTTACATTAGGGTTAGGGTTACAAACTAGGGTTTTACATTAGGGTTAGGGTTTCAAACTAGGGTTTCAAATTAGGGTTAGAGTTTCAAACTAGGGTTTTACATTAGGTTTAGGGTTTTAAACTATGGTTTCAAATTAGATTTGGGGTTTCAAACTAGGGTTTTACATTAGGGTTAGCGTTTCAAACTAGTGTTTTACATTAGGGTTAGTGCTTCAAACTAGGGTTTTACATTAGGGTTAGGGTTTCAAACTAGGGTTTTACATTAGTGTTAGGGTTTCAAACTAGGGTTTTACATTAGGGTTAGGGTTACAAACTAGGGTTTTACATTAGGGTTAGGGTTTCAAACTAGGGTTTTACATTAGGGTTAGGGTTTCAAACTAGGGTTTCAATTTAGGGTTAGGGTTTCAAACTAGGGTTTAACATTTGGGTTAGGGTTTCAAACTAGGGTTTTACATTAGGGTTAATGCTTCAAACTAGGGTTTTACATTAGGGTTAGGTTTTCAAACTAGGGTTTAACATTAGGGTTAGGGTTTCAAACTAGGGTTTTGCATTAGGGTTAGGGATTCAAACTAGGGTTTAACGTTAGGGTTTCAAACTAGGGTTTTATATTAGGGTTAGGTTTTCAAACTACAGTTTCAAATTAGGGTTAGGGTTTCAAACTAGGGTTTAACATTAGGGTTAGGGTTTCAAACTAGGGTTTTACATTAGGGTTAGGGTTTCAAACTAGGGTTTTGCATTAGGGTTAGGGTTTCAAACTAGGATTTCAAATTAGGGTTAGGGTTTCAAACTAGTGTTTTACATTAGGGTTAGGGTTTCAAACTAGGGTTTCAAATTAGGGTTACGGTTTCAAACTAGGGTTTTACATTAGGGTTAGGGATTCAAACTAGGGTTTTACATTAGGGTTAGGGTTTCAAACTAGGATTTTACGTTAGGGTTAGGGTTTCAAACTAGGGTTTAACATTAGGGTTAGGGTTTCAAACTAGGGTATTACATTAGGGTTAGGGTTTCAAACTAGGGTTTCAAATTAGGGTTAGGGTTTCAAACTAGTGTTTTACATTAGGGTTAGGGTTTCAAACTAGGGTTTCAAATTAGGGTTACGGTTTCAAACTAGGGTTTTACATTAGGGTTAGTGTTTCAAACTAGGGTTTCAAATTAGCGTTACGGTTTCAAACTAGTGTTTTACATTAGGGTTAGGGTTTCAAACTAGGGTCTCAAATTAGGGTTACGGTTTCAAACTAGGGTTTTACATTAGGGTTAGGGTTACAAACTATGGTTTTACATTATGGTTAGGGTTTCAAACTAGGGTTTTGCATTAGGCTTAGGGTTTCAAACTAGGGTTTCAAATTAGGGTTAGGGTTTCAAACTAGTGTTTTACATTAGGGTTAGGGTTTCAAACTAGGGTTTCAAATTAGGGTTACGGTTTCAAACTAGGGTTTTACATTAGGGTAAGTGTTTCAAACTAGGGTTTCAAATTAGGGTTACGGTTTCAAACTAGGGTTTTACATTAGGGTAAGAGTTTCAAACTAGGGTTATAATTTTGGGTTATTGCTTCAAACTAGGGTTTTACATTAGGGTTAGGGTTTCAAACTATGGTTTTACATTAGGGTTAGGGTTACAAACTAGGGTTTTACATTAGGGTTAGGGTTTCAAACTAGGGTTTCAAATTAGGGTTAGAGTTTCAAACTAGGGTTTTACATTAGGTTTAGGGTTTTAAACTATGGTTTCAAATTAGATTTGGGGTTTCAAACTAGGGTTTTACATTAGGGTTAGCGTTTCAAACTAGTGTTTTACATTAGGGTTAGTGCTTCAAACTAGGGTTTTACATTAGGGTTAGGGTTTCAAACTAGGGTTTTACATTAGTGTTAGGGTTTCAAACTAGGGTTTCAATTTAGGGTTAGGGTTTCAAACTAGGGTTTAACATTTGGGTTAGGGTTTCAAACTAGGGTTTTACATTAGGGTTAATGCTTCAAACTAGGGTTTTACATTAGGGTTAGGTTTTCAAACTAGGGTTTAACATTAGGGTTAGGGTTTCAAACTAGGGTTTTACATTAGGGTTACGGTTACAAACTAGGGTTTAACATTAGGATTAGGGTTTCAAACTAGGGTTTTACATTAGGGTTAGGGTTTCAAACTAGGGTTTCAAATGAGGCTTAGGGTTTCAATCTAGGGTTTTGTTTTAGGGTTAGGGCTTTAAACAAGGGTTTTACATTAGGGTTAGGGTTTCAAACAAGGGTTTTACATTAGGGTTAGAGTTTCAAACTAGGGTTTTACATTAGGTTTAGGGTTTTAAACTATGGTTTCAAATTAGATTTGGGGTTTCAAACTAGGGTTTTACATTAGGGTTAGCGTTTCAAACTAGTGTTTTACATTAGGGTTAGTGCTTCAAACTAGGGTTTTACATTAGGGTTAGGGTTTCAAACTAGGGTTTTACATTAGTGTTAGGGTTTCAAACTAGGGTTTCAATTTAGGGTTAGGGTTTCAAACTAGGGTTTAACATTTGGGTTAGGGTTTCAAACTAGGGTTTTACATTAGGGTTAATGCTTCAAACTAGGGTTTTACATTAGGGTTAGGTTTTCAAACTAGGGTTTAACATTAGGGTTAGGGTTTCAAACTAGGGTTTTACATTAGGGTTACGGTTACAAACTAGGGTTTAACATTAGGATTAGGGTTTCAAACTAGGGTTTTACATTAGGGTTAGGGTTTCAAACTAGGGTTTCAAATTAGGCTTAGGGTTTCAATCTAGGGTTTTGTTTTAGGGTTAGGGCTTTAAACAAGGGTTTTACATTAGGGTTAGGGTTTCAAACAAGGGTTTTACATTAGGGTTAGGGTTTCAAACTAGGGTTTTACATTAGGGTTAGGGTTTCAAACTAGGGTTTTACATTAGAGTTAGGGTTACAAACTAGGGTTTTACATTAGGGTTAGGGTTACAAACTAGGGTTTTACATTAGGGTTAGGGTTACAAACTAGGGTTTAAAATTAGGATTAGGGTTTCAAACTAGGGTTTTACATTAGGGTTAGAGTTTCAAACAAGGGTTTTACATTAGGGTTAGGGTTTCAAAACAGTCATTTTACATTAGGGTTAGGGTTACAAACTAGGGTTTTACATTAGGGTTAGGGTTTAAAACTAGGGTTTTACATTAGGGTTAGGGTTTCAAACTAGGGTTTCAAATTAGGCTTAGGGTTTCAAACTAGGGTTTTACATTAGTGTTAGGGTTTCAAACAAGGGTTTTACATTAGGGTTAGGGTTTCAAAACAGTCATTTTACATTAGGGTTAGGGTTACAAACTAGGGTTTTACATTAGGGTTAGGGTTTCAAACTAGGGTTTTACATTAGGGTTAGGGTTTCAAACTAGGGTTTTACATTAGGTTTAGGGTTTCAAACTAGGGTTTTTATATTAGGGTTAGGGTTTAAAAACAGGGGTTAAAAATTAGGGTTAGGGTTTCACACTAGGGTTTTACATTAGGGTTAGGTTTTCAAACTAGGGTTTTACATTAGGGTTAGGGTTTCAAACAAGGGTTTTACATTAGGGTTAGGGTTTCAAAACAGTCATTTTACATTAGGGTTAGGGTTACAAACTAGGGTTTTACATTAGGGTTAGGGTTTCAAACTAGGGTTTCTAATTAGGGTTAGGGTTTCAAACTAGGGTTTTACATTAGGGTTAGGATTTCAAACTAGGGATTCAAATTAGGGTTAGGGTTTCAAACTAGGGTTTCAAATTAGGCTTAGGGTTTCAATCTAGGGTTTTGTTTTAGGGTTAGGGTTTCAAACAAGGGTTTTACATTAGGGTTAGGGTTTCAAACTAGGGTTTTACATTAGGTTTAGGGTTTCAAACTAGGGTTTTACATTAGGGTTAGCGTTTCAAACTAGGGTTTTACATTAGAGTTAGGGTTACAAACTAGGGTTTTACATTAGGGTTAGGGTTTCAAACTAGGGTTTTACATTTGGGTTAGGGTTTCAAACTATGGTTTTACATTAGGGTTAGGGTTACAAACTAGGGTTTTACATTAGGGTTAGGGTTTCAAACTAGGGTTTCAATTTAGGGTTAGGGTTTCAAACTAGGGTTTATCATTAGGGTTAGGGTTTCAAACTAGGGTTTTACATTAGGGTTAGGGTTTCAAACTAGGGTTTAACATTAGGGTTAGGGTTTCAAACTAGTGTTTTACTTTAGGGTTAATGCTTCAAACTAGGGTTTTACATTAGGGTTAGCGTTTCAAACTAGGGTTTTACATTAGGGTTAGTGTTTCAAACTAGGGTTTTACATTTGGGTTAGGGTTACAAACTAGGGTTTTTTATGAGGGTTAGGGTTTCAAACTAGGGTTTCAAATTAGGGTTAGGGTTTCAAACTAGGGTTTTACATTAAGGTTTGGGTTTCAAACTAGGGTTTAACATTAGGGTTAGGGTTTCAAACTAGGGTTTCAAATTAGGGTTAGGGTTACAAACAAGGGGTTTTACATTAGGGTTAGGGTTTCAAACTAGGGTTTTACATTAGGGTTAGGGTTTCAAACTCGGGTTTAAAATAAGGGTTAGGGTTTCAAACTAGGGCTTTACATTAGGGTTAGGGTTTAAAACTAGGGTTTCAAATTAGGCTTAGGGTTTCAATCTAGGGTTTTGTTTTAGGGTTAGGGTTTCAAACAAGGGTTTTACATTAGGGTTAGGGTTTCAAACTAGGGTTTTACATTAGGGTTAGGGTTTCAAACTAGGGTTTTACATTAGAGTTAGGGTTACAAACTAGGGTTTTACATTAGGGTTAGGGTTTCAAACTAGGGTTTTACATTTGGGTTAGGGTTTCAAACTATGGTTTTACATTAGGGTTAGGGTTACAAACTAGGGTTTTACATTAGGGTTAGGGTTTCAAACTAGGGTTTTACCTTAGGGTTAGTGTTTCAAACTAGGGTTTAAATTTTGGGTTAGTGTTTCAAACTAGGGTTTATCATTAGGGTTAGGGTTTCAAACTAGGGTTTTACATTAGGGTTAGGGTTTCAAATTAGGGTTTAACATTAGGGTTAGCGTTTCAAACTAGTGTTTTACATTAGTGTTAATGCTTCAAACTAGGGTTTTACATTAGGGTTAGGGTTTTAAATTATGGTTTCAAATTAGATTTGGGGTTTCAAACTAGGGTTTTACATTAGGGTTAGCGTTTCAAACTAGTGTTTTACATTAGGGTTAGGGTTTCAAACTAGGGTTTTACATTAGGGTTAATGCTTCAAACTAGGGTTTTACATTAGGGTTAGGGTTTCTGTCAGGTTCAGATGTAGACATTTATCAAATAAAGAGAGAAGAAGCATCTGGTTCCAAATTTATTACTCATGAGGAAGAGAAAACTGCAGCCTTAGTTTGATCGGTACAGAGTCTCTCTTGGTTCATCATTCAAATAGTCCCCTTATATACCAATCGGGGCATCTGATTACATGACAGAAAGAGAAAAACAACTCCTATCTCACTTCACACTCTCTAATGCGGCATGCAAGTCCAGGGGCCCTGGCGTTGACGTGCGTCACGTCTTCTTATCAGTTGTCCCCACTCGGCAGCTGAGTCGTCCACTTGCAACTTCACCAAATACAATAACACTCCTTTGCAATACATAGCAATCATAAACAGAAATTACTACACTATTACGTTGACTTGTGTTTCCCAAGAGGCAATTTACTTCAACACGGCAAATGTATAATAATCCTCCAAAATAATTCTTACATTTCCCTCCTGTTTATTCTACATTTGCCTCCAAAAATTTTGTCATCAAAAGAACTTTGATTTAAAGGTTTTATTTAGTTGAATCATTTACTGGATGACAAACTTAAACATTCCATCATGTCCCCTTTCTATGTTTTAAGTTTTAAGGTGTGTAAAATAGGACGGCAGGAGAAATTATCTCATCATTGGTTTGGTCATTAGTGTCCCCTCCATCACCACAATTTGCAGAAATAAGCAAAGGGTACATCTCTTGTAATTTAGAATTTGTGGGAGCGACGACGGTTGAGACAAGTCGGACGAGTAATGCGCGAATGCAGGGAATACAACAACATCCACACAGCACAAGAATTGAGGTGAACAGAGTCATAGAAATCATGACAGAAAATACCAAACTTATATTTGCCAAACGTTTTTTCCCACCACTCGTCCCATGCTGAGGTGGACACACCTGAGTGTTCTTTCATCTTTCGATTCAGGGTGCGCAGGCCTTCAACGGCTCTCGTGAGGGACCCATCCGGAGATGTGTTGTTTGGTATAAATGTACAACACTGGTCCCCAAACATAGCGCAAACGCCACCTCTCTCTGCCAGTAGCATGTCGACCGCAATGCGGTTCTGGAACGCCATGAGTGATGTTGCAGCCAATTGTTCTCTGACAGCTATAAATCTTTCTTCAGTATAATTCCCCAATTTTTGTACATTGTAATGGATGTAGTTGATTCGGTCTACATTTTTATTGGGTGTGACCCATATGAAAATCCTCTATTCTTGTTTATCAGTGCGTGATTTGGTGAATGAATAGCCTTCACGGTCACAAAGACCACACAACATAGTACCGCAAATCTTATCCACGCAATAGCCATGTCGACCGAGAACCCCTAATTAGGTTAGGCGTCTTGGAAAACTTCACTGACCGCAGGTATTTTCAGATTCTATATATCTGCTCCCACCTTTGAATCAGACTTTCGCTCACCCTCCCTGTTGGGTTTGTCGGTTGAGATGACCTTTTTACAATGCGTAAGATGCATCCAAGTGCTCCTTGCTTCAATCTCTATGGCCGTCGGCGTGGTCAGCAGCACTTGATGATGGCCTTCCCACTTTGGAGAATTCCAGTGCTTCTTTTTGAGGCTTCGGATCAGTACCCAGTCTCCTGGAGCTACTAGTTCTTCCTGTTGGAGAGAAGCACAATCGCCTTCTGGTAATTTCAATTCATCTCTTTTCTCTAATGTTTTTCGCATGTAATCGGCCAAACTGGCTTCGTTGCCACTGTTAATGATAATAAATAATAATAATAATAAAAAATTTTGAGAATAAATTAAAGCCATATGTCGTATACATTCTGTGTATCCGTCCTACCATTCCCCCTGTTGACACATGGGTCACACCATGTGTCAATATAGCGGCCCACTTATAAAGATTTTTATTTAATTTAATGTCACATTTTCTTCGATGGCTTTTTGTTTGTCATCCTGTTGGGAAGCTGATTTTTCTAGTCGTGTATTTTTTCTATTGTGGGGACAGTGCCTCAAAAAATGCCCTGTCTCCCCACAACACCAACAGGTGACTTCTTTTGGGCCTGTGGCGTAGCCGCGCCCCTTGCCGGTGAGTCCTATTTTAAATTGAGGTCTACCCCTTCCTCGGCCCCTGTTTTGGTAAAAACCTTTTCCTCGTCTTTGAAAGTAGAATTCGTTCCCCTCGTTCTCAATAATAAATGTGTCTGTCTTTATTTTATCTTGCAAGTTAAATATTTTTTGTATATTAAGCTGGCCAGCAAATTCATATTTCGTTATCCACAAATTTAAATGTTTTGTTTTAGAAGGACATTGGTTTTCTACAAACTTGCAGTCCTTACATGTTAACTGTTGTTTCGGGTCTTTCTTGTTGGCTTTTTTGCTATTTGTTTTCTCCATGTTGGAGTCAGCGATTCTCTTAAGGAGATTAAACTGACTTTAAATCCCCGAACAAACAATAATGAGGTAGCGAACCTCCACTCACACCGAGGTAGCGAACCTCCACTCACACCCCCTCTTTATTTACGCGCGTAGGACACCGTTGCCCTCTTTTATAGACTCTCTCTGTCTCTCTTTTATAGACTCTCTGTCTCTTTACGCAACATTGACTAGTATTCTTACGGTTTTGATTCACCCCACTTTTATAGACTCCCTCTGTCTATTTTTCAGTCCCCTCTTCCCAGTTTCATAGACTCCCTCTGTCTATTTTTCAGTCCCCTCTTCCCAGTTTCCCCTCTTTCTTTTCCTCAGTTTTATAGACTCACTCTGTCTACTTCCCTGTTTTATAGACTCTCTCGCTGTCTTTTCTGTTTTATAGACTCACTCTGTCTTTTTTAGTTTTAAGTACGTACAGGACACCGTCGCCCTCTTCTCCACGGAGTTTAAACGCGCGTAGGACACCGTCGCCCTTAACTTTAAACGGACACTTATTTACCAAAAATCCGCCAATGAAAATATAAGTGTCCTACCAGTGTTGCCTTCTCTCTTCCTGGCTTGCTTCAACTTTCAGTCCCCAGAAACAGGGCCGAGGTCCAGTCCCCTAAAATGGGACAGCTGCCGTGGCCACGGTCTTTCTTGGTCGTCGGCTCTGCCTCTGGGCACCTCCGGTATGTTGCAATCCGGCTCGAAGGACCAATTTAAATGTCAGGTTCAGATGTAGACATTTATCAAATAAAGAGAGAAGAAGCATCTGGTTCCAAATTTATTACTCATGAGGAAGAGAAAACTGCAGCCTTAGTTTGATCGGTACAGAGTCTCTCTTGGTTCATCATTCAAATAGTCCCCTTATATACCAATCGGGGCATCTGATTACATGACAGAAAGAGAAAAACAACTCCTATCTCACTTCACACTCTCTAATGCGGCATGCAAGTCCAGGGGCCCTGGCGTTGACGTGCGTCACGTCTTCTTATCAGTTGTCCCCACTCGGCAGCTGAGTCGTCCACTTGCAACTTCACCAAATACAATAACACTCCTTTGCAATACATAGCAATCATAAACAGAAATTACTACACTATTACGTTGACTTGTGTTTCCCAAGAGGCAATTTACTTCAACACGGCAAATGTATAATAATCCTCCAAAATAATTCTTACAGTTTCAAACTAGGGTTTTACATTAGTGTTAGGTTTTCAAACTAGGGTTTTACATTTGGGTTAGGGTTACAAACTAGGGTTTTACATTAGGTTTAAGGTTTCAAACTAGGGTTTCAAATTAGGTTTAGGGTTTCAAACTTGGGTTTTACATTAGGGTTAGGGTTTCAAACAAGGGTTTAACATTAGGGTTAGGGTTTCAAACTAGGGTTTTACATTAGGGTTAGGGTTACAAACTAGGGTTTAACATTAGGATTAGGGTTTCAAACTAGGGTTTTACATTAGGGTTAGGGTTTCAAACTAGGGTTTCAAATTAGGCTTAGGGTTTCAATCTAGGGTTTTGTTTTAGTCTTAGGGTTTCAAACAAGGGTTTTACATTAGGGTTAGGGTTTCAAACTAGGGTTTTACATTAGGTTTAGGGTTTCAAACTAGGGTTTTACATTAGGGTTAGGGTTACAAACTAGGGTTTTACATTAGGGTTAGGGTTTCAAACTAGGGTTTTACATTAGGGTTAGGGTTTCAAACTAAGGTTTCAATTTAGGGTTAGGGTTTCAAACTAGGGTTTTTCATTAGGGTTAGGGTTTCAAACTTGGGTTTTACATTAGGGTTAGGGTTTCAAACTAGGGCTTATAATTAGGGTTAGGGTTTCAAACTAGTGTTTTACATTATGTTTAATGCTTCAAACTAGGGTTTTACATTAGGGTTGGGTTTCAAACTAGGGCTTTACATTTGGGTTAGGGTTTCAAACTAGGGTTTTGCATTAGGGTTAGGGTTTCAAACTAGGGTTTATCATTAGGGTTAGGGTTTCAAACTAGGGTTTTACATTAGGGTTAGGGTTTCAAACTAGGGTTTAACATTAGGGTTAGGGTTACAAACTAGGGTTTTACATTACGGTTAGGGTTTCAAACTAGGGTTTTACATTAGGGTAAGAGTTTCAAACTAGGGTTATAATTTTGGGTTATTGCTTCAAACTAGGGTTTTACATTAGGGTTAGGGTTTCAAACTAGGGTTTTACATTAGGGTTAGGGTTTCAAACTATGGTTTTACATTAGGGTTAGGGTTACAAACTAGGGTTTTACATTAGGGTTAGGGTTTCAAACTAGGGTTTCAAATTAGGGTTAGGGTTTCAAACTAGGGTTTTACATTAGGTTTAGGGTTTTAAACTATGGTTTCAAATTAGATTTGGGGTTTCAAACTAGGGTTTTACATTAGGGTTAGCGTTTCAAACTAGTGTTTTACATTAGGGTTAGTGCTTCAAACTAGGGTTTTACATTAGGGTTAGGGTTTCAAACTAGGGTTTTACATTAGCGTTAGTGTTTCAAACTAGGGTTTTACATTAGGGTTAGGGTTACAAACGATGGTTTTACATTAGGGTTAGGGTTTCAAACTAGGGTTTTACATTAGGGGTAGGGTTTCAAACTAGGGTTTCAATTTAGGGTTAGGGTTTCAAACTAGGGTTTAACATTTGGGTTAGGGTTTCAAACTAGGGTTTTACATTAGGGTTAATGCTTCAAACTAGGGTTTTACATTAGGGTTAGGGTTTCAAACTAGGGTTTTACATTAGGGTTAGGGTTTCAAACTAGGGTTTTACCTTTGGGTTAGGGTTACAAACTAGGGTTTTACATTAGGGTTAGGGTTTCAAACTAGGGTTTCAAATTAGGCTAAGTGTTTCAAACTAGGGTTTTACATTAGGGTTAGGGTTTCAAACAAGGGTTTTACATTAGGGTTAGGGTTTCAAACTAGGGTTTAACATTAGGGTTAGGGTTTCAAACTAGGGTTTTACATTAGGGTTAGGGTTACAAACTAGGCTTTAACATTAGGGTTAGGGTTTCAAACTAGGGTTTTACATAAGGGTTAGGGTTTCAAACAAGTGTTTTACATTAGGGTTAGGGTTTCAAACTAGGGTTTCAAATTAGGGTTAGGGTTTCAAACTAGGGTTTTACATTAGGGTTAGGGTTTCAAACTAGGATTTTACATTAGGGTTAGGGTTTCACACTAAGGTTTTACATTAGGGTTAGGGTTACAAACTAGGGTTTTACATTAGGGTTAGGGTTTCAAACTAGGGTTTTACATTAGGGTTAGGGTTTCAAACTGGGGTTTCAATTTAGTGTTAGGGTTTCAAACTAGGGTTTAACATTAGGGTTAATGCTTCAAACTAGGGTTTTACATTAGGGTTAGTGTTTCAAACTAGTGTTTTACATTAGGGTTAGTGCTTCAAACTAGGGTTTTACATTAGGGTTAGGGTTTCAAACTAGGGTTTTACATTAGGGTTAGGGTTACAAACTAGGGTTTTACATTAGGGTTAGGGTTTCAAACTAGGGTTTTACATTAGGGTTAGGGTTTCAAACTAGGGTTTCAATTTAGGGTTAGGGTTTCAAACTAGGGTTTATCATTAGGGTTAGGGTTTCAAACTAGGGTTTTACATTAGGATTAGGGTTTCAAACTAGTGTTTTACTTTAGGGTTAATGCTTCAAACTAGGGTTTTACATTAGGGTTAGCGTTTCAAACTAGGGTTTTACATTAGGGTTAGTGTTTCAAACTAGGGTTTTACATTTGGGTTATGGTTACAAACTAGGGTTTTACATTTGGGTTATGGTTACAAACTAGGGTTTTTTATGAGGGTTAGGGTTTCAAACTAAGGTTTCACATTAGAGTTAGGATTTCAAACAGGGGTTTCAAATTAGGGTTAGGGTTTCAAACTAGGTTTTCAAAATTAGGGTTACGGTTTCAAACTAGGGTTTATCATTAGGGTTAGGGTTTCAAACTAGGGTTTTACATTAGGGTTAGGTTTTCAAACTAGGGTTTCAAATTAGGGTTAGGGTTTCAAACTAGGGTTTTACATTAAGGTTTGGGTTTCAAACTAGGGTTTAACATTAGGGTTAGGGTTTCAAACTAGGGTTTCAAATTAGGGTTAGGGTTACAAACAAGGGGTTTTACATTAGGGTTAGGGTTTCAAACTAGGGTTTTACATTAGGGTTAGGGTTTCAAACTCGGGTTTAAAATAAGGGTTAGGGTTTCAAACTAGGGCTTTACATTAGGGTTAGGGTTTAAAACTAGGGTTTCAAATTAGGCTTAGGGATTCAATCTAGGGTTTTGTTTTAGGGTTAGGGTTTCAAACAAGGGTTTTACATTAGGGTTAGGGTTTCAAACTAGGGTTTTACATTAGGGTTAGGGTTTCAAACTAGGGTTTTACATTAGAGTTAGGGTTACAAACTAGGGTTTTACATTAGGGTTAGGGTTTCAAACTAGGGTTTCAAATTAGGGTTACGGTTTCAAACTAGGGTTTTACATTAGGGTAAGTGTTTCAAACTAGGGTTTCAAATTAGCGTTACGGTTTCAAACTAGTGTTTTACATTAGGGTTAGTGTTTCAAACTAGGGTTTTACATTAGGGTTAGGGTTACAAACTAGGATTTTACATTAGGGTTAGGGTTTCAAACTAGGGTTTTGCATTAAGGTTAGGGATTCAAACTAGGGTTTTACGTTAGGGTTAGGGTTTCAATATAGGGTTTTATATTAGGGTTAGGTTTTCAAACTACAGTTTCTAATTAGGGTTAGGGTTTCAAACTAGGGTTTAACAATAGGGTTAGGGTTTCAAACTAGGGTTTTACATTAGGGTTAGGGTTTCAAACTAGGGTTTTGCATTAGGGTTAGGGTTTCAAACTAGGGTTTTACGTTAAGGTTAGGGTTTCAAACTAGTGTTTTACATTAGGGTTAGGGTTTCAAACTAGGGTTTCAAATTAGGGTTACGGTTTCAAAATAGGGTTTTACATTAGAGTTATTGTTTCAAACTAGGGTTTCAAATTAGGGTTATGGTTTCAAACTAGGGTTTTACATTAGGGTTAGGGTTTCAAACTCGGTTTTCAAATTAGGGTTAGGGTTACAAACTAGGGTTTTACATTAGGGTTAGGGTTTCAAACTAGGGTTTTACGTTAGGGTTAGGATTTCAAGCTAGGGTTTAACATTAGGGTTAGGGTTTCAAACTAGGGTTTTACATTAGGGTTAATGCTTCAAACTAGGGTTTTACATTAGGGTTAGGGTTTCAAACTAGGGTTTTACATTAGGGTTAGGGTTACAAACTAGGGTTTCAAATTAGGGTTAGGGTTTCAAACTAGTGTTTTACATTAGGGTTAGGGTTTCAAACTAGGGTTTCAAATTCCGGTTACGGTTTCAAACTAGTGTTTTAGATTAGGGTTAGGGTTTCAAACTAGGGTTTCAAATTAGGGTTACGATTTCAAACTAGGGTTTTACATTAGGGTTAGTGTTTACAACTAGGGTTTCAAATTAGGGTTAGGGTTACAAACGAGGGTTTTACATTAGGGTTAGGGTTTCAAACTAGGGTTTCAAATTAGGGTTAGGGTTTCAAACTAGGGTTTCAAATTAGGGTTAGGCTTTCAAACTAGTGTTTTACATTAGGGTTAGGGTTTCAAACTAGGGTTTCAAATTAGGGTTACGGTTTAAAACTAGGGTTTTACATTAGGGTTAGTGTTTCAAACTAGGGTTTCAAATTAGCGTTACGGTTTCAAACTATGGTTTTACATTAGGGTTAGGGATTCAAACTAGGGTTTTATGTTAGGGTTAGGGTTTCAAACTATGGTTTTACATTAGGGTTAGGGTTACAAACTAGGGTTTTACATTAGGGTTAGGGTTTCAAACTAGGGTTTCAAATTAGGGTTAGGGTTTCAAACTAGGGTTTTACATTAGGTTGAGGGTTTTAAACTATGGTTTCAAATTAGATTTGGGGTTTCAAACTAGGGTTTTACATTAGGGTTAGCGTTTCAAACTAGTGTTTTACATTAGGGTTAGGGTTTCAAACTAGGGTTTTACATTAGGGTTAATGCTTCAAACTAGGGTTTTACATTAGGGTTAGGGTTTCAAACTAGGGTTTTACATTAGTGTTAGGTTTTCAAACTAGGGTTTTACATTTGGGTTAGGGTTACAAACTAGGGTTTTACATTAGGTTTAAGGTTTCAAACTAGGGTTTCAAATTAGGTTTAGGGTTTCAAACTTGGGTTTTACATTAGGGTTAGGGTTTCAAACAAGGGTTTAACATTAGGGTTAGGGTTTCAAACTAGGGTTTTACATTAGGGTTAGGGTTACAAACTAGGGTTTAACATTAGGATTAGGGTTTCAAACTAGGGTTTTACATTAGGGTTAGGGTTTCAAACTAGGGTTTCAAATTAGGCTTAGGGTTTCAATCTAGGGTTTTGTTTTAGTCTTAGGGTTTCAAACAAGGGTTTTACATTAGGGTTAGGGTTTCAAACTAGGGTTTTACATTAGGTTTAGGGTTTCAAACTAGGGTTTTACATTAGGGTTAGGGTTACAAACTAGGGTTTTACATTAGGGTTAGGGTTTCAAACTAGGGTTTTACATTAGGGTTAGGGTTTCAAACTAAGGTTTCAATTTAGGGTTAGGGTTTCAAACTAGGGTTTATCATTAGGGTTAGGGTTTCAAACTTGGGTTTTACATTAGGGTTAGGGTTTCAAACTAGGGCTTATAATTAGGGTTAGGGTTTCAAACTAGTGTTTTACATTATGTTTAATGCTTCAAACTAGGGTTTTACATTAGGGTTGGGTTTCAAACTAGGGCTTTACATTTGGGTTAGGGTTTCAAACTAGGGTTTTGCATTAGGGTTAGGGTTTCAAACTAGGGTTTATCATTAGGGTTAGGGTTTCAAACTAGGGTTTTACATTAGGGTTAGGGTTTCAAACTAGGGTTTAACATTAGGGTTAGGGTTACAAACTAGGGTTTTACATTACGGTTAGGGTTTCAAACTAGGGTTTTACATTAGGGTAAGAGTTTCAAACTAGGGTTATAATTTTGGGTTATTGCTTCAAACTAGGGTTTTACATTAGGGTTAGGGTTTCAAACTAGGGTTTTACATTAGGGTTAGGGTTTCAAACTATGGTTTTACATTAGGGTTAGGGTTACAAACTAGGGTTTTACATTAGGGTTAGGGTTTCAAACTAGGGTTTCAAATTAGGGTTAGGGTTTCAAACTAGGGTTTTACATTAGGTTTAGGGTTTTAAACTATGGTTTCAAATTAGATTTGGGGTTTCAAACTAGGGTTTTACATTAGGGTTAGCGTTTCAAACTAGTGTTTTACATTAGGGTTAGGGTTACAAACGATGGTTTTACATTAGGGTTAGGGTTTTACATTAGGGGTAGGGTTTCAAACTAGGGTTTCAATTTAGGGTTAGGGTTTCAAACTAGGGTTTAACATTTGGGTTAGGGTTTCAAACTAGGGTTTTACATTAGGGTTAATGCTTCAAACTAGGGTTTTACATTAGGGTTAGGGTTTCAAACTAGGGTTTTACATTAGGGTTAGGGTTTCAAACTAGGGTTTTACCTTTGGGTTAGGGTTACAAACTAGGGTTTTACATTAGGGTTAGGGTTTCAAACTAGGGTTTCAAATTAGGCTAAGTGTTTCAAACTAGGGTTTTACATTAGGGTTAGGGTTTCAAACAAGGGTTTTACATTAGGGTTAGGGTTTCAAACTAGGGTTTAACATTAGGGTTAGGGTTTCAAACTAGGGTTTTACATTAGGGTTAGGGTTACAAACTAGGCTTTAACATTAGGGTTAGGGTTTCAAACTAGGGTTTTACATTAGGGTTAGGGTTTCAAACAAGGGTTTTACATTAGGGTTAGGGTTTCAAACTAGGGTTTCAAATTAGGGTTAGGGTTTCAAACTAGGGTTTTACATTAGGGTTAGGGTTTCAAACTAGGATTTTACATTAGGGTTAGGGTTTCACACTAAGGTTTTACATTAGGGTTAGGGTTACAAACTAGGGTTTTACATTAGGGTTAGGGTTTCAAACTAGGGTTTTACATTAGGGTTAGGGTTTCAAACTGGGGTTTCAATTTAGTGTTAGGGTTTCAAACTAGGGTTTAACATTAGGGTTAATGCTTCAAACTAGGGTTTTACATTAGGGTTAGTGTTTCAAACTAGTGTTTTACATTAGGGTTAGTGCTTCAAACTAGGGTTTTACATTAGGGTTAGGGTTTCAAACTAGGGTTTTACATTAGGGTTAGGGTTACAAACTAGGGTTTTACATTAGGGTTAGGGTTTCAAACTAGGGTTTTACATTAGGGTTAGGGTTTCAAACTAGGGTTTCAATTTAGGGTTAGGGTTTCAAACTAGGGTTTATCATTAGGGTTAGGGTTTCAAACTAGGGTTTTACATTAGGATTAGGGTTTCAAACTAGTGTTTTACTTTAGGGTTAATGCTTCAAACTAGGGTTTTACATTAGGGTTAGCGTTTCAAACTAGGGTTTTACATTAGGGTTAGTGTTTCAAACTAGGGTTTTACATTTGGGTTAGGGTTACAAACTAGGGTTTTTTATGAGGGTTAGGGTTTCAAACTAAGGTTTCACATTAGAGTTAGGATTTCAAACAGGGGTTTCAAATTAGGGTTAGGGTTTCAAACTAGGTTTTCAAAATTAGGGTTACGGTTTCAAACTAGGGTTTATCATTAGGGTTAGGGTTTCAAACAAGGGTTTTACATTAGGGTTAGGGTTTCAAACTAGGGTTTAACATTAGGGTTAGGGTTTCAAACTAGGGTTTTACATTAGGGTTAGGGTTACAAACTAGGCTTTAACATTAGGGTTAGGGTTTCAAACTAGGGTTTTACATTAGGGTTAGGGTTTCAAACTAGGGTTTTACATTAGGGTTAGGGTTTCAAACTAGGGTTTTACCTTTGGGTTAGGGTTACAAACTAGGGTTTTACATTAGGGTTAGGGTTTCAAACTAGGGTTTCAAATTAGGCTAAGTGTTTCAAACTAGGGTTTTACATTAGGGTTAGGGTTTCAAACAAGGGTTTTACATTAGGGTTAGGGTTTCAAACTAGGGTTTAACATTAGGGTTAGGGTTTCAAACTAGGGTTTTACATTAGGGTTAGGGTTACAAACTAGGCTTTAACATTAGGGTTAGGGTTTCAAACTAGGGTTTTACATTAGGGTTAGGGTTTCAAACAAGGGTTTTACATTAGGGTTAGGGTTTCAAACTAGGGTTTCAAATTAGGGTTAGGGTTTCAAACTAGGGTTTTACATTAGGGTTAGGGTTTCAAACTAGGATTTTACATTAGGGTTAGGGTTTCACACTAAGGTTTTACATTAGGGTTAGGGTTACAAACTAGGGTTTTACATTAGGGTTAGGGTTTCAAACTAGGGTTTTACATTAGGGTTAGGGTTTCAAACTGGGGTTTCAAATTAGGGTTAGGGTTTCAAACTAGGGTTTAACATTAGGGTTAATGCTTCAAACTAGGGTTTTACATTAGGGTTAGTGTTTCAAACTAGTGTTTTACATTAGGGTTAGTGCTTCAAACTAGGGTTTTACATTAGGGTTAGGGTTTCAAACTAGGGTTTTACATTAGGGTTAGGGTTACAAACTAGGGTTTTACATTAGGGTTAGGGTTTCAAACTAGGGTTTTACATTAGGGTTAGGGTTTCAAACTAGGGTTTCAATTTAGGGTTAGGGTTTCAAACTAGGGTTTATCATTAGGGTTAGGGTTTCAAACTAGGGTTTTACATTAGGATTAGGGTTTCAAACTAGTGTTTTACTTTAGGGTTAATGCTTCAAACTAGGGTTTTACATTAGGGTTAGCGTTTCAAACTAGGGTTTTACATTAGGGTTAGTGTTTCAAACTAGGGTTTTACATTTGGGTTAGGGTTACAAACTAGGGTTTTTTATGAGGGTTAGGGTTTCAAACTAAGGTTTCACATTAGAGTTAGGATTTCAAACAGGGGTTTCAAATTAGGGTTAGGGTTTCAAACTAGGTTTTCAAAATTAGGGTTACGGTTTCAAACTAGGGTTTATCATTAGGGTTAGGGTTTCAAACTAGGGTTTTACATTAGGGTTAGGTTTTCAAACTAGGGTTTCAAATTAGGGTTAGGGTTTCAAACTAGGGTTTTACATAAAGGTTTGGGTTTCAAACTAGGGTTTAACATTAGGGTTAGGGTTTCAAACTAGGGTTTCAAATTAGGGTTAGGGTTACAAACAAGGGGTTTTACATTAGGGTTAGGGTTTCAAACTAGGGTTTTACATTAGGGTTAGGGTTTCAAACTCGGGTTTAAAATAAGGGTTAGGGTTTCAAACTAGGGCTTTACATTAGGGTTAGGGTTTAAAACTAGGGTTTCAAATTAGGCTTAGGGATTCAATCTAGGGTTTTGTTTTAGGGTTAGGGTTTCAAACAAGGGTTTTACATTAGGGTTAGGGTTTCAAACTAGGGTTTTACATTAGGGTTAGGGTTTCAAACTAGGGTTTTACATTAGAGTTAGGGTTACAAACTAGGGTTTTACATTAGGGTTAGGGTTTCAAACTAGGGTTTCAAATTAGGGTTACGGTTTCAAACTAGGGTTTTACATTAGGGTAAGTGTTTCAAACTAGGGTTTCAAATTAGCGTTACGGTTTCAAACTAGTGTTTTACATTAGGGTTAGTGTTTCAAACTAGGGTTTTACAATAGGGTTAGGGTTACAAACTAGGATTTTACATTAGGGTTAGGGTTTCAAACTAGGGTTTTGCATTAAGGTTAGGGATTCAAACTAGGGTTTTACGTTAGGGTTAGGGTTTCAATATAGGGTTTTATATTAGGGTTAGGTTTTCAAACTACAGTTTCTAATTAGGGTTAGGGTTTAAAATTGGGTTTAACAATAGGGTTAGGGTTTCAAACTAGGGTTTTACATTAGGGTTAGGGTTTCAAACTAGGGTTTTGCATTAGGGTTAGGGTTTCAAACTAGGGTTTTACGTTAAGGTTAGGGTTTCAAACTAGTGTTTTACATTAGGGTTAGGGTTTCAAACTAGGGTTTCAAATTAGGGTTACGGTTTCAAAATAGGGTTTTACATTAGAGTTATTGTTTCAAACTAGGGTTTCAAATTAGGGTTATGGTTTCAAACTAGGGTTTTACATTAGGGTTAGGGTTTCAAACTCGGTTTTCAAATTAGGGTTAGGGTTACAAACTAGGGTTTTACATTAGGGTTAGGGTTTCAAACTAGGGTTTTACGTTAGGGTTAGGATTTCAAGCTAGGGTTTAACATTAGGGTTAGGGTTTCAAACTAGGGTTTTACATTAGGGTTAATGCTTCAAACTAGGGTTTTACATTAGGGTTAGGGTTTCAAACTAGGGTTTTACATTAGGGTTAGGGTTACAAACTAGGGTTTCAAATTAGGGTTAGGGTTTCAAACTAGTGTTTTACATTAGGGTTAGGGTTTCAAACTAGGGTTTCAAATTCCGGTTACGGTTTCAAACTAGTGTTTTAGATTAGGGTTAGGGTTTCAAACTAGGGTTTCAAATTAGGGTTACGATTTCAAACTAGGGTTTTACATTAGGGTTAGTGTTTACAACTAGGGTTTCAAATTAGGGTTAGGGTTACAAACGAGGGTTTTACATTAGGGTTAGGGTTTCAAACTAGGGTTTCAAATTAGGGTTAGGGTTTCAAACTAGGGTTTCAAATTAGGGTTAGGCTTTCAAACTAGTGTTTTACATTAGGGTTAGGGTTTCAAACTAGGGTTTTACATTAGGGTTAATGCTTCAAACTAGGGTTTTACATTAGGGTTAGGGTTTCAAACTAGGGTTTTACATTAGTGTTAGGTTTTCAAACTAGGGTTTTACATTTGGGTTAGGGTTACAAACTAGGGTTTTACATTAGGTTTAAGGTTTCAAACTAGGGTTTCAAATTAGGTTTAGGGTTTCAAACTTGGGTTTTACATTAGGGTTAGGGTTTCAAACAAGGGTTTAACATTAGGGTTAGGGTTTCAAACTAGGGTTTTACATTAGGGTTAGGGTTACAAACTAGGGTTTAACATTAGGATTAGGGTTTCAAACTAGGGTTTTACATTAGGGTTAGGGTTTCAAACTAGGGTTTCAAATTAGGCTTAGGGTTTCAATCTAGGGTTTTGTTTTAGTCTTAGGGTTTCAAACAAGGGTTTTACATTAGGGTTAGGGTTTCAAACTAGGGTTTTACATTAGGTTTAGGGTTTCAAACTAGGGTTTTACATTAGGGTTAGGGTTACAAACTAGGGTTTTACATTAGGGTTAGGGTTTCAAACTAGGGTTTTACATTAGGGTTAGGGTTTCAAACTAAGGTTTCAATTTAGGGTTAGGGTTTCAAACTAGGGTTTATCATTAGGGTTAGGGTTTCAAACTTGGGTTTTACATTAGGGTTAGGGTTTCAAACTAGGGCTTATAATTAGGGTTAGGGTTTCAAACTAGTGTTTTACATTATGTTTAATGCTTCAAACTAGGGTTTTACATTAGGGTTGGGTTTCAAACTAGGGCTTTACATTTGGGTTAGGGTTTCAAACTAGGGTTTTGCATTAGGGTTAGGGTTTCAAACTAGGGTTTATCATTAGGGTTAGGGTTTCAAACTAGGGTTTTACATTAGGGTTAGGGTTTCAAACTAGGGTTTAACATTAGGGTTAGGGTTACAAACTAGGGTTTTACATTACGGTTAGGGTTTCAAACTAGGGTTTTACATTAGGGTAAGAGTTTCAAACTAGGGTTATAATTTTGGGTTATTGCTTCAAACTAGGGTTTTACATTAGGGTTAGGGTTTCAAACTAGGGTTTTACATTAGGGTTAGGGTTTCAAACTATGGTTTTACATTAGGGTTAGGGTTACAAACTATGGTTTTACATTAGGGTTAGGGTTTCAAACTAGGGTTTCAAATTAGGGTTAGGGTTTCAAACTAGGGTTTTACATTAGGTTTAGGGTTTTAAACTATGGTTTCAAATTAGATTTGGGGTTTCAAACTAGGGTTTTACATTAGGGTTAGCGTTTCAAACTAGTGTTTTACATTAGGGTTAGTGCTTCAAACTAGGGTTTTACATTAGGGTTAGGGTTTCAAACTAGGGTTTTACATTAGCGTTAGTGTTTCAAACTAGGGTTTTACATTAGGGTTAGGGTTACAAACGATGGTTTTACATTAGGGTTAGGGTTTTACATTAGGGGTAGGGTTTCAAACTAGGGTTTCAATTTAGGGTTAGGGTTTCAAACTAGGGTTTAACATTTGGGTTAGGGTTTCAAACTAGGGTTTTACATTAGGGTTAATGCTTCAAACTAGGGTTTTACATTAGGGTTAGGGTTTCAAACTAGGGTTTTACATTAGGGTTAGGGTTTCAAACTAGGGTTTTACCTTTGGGTTAGGGTTACAAACTAGGGTTTTACATTAGGGTTAGGGTTTCAAACTAGGGTTTCAAATTAGGCTAAGTGTTTCAAACTAGGGTTTTACATTAGGGTTAGGGTTTCAAACAAGGGTTTTACATTAGGGTTAGGGTTTCAAACTAGGGTTTAACATTAGGGTTAGGGTTTCAAACTAGGGTTTTACATTAGGGTTAGGGTTACAAACTAGGCTTTAACATTAGGGTTAGGGTTTCAAACTAGGGTTTTACATTAGGGTTAGGGTTTCAAACTAGGATTTTACATTAGGGTTAGGGTTTCACACTAAGGTTTTACATTAGGGTTAGGGTTACAAACTAGGGTTTTACATTAGGGTTAGGGTTTCAAACTAGGGTTTTACATTAGGGTTAGTGTTTCAAACTGGGGTTTCAATTTAGTGTTAGGGTTTCAAACTAGGGTTTTACATTAGGGTTAGTGTTTACAACTAGGGTTTGAAATTAGGGTTAGGGTTACAAACGAGGGTTTTACATTAGGGTTAGGGTTTCAAACTAGGGTTTCAAATTAGGGTTAGGGTTACAAACGAGGGTTTTACATTAGGGTTAGGGTTTCAAACTAGGGTTTCAAATTAGGGTTAGGGTTTCAAACTACGGTTTCAAATTAGGGTTAGGCTTTCAAACTAGTGTTTTACATTAGGGTTAGGGTTTCAAACTAGGGTTTCAAATTAGGGTTACGGTTTAAAACTAGGGTTTTACATTAGGGTTAGTGTTTCAAACTAGGGTTTCAAATTAGCGTTACGGTTTCAAACTATGGTTTTACATTAGGGTTAGGGATTCAAACTAGGGTTTTATGTTAGGGTTAGGGTTTCAAACTATGGTTTTACATTAGGGTTAGGGTTACAAACTAGGGTTTTACATTAGGGTTAGGTTTCAAACTAGGGTTTCAAATTAGGGTTAGGGTTTCAAACTAGGGTTTTACATTAGGTTTAGGGTTTTAAACTATGGTTTCAAATTAGATTTGGGGTTTCAAACTAGGGTTTTACATTAGGGTTAGCGTTTCAAACTAGTGTTTTACATTAGGGTTAGTGCTTCAAACTAGGGTTTTACATTAGGGTTAGGGTTTCAAACTAGGGTTTTACATTAGCGTTAGGGTTTCAAACTAGGGTTTTACATTAGGGTTAGGGTTACAAACGATGGTTTTACATTAGGGTTAGGGTTTCAAACTAGGATTTTACATTAGGGGTAGGGTTTCAAACTAGGGTTTCAATTTAGGGTTAGGGTTTCAAACTAGGGTTTAACATTTGGGTTAGGGTTTCAAACTAGGGTTTTACATTAGGGTTAATGCTTCAAACTAGGGTTTTACATTAGGGTTAGGGTTTCAAACTAGGGTTTTACATTAGGGTTAGGGTTTCAAACTAGGGTTTTACCTTTGGGTTAGGGTTACAAACTAGGGTTTTACATTAGGGTTAGGGTTTCAAACTAGGGTTTCAAATTAGGCTTAGTGTTTCAAACTAGGGTTTTACATTAGGGTTAGGGTTTCAAACAAGGGTTTTACATTAGGGTTAGGGTTTCAAACTAGGGTTTAACATTAGGGTTAGGGTTTCAAACTAGGGTTTTACATTAGGGTTAGGGTTACAAACTAGGCTTTAACATTAGGGTTAGGGTTTCAAACTAGGGTTTTACATTAGGGTTAGGGTTTCAAACAAGGGTTTTACATTAGGGTTAGGGTTTCAAACTAGGGTTTCAAATTAGGGTTAGGGTTTCAAACTAGGGTTTTACATTAGGGTTAGGGTTTCAAACTAGGATTTTACATTAGGGTTAGGGTTTCACACTAAGGTTTTACATTAGGGTTAGGGTTACAAACTAGGGTTTTACATTAGGGTTAGGGTTTCAAACTAGGGTTTTACATTAGGGTTAGGGTTTCAAACTGGGGTTTCAATTTAGTGTTAGGGTTTCAAACTAGGGTTTAACATTAGGGTTAATGCTTCAAACTAGGGTTTTACATTAGGGTTAGTGTTTCAAACTAGTGTTTTACATTAGGGTTAGTGCTTCAAACTAGGGTTTTACATTAGGGTTAGGGTTTCAAACTAGGGTTTTACATTAGGGTTAGGGTTACAAACTAGGGTTTTACATTAGGGTTAGGGTTTCAAACTAGGGTTTTACATTAGGGTTAGGGTTTCAAACTAGGGTTTCAATTTAGGGTTAGGGTTTCAAACTAGGGTTTATCATTAGGGTTAGGGTTTCAAACTAGGGTTTTTCATTAGGATTAGGGTTTCAAACTAGTGTTTTACTTTAGGGTTAATGCTTCAAACTAGGGTTTTACATTAGGGTTAGCGTTTCAAACTAGGGTTTTACATTAGGGTTAGTGTTTCAAACTAGGGTTTTACATTTGGGTTAGGGTTACAAACTAGGGTTTTTTATGAGGGTTAGGGTTTCAAACTAAGGTTTCACATTAGAGTTAGGATTTCAAACAGGGGTTTCAAATTAGGGTTAGGGTTTCAAACTAGGGTTTCAAAATTAGGGTTACGGTTTCAAACTAGGGTTTATCATTAGGGTTAGGGTTTCAAATTAGGGTTTTACATTAGGGTTAGGTTTTCAAACTAGGGTTTCAAATTAGGGTTAGGGTTTCAAACTAGGGTTTTACATTAAGGTTTGGGTTTCAAACTAGGGTTTAACATTAGGGTTAGGGTTTCAAACTAGGGTTTCAAATTAGGGTTAGGGTTACAAACAAGGGGTTTTACATTAGGGTTAGGGTTTCAAACTAGGGTTTTACATTACGGTTAGGGTTTCAAACTCGGGTTTAAAATAAGGGTTAGGGTTTCAAACTAGGGCTTTACATTAGGGTTAGGGTTTAAAACTAGGGTTTCAAATTAGGCTTAGGGTTTCAATCTAGGGTTTTGTTTTAGGGTTAGGGTTTCAAACAAGGGTTTTACATTAGGGTTAGGGTTTCAAACTAGGGTTTTACATTAGGGTTAGGGTTTCAAACTAGGGTTTTACATTAGAGTTAGGGTTACAAACTAGGGTTTTACATTAGGGTTAGGGTTTCAAACTAGGGTTTCAAATTAGGGTTACGGTTTCAAACTAGGGTTTTACATTAGGGTAAGTGTTTCAAACTAGGGTTTCAAATTAGCGTTACAGTTTCAAACTAGTGTTTTACATTAGGGTTAGTGTTTCAAACTAGGGTTTTACATTAGGGTTAGGGTTACAAACTAGGATTTTACATTAGGATTAGGGTTTCAAACTAGGGTTTTGCATTAAGGTTAGGGATTCAAACTAGGGTTTTACGTTAGGGTTAGGGTTTCAATATAGGGTTTCAAATTAGGGTTAGGGTTTCAAACTAGGGTTTCAAATTAGGGTTAGGCTTTCAAACTAGTGTTTTACATTAGGGTTAGGGTTTCAAACTAGGGTTTCAAATTAGGGTTACGGTTTAAAACTAGGGTTTTACATTAGGGTTAGTGTTTCAAACTAGGGTTTCAAATTAGCGTTACGGTTTCAAACTATGGTTTTACATTAGGGTTAGGGATTCAAACTAGGGTTTTACGTTAGGGTTAGGGTTTCAAACTATGGTTTTACATTAGGGTTAGGGTTACAAACTAGGGTTTTACATTAGGGTTAGGGTTTCAAACTAGGGTTTCAAATTAGGGTTAGGGTTTCAAACTAGGGTTTTACATTAGGTTTAGGGTTTTAAACTATGGTTTCAAATTAGATTTGGGGTTTCAAACTAGGGTTTTACATTAGGGTTAGCGTTTCAAACTAGTGTTTTACATTAGGGTTAGTGCTTCAAACTAGGGTTTTACATTAGGGTTAGGGTTTCAAACTAGGGTTTTACATTAGCGTTAGGGTTTCAAACTAGGGTTTTACATTAGGGTTAGGGTTACAAACGATGGTTTTACATTAGGGTTAGGGTTTCAAACTAGGGTTTTACATTAGGGTTAATGCTTCAAACTAGGGTTTTACATTAGGGTTAGGGTTTCAAACTAGGGTTTTACATTAGGGTTAGGGTTTCAAACTAGGGTTTTACCTTTGGGTTAGGGTTACAAACTAGGGTTTTACATTAGGGTTAGGGTTTCAAACTAGGGTTTCAAATTAGGCTTAGTGTTTCAAACTAGGGTTTTACATTAGGGTTACGGTTTCAAACAAGGGTTTTACATTAGGGTTAGGGTTTCAAACTAGGGTTTAACATTAGGGTTAGGGTTTCAAACTAGGGTTTTACATTAGGGTTAGGGTTACAAACTAGGCTTTAACATTAGGGTTAGGGTTTCAAACTAGGGTTTTACATTAGGGTTAGGGTTTCAAACAAGGGTTTTACATGAGGGTTAGGGTTTCAAACTAGGGTTTCAAATTAGGGTTAGGGTTTCAAACTAGGGTTTTACATTAGGGTTAGGGTTTCAAACTAGGATTTTACATTAGGGTTAGGGTTTCACACTAAGGTTTTACATTAGGGTTAGGGTTACAAACTAGGGTTTTACATTAGGGTTAGGGTTTCAAACTAGGGTTTTACATTAGGGTTAGGGTTTCAAACTGGGGTTTCAATTTAGTGTTAGGGTTTCAAACTAGGGTTTAACATTAGGGTTAATGCTTCAAACTAGGGTTTTACATTAGGGTTAGTGTTTCAAACTAGTGTTTTACATTAGGGTTAGTGCTTCAAACTAGGGTTTTACATTAGGGTTAGGGTTTCAAACTAGGGTTTTACATTAGGGTTAGGGTTACAAACTAGGGTTTTACATTAGGGTTAGGGTTTCAAACTAGGGTTTCAATTTAGGGTTAGGGTTTCAAACTAGGGTTTATCATTAGGGTTAGGGTTTCAAACTAGGGTTTTACATTAGGATTAGGGTTTCAAACTAGTGTTTTACTTTAGGGTTAATGCTTCAAACTAGGGTTTTACATTAGGGTTAGCGTTTCAAACTAGGGTTTTACATTAGGGTTAGTGTTTCAAACTAGGGTTTTACATTTGGGTTAGGGTTACAAACTAGGGTTTTTTATGAGGGTTAGGGTTTCAAACTAAGGTTTCACATTAGAGTTAGGATTTCAAACAGGGGTTTCAAATTAGGGTTAGGGTTTCAAACTAGGGTTTCAAAATTAGGGTTACGGTTTCAAACTAGGGTTTATCATTAGGGTTAGGGTTTCAAGCTAGGGTTTTACATTAGGGTTAGGTTTTCAAACTAGGGTTTCAAATTAGGGTTAGGGTTTCTAACTAGGGTTTTACATTAAGGTTTGGGTTTCAAACTAGGGTTTAACATTAGGGTTAGGGTTTCAAACTAGGGTTTCAAATTAGGGTTAGGGTTACAAACAAGGGGTTTTACATTAGGGTTAGGGTTTCAAACTACGGTTTTACATTACGGTTAGGGTTTCAAACTCGGGTTTAAAATAAGGGTTAGGGTTTCAAACTAGGGCTTTACATTAGGGTTAGGGTTTAAAACTAGGGTTTCAAATTAGGCTTAGGGTTTCAATCTAGGGTTTTGTTTTTGGGTTAGGGTTTCAAACAAGGGTTTTACATTAGGGTTAGGGTTTCAAACTAGGGTTTTACATTAGGGTTAGGGTTTCAAACTAGGGTTTTACATTAGAGTTAGGGTTACAAACTAGGGTTTTACATTAGGGTTAGGGTTTCAAACTAGGGTTTCAAATTAGGGTTACGGTTTCAAACTAGGGTTTTACATTAGGGTAAGTGTTTCAAACTAGGGTTTCAAATTAGCGTTACGGTTTCAAACTAGTGTTTTACATTAGGGTTAGTGTTTCAAACTAGGGTTTTACATTAGGGTTAGGGTTACAAACTAGGATTTTACATTAGGATTAGGGTTTCAAACTAGGGTTTTGCATTAAGGTTAGGGATTCAAACTAGGGTTTTACGTTAGGGTTAGGGTTTCAATATAGGGTTTTATATTAGGGTTAGGTTTTCAAACTACAGTTTCTAATTAGGGTTAGTGTTTCAAACTAGGGTTTAACAATAGGGTTAGGGTTTCAAACTAGGGTTTTACATTAGGGTTAGGGTTTCAAACTAGGGTTTTGCATTAGGGTTAGGGTTTCAAACTAGGGTTTTACGTTTGGGTTAGGGTTTCAAACTAGTGTTTTACATTAGGGTTAGGGTTTCAAACTAGGGTTTCAAATTAGGGTTACGGTTTCAAAATAGGGTTTTACATTAGAGTTATTGTTTCAAACTAGGGTTTTAAATTAGGGTTATGGTTTCAAACTAGGGTTTTACATTAGGGTTAGGGTTTCAAACTCGGTTTTCAAATAAGGGTTAGGGTTACAAACTAGGGTTTTACATTAGGGTTAGGGTTTCAAACTAGGGTTTTACGTTAGGGTTAGGATTTCAAGCTAGGGTTAAACATTAGGGTTAGGGTTTCAAACTAGGGTTTTACATTAGGGTTAATGCTTCAAACTAGGGTTTTACATTAGGGTTAGGGTTTCAAACTAGGGTTTTACATTAGGGTTAGGGTTACAAACTAGGGTTTCAAATTAGGGTTAGGGTTTCAAACTAGTGTTTTACATTAGGGTTAGGGTTTCAAACTAGGGTTTCAAATTCCGGTTACGGTTTCAAACTAGTGTTTTACATTAGGGTTAGGGTTTCAAACTAGGGTTTCAAATTAGGGTTACGATTTCAAACTAGGGTTTTACATTAGGGTTAGTGTTTACAACTAGGGTATCAAATTAGGGTTAGGGTTACAAACGAGGGTTTTACATTAGGGTTAGGGTTTCAAACTAGGGTTTCAAATTAGGGTTAGGGTTTCAAACTAGGGTTTCAAATTAGGGTTAGGCTTTCAAACTAGTGTTTTACATTAGGGTTAGGGTTTCAAACTAGGGTTTCAAATTAGGGTTACGGTTTAAAACTAGGGTTTTACATTAGGGTTAGTGTTTCAAACTAGGGTTTCAAATTAGCGTTACGGTTTCAAACTATGGTTTTACATTAGGGTTAGGGATTCAAACTAGGGTTTTATGTTAGGGTTAGGGTTTAAAACTCGGGTTTCAAATTAGTGTTAGGGTTACAAACTAGGGTTTTACATTAGGGTTAGGGTTTCAAACTAGGGTTTTACGTTAGGGTTAGGGTTTCAAACTAGGGTTTCAAATTAGGGTTACGGTTTCAAACTAGGGTTTCACATTAGGGTTAGTGTTTCAAACTAGGGTTTCAAATTAGGGTTACGGTTTCAAACTAGGGTTTTACATTAGAGTTAGGGATTCAAACTAGGGTTTTACGTTAGGGTTAGGGTTTCAAACTCGGTTTTCAAATTAGGGTTAGGGTTACAAACTAGGGTTTTACATTAGGGTTATGGTTTCAAACTAGGGTTTTACGTTAGTGTTAGGGTTTCAAACTAGGGTTTAACATTAGGGTTAGGGTTTCAAACTAGGGTTTTACATTAGGGTTAATGCTTCAAACTAGGGTTTTACATTAGGGTTAGGGTTTCAAACTAGGGTTTTACATTAGGGTTAAGGTTACAAACTAGGGTTTTACATTAGGGTTAGGGTTTCAAACTAGTGTTTTACATTAGGGTTAGGGTTTCAAACTAGGGTTTCAAATTAGGGTTACGGTTTCAAAATAGGGTTTTACGTTAGGGTTAGGGTTTCAAACTAGGGTTTTATATTAGGGTTAGGTTTTCAAATTACAGTTTCAAATTAGGGTTAGGGTTTCAAACTAGGGTTTAAGATTAGGGTTAGGGTTTCAAACTAGGGTTTTACATTAGGGTTAGGGTTTCAAACTAGGGTTTTGCATTAGGGTTAGGATTTCGAACTAGGGTTTCAAATTAGGGTTAGGGTTTAAAACTAGTGTTTTACATTAGGGTTAGGGTTTCAAACTAGGGTTTCAAATTAGGGTTACGGTTTCAAAATAGGGTTTTACATTAGAGTTAGTGTTTCAAACTAGGGTTTCAAATTAGGGTTATGGTTTCAAACTAGGGTTTTACATTAGGGTTAGGGATTCAAACTAGGGTTTTACGTTAGAGTTAGGGGTTCAAACTCGGTTTTCAAATTAGGGTTAGGGTTACAAACTAGGGTTTTACATTAGGGTTAGGGATTCAAACTAGGGTTTTACGTTAGGGTTAGGGGTTCAAACTCGGTTTTCAAATTAGGGTTAGGGTTACAAACTAGGGTTTTACATTAGGGTTAGGGTTTCAAACTAGGGTTTTACGTTAGGGTTAATGCTTTAAACTAGGGTTTTACATTAGGGTTAGGGTTTCAAACTAGGGTTTTACATTAGGGTTAGGGTTACAAACTAGGGTTTTACATTAGGGTTAGGGTTTCAAACTAGGGTTTTGCATTAGGGTTAGGGTTTCAAACTAGGGTTTCAAATTAGGGTTAGGGTTTCAAATTAGTGTTTTACATTAGGGTTAGGGTTTCAAACTAGGGTTTCAAATTAGGGTTACGGTTTCAAACTAGGGTTTTATATTAGGGTAAGTGTTTCAAACTAGGGTTTCAAATTAGCGTTACTGTTTCAAACTAGTGTTTTACATTAGGGTTAGTGTTTCAAACTAGGGTTTTACATTAGGGTTAGGGTTACAAACTAGGGTTTTACATTAGGGTTAGGGTTTCAAACTAGGGTTTTGCATTAGGGTTAGGGATTCAAACTAGGGTTTTATGTTAGGGTTTCAAACTAGGGTTTTATATTAGGGTTAGGTTTTCAAACTACAGTTTCAAATTAGGGTTAGGGTTTCAAACTAGGGTTTAACATTAGGGTTAGGGTTTCAAACTAGGGTTTTACATTAGGGTTAGGGTTTCAAACTAGGGTTTTGCATTAGGGTTAGGGTTTCAAACTAGGATTTCAAATTAGGGTTAGGGTTTCAAACTAGTGTTTTACATTAGTGTTAGGGTTTCAAACTAGGGTTTCAAATTAGGGTTATGGTTTCAAACTAGGGTTTTACATTAGGGTTAGGGATTCAAACTAGGGTTTTACATTAGGGTTAGGGTTTCAAACTAGGATTTTACGTTAGGGTTAGGGTTTCAAACTAGGGTTTAACATTAGGGTTAGGGTTTCAAACTAGGGTATTACATTAGGGTTAGGGTTTCAAACTAGGGTTTCAAATTAGGGTTAGGAATTCAAACTAGTGTTTTACATTAGGGTTAGGGTTTCAAACTAGGGTTTCAAATTAGGGTTACGGTTTCAAACTAGGGTTTTACATTAGGGTTAGTGTTTCAAACTAGGGTTTCAAATTAGCGTTACGGTTTCAAACTAGTGTTTTACATTAGGGTTAGGGTTTCAAACTAGGGTCTCAAATTAGGGTTACGGTTTCAAACTAGGGTTTTACATTAGGGTTAGGGTTACAAACTATGGTTTTACATTAGGGTTAGGGTTTCAAACTAGGGTTTTGCATTAGGCTTAGGGTTTCAAACTAGGGTTTCAAATTAGGGTTAGGGTTTCAAACTAGTGTTTTACATTAGGGTTAGGGTTTCAAACTAGGGTTTCAAATTAGGGTTACGGTTTCAAACTAGGGTTTTACATTAGGGTAAGTGTTTCAAACTAGGGTTTCAAATTAGGGTTACGGTTTCAAACTAGGGTTTTACATTAGGGTAAGAGTTTCAAAATAGGGTTATAATTTTGGGTTATTGCTTCAAACTAGGGTTTTACATTAGGGTTAGGGTTTCAAACTAGGGTTTTACATTAGTGTTAGGGTTTCAAACTAGGGTTTTACATTAGGGTTAGGGTTACAAACTAGGGTTTTACATTAGGGTTAGGGTTTCAAACTAGGGTTTTACATTAGGGTAAGGGTTTCAAACTAGGGTTTCAATTTAGGGTTAGGGTTTCAAACTAGGGTTTAACATTTGGGTTAGGGTTTCAAACTAGGGTTTTACATTAGGGTTAATGCTTCAAACTAGGGTTTTACATTAGGGTTAGGTTTTCAAACTAGGGTTTAACATTAGGGTTAGGGTTTCAAACTAGGGTTTTACATTAGGGTTACGGTTACAAACTAGGGTTTAACATTAGGATTAGGGTTTCAAACTAGGGTTTTACATTAGGGTTAGGGTTTCAAACTAAGGTTTCAAATTAGGCTTAGGGTTTCAATCTAGGGTTTTGTTTTAGGGTTAGGGTTTTAAACAAGGGTTTTACATTAGGGTTAGGGTATCAAACAAGGGTTTTACATTAGGGTAAGGGTTTCAAACTAGGGTTTTACATTAGGGTTAGGGTTTCAAACTAGGGTTTTACATTAGAGTTAGGGTTACAAACTAGGGTTTTACATTAGGGTTAGGGTTACAAACTAGGGTTTTACATTAGGGTTAGGGTTACAAACTAGGGTTTAAAATTAGGATTAGGGTTTCAAACTAGGGTTTTACATTAGGGTTAGAGTTTCAAACAAGGGTTTTACATTAGGGTTAGGGTTTCAAAACAGTCATTTTACATTAGGGTTAGGGTTACAAACTAGGGTTTCAAATTAGGCTTAGGGTTTCAAACTAGGGTTTTACATTAGTGTTAGGGTTTCAAACAAGGGTTTTACATTAGGGTTAGGGTTTCAAAACAGTCATTTTACATTAGGGTTAGGGTTACAAACTAGGGTTTTACATTAGGGTTAGGGTTTCAAACTAGGGTTTTACATTAGGGTTAGGGTTTCAAACTAGGGTTTTACATTAGGTTTAGGTTTTCAAACTAGGGTTTTAAATTAGGGTTAGGGTTTAAAAACAGGAGTTAAAAATTAGGGTTAGGGTTTCACACTAGGGTTTTACATTAGGGTTAGGTTTTCAAACTAGGGTTTTACATTAGGGTTAGGGTTTCAAACAAGGGTTTTACATTAGGGTTAGGGTTTCAAAACAGTCATTTAACATTAGGGTTAGGGTTACAAACTAGGGTTTTACATTAGGGTTAGGGTTTCAAACTAGGGTTTCTAATTAGGGTTAGGGTTTCAAACTAGGGTTTTACATTAGGGTTAGGATTTCAAACTAGGGATTCAAATTAGGGTTAGGGTTTCAAACTAGGGTTTCAAATTAGGCTTAGGGTTTCAATCTAGGGTTTTGTTTTAGGGTTAGGGTTTCAAACAAGGGTTTTACATTAGGGTTAGGGTTTCAAACTAGGGTTTTACATTAGGTTTAGGGTTTCAAACTAGGGTTTTACATTAGGGTTAGCATTTCAAACTAGGGTTTTACATTAGAGTTAGGGTTACAAACTAGGGTTTTACATTAGGGTTAGGGTTTCAAACTAGGGTTTAACATTAGGATTAGGGTTTCAAACTAGGGTTTTACATTAGGGTTAGGGTTTCAAACTAGGGTTTCAAATTAGGCTTAGGGTTTCAATCTAGGGTTTTGTTTTAGTCTTAGGGTTTCAAACAAGGGTTTTACATTAGGGTTAGGGTTTCAAACTAGGGTTTTACATTAGGTTTAGGGTTTCAAACTAGGGTTTTACATTAGGGTTAGGGTTACAAACTAGGGTTTTACATTAGGGTTAGGGTTTCAAACTAGGGTTTTACATTAGGGTTAGGGTTTCAAACTAAGGTTTCAATTTAGGGTTAGGGTTTCAAACTAGGGTTTTTCATTAGGGTTAGGGTTTCAAACTTGGGTTTTACATTAGGGTTAGGGTTTCAAACTAGGGCTTATAATTAGGGTTAGGGTTTCAAACTAGTGTTTTACATTATGTTTAATGCTTCAAACTAGGGTTTTACATTAGGGTTGGGTTTCAAACTAGGGCTTTACATTTGGGTTAGGGTTTCAAACTAGGGTTTTGCATTAGGGTTAGGGTTTCAAACTAGGGTTTATCATTAGGGTTAGGGTTTCAAACTAGGGTTTTACATTAGGGTTAGGGTTTCAAACTAGGGTTTAACATTAGGGTTAGGGTTACAAACTAGGGTTTTACATTACGGTTAGGGTTTCAAACTAGGGTTTTACATTAGGGTAAGAGTTTCAAACTAGGGTTATAATTTTGGGTTATTGCTTCAAACTAGGGTTTTACATTAGGGTTAGGGTTTCAAACTAGGGTTTTACATTAGGGTTAGGGTTTCAAACTATGGTTTTACATTAGGGTTAGGGTTACAAACTAGGGTTTTACATTAGGGTTAGGGTTTCAAACTAGGGTTTCAAATTAGGGTTAGGGTTTCAAACTAGGGTTTTACATTAGGTTTAGGGTTTTAAACTATGGTTTCAAATTAGATTTGGGGTTTCAAACTAGGGTTTTACATTAGGGTTAGCGTTTCAAACTAGTGTTTTACATTAGGGTTAGTGCTTCAAACTAGGGTTTTACATTAGGGTTAGGGTTTCAAACTAGGGTTTTACATTAGCGTTAGTGTTTCAAACTAGGGTTTTACATTAGGGTTAGGGTTACAAACGATGGTTTTACATTAGGGTTAGGGATTCAAACTAGGGTTTTACATTAGGGGTAGGGTTTCAAACTAGGGTTTCAATTTAGGGTTAGGGTTTCAAACTAGGGTTTAACATTTGGGTTAGGGTTTCAAACTAGGGTTTTACATTAGGGTTAATGCTTCAAACTAGGGTTTTACATTAGGGTTAGGGTTTCAAACTAGGGTTTTACATTAGGGTTAGGGTTTCAAACTAGGGTTTTACCTTTGGGTTAGGGTTACAAACTAGGGTTTTACATTAGGGTTAGGGTTTCAAACTAGGGTTTCAAATTAGGCTAAGTGTTTCAAACTAGGGTTTTACATTAGGGTTAGGGTTTCAAACAAGGGTTTTACATTAGGGTTAGGGTTTCAAACTAGGGTTTAACATTAGGGTTAGGGTTTCAAACTAGGGTTTTACATTAGGGTTAGGGTTACAAACTAGGCTTTAACATTAGGGTTAGGGTTTCAAACTAGGGTTTTACATTAGGGTTAGGGTTTCAAACAAGGGTTTTACATTAGGGTTAGGGTTTCAAACTAGGGTTTCAAATTAGGGTTAGGGTTTCAAACTAGGGTTTTACATTAGGGTTAGGGTTTCAAACTAGGATTTTACATTAGGGTTAGGGTTTCACACTAAGGTTTTACATTAGGGTTAGGGTTACAAACTAGGGTTTTACATTAGGGTTAGGGTTTCAAACTAGGGTTTTACATTAGGGTTAGGGTTTCAAACTGGGGTTTCAATTTAGTGTTAGGGTTTCAAACTAGGGTTTAACATTAGGGTTAATGCTTCAAACTAGGGTTTTACATTAGGGTTAGTGTTTCAAACTAGTGTTTTACATTAGGGTTAGTGCTTCAAACTAGGGTTTTACATTAGGGTTAGGGTTTCAAACTAGGGTTTTACATTAGGGTTAGGGTTACAAACTAGGGTTTTACATTAGGGTTAGGGTTTCAAACTAGGGTTTTACATTAGGGTTAGGGTTTCAAACTAGGGTTTCAATTTAGGGTTAGGGTTTCAAACTAGGGTTTATCATTAGGGTTAGGGTTTCAAACTAGGGTTTTACATTAGGATTAGGGTTTCAAACTAGTGTTTTACTTTAGGGTTAATGCTTCAAATTAGGGTTTTACATTAGGGTTAGCGTTTCAAACTAGGGTTTTACATTAGGGTTAGTGTTTCAAACTAGGGTTTTACATTTGGGTTATGGTTACAAACTAGGGTTTTTTATGAGGGTTAGGGTTTCAAACTAAGGTTTCACATTAGAGTTAGGATTTCAAACAGGGGTTTCAAATTAGGGTTAGGGTTTCAAACTAGGTTTTCAAAATTAGGGTTACGGTTTCAAACTAGGGTTTATCATTAGGGTTAGGGTTTCAAACTAGGGTTTTACATTAGGGTTAGGTTTTCAAACTAGGGTTTCAAATTAGGGTTAGGGTTTCAAACTAGGGTTTTACATTAAGGTTTGGGTTTCAAACTAGGGTTTAACATTAGGGTTAGGGTTTCAAACTAGGGTTTCAAATTAGGGTTAGGGTTACAAACAAGGGGTTTTACATTAGGGTTAGGGTTTCAAACTAGGGTTTTACATTAGGGTTAGGGTTTCAAACTCGGGTTTAAAATAAGGGTTAGGGTTTCAAACTAGGGCTTTACATTAGGGTTAGGGTTTAAAACTAGGGTTTCAAATTAGGCTTAGGGATTCAATCTAGGGTTTTGTTTTAGGGTTAGGGTTTCAAACAAGGGTTTTACATTAGGGTTAGGGTTTCAAACTAGGGTTTTACATTAGGGTTAGGGTTTCAAACTAGGGTTTTACATTAGAGTTAGGGTTACAAACTAGGGTTTTACATTAGGGTTAGGGTTTCAAACTAGGGTTTCAAATTAGGGTTACGGTTTCAAACTAGGGTTTTACATTAGGGTAAGTGTTTCAAACTAGGGTTTCAAATTAGCGTTACGGTTTCAAACTAGTGTTTTACATTAGGGTTAGTGTTTCAAACTAGGGTTTTACATTAGGGTTAGGGTTACAAACTAGGATTTTACATTAGGGTTAGGGTTTCAAACTAGGGTTTTGCATTAAGGTTAGGGATTCAAACTAGGGTTTTACGTTAGGGTTAGGGTTTCAATATAGGGTTTTATATTAGGGTTAGGTTTTCAAACTACAGTTTCTAATTAGGGTTAGGGTTTCAAACTAGGGTTTAACAATAGGGTTAGGGTTTCAAACTAGGGTTTTACATTAGGGTTAGGGTTTCAAACTAGGGTTTTGCATTAGGGTTAGGGTTTCAAACTAGGGTTTTACGTTAAGGTTAGGGTTTCAAACTAGTGTTTTACATTAGGGTTAGGGTTTCAAACTCGGTTTTCAAATTAGGGTTAGGGTTACAAACTAGGGTTTTACATTAGGGTTAGGGTTTCAAACTAGGGTTTTACGTTAGGGTTAGGATTTCAAGCTAGGGTTTAACATTAGGGTTAGGGTTTCAAACTAGGGTTTTACATTAGGGTTAATGCTTCAAACTAGGGTTTTACATTAGGGTTAGGGTTTCAAACTAGGGTTTTACATTAGGGTTAGGGTTACAAACTAGGGTTTCAAATTAGGGTTAGGGTTTCAAACTAGTGTTTTACATTAGGGTTAGGGTTTCAAACTAGGGTTTCAAATTCCGGTTACGGTTTCAAACTAGTGTTTTAGATTAGGGTTAGGGTTTCAAACTAGGGTTTCAAATTAGGGTTACGATTTCAAACTAGGGTTTTACATTAGGGTTAGTGTTTACAACTAGGGTTTCAAATTAGGGTTAGGGTTACAAACGAGGGTTTTACATTAGGGTTAGGGTTTCAAACTAGGGTTTCAAATTAGGGTTAGGGTTTCAAACTAGGGTTTCAAATTAGGGTTAGGCTTTCAAACTAGTGTTTTACATTAGGGTTAGGGTTTCAAACTAGGGTTTTACATTAGGGTTAATGCTTCAAACTAGGGTTTTACATTAGGGTTAGGGTTTCAAACTAGGGTTTTACATTAGTGTTAGGTTTTCAAACTAGGGTTTTACATTTGGGTTAGGGTTACAAACTAGGGTTTTACATTAGGTTTAAGGTTTCAAACTAGGGTTTCAAATTAGGTTTAGGGTTTCAAACTTGGGTTTTACATTAGGGTTAGGGTTTCAAACAAGGGTTTAACATTAGGGTTAGGGTTTCAAACTAGGGTTTTACATTAGGGTTAGGGTTACAAACTAGGGTTTAACATTAGGATTAGGGTTTCAAACTAGGGTTTTACATTAGGGTTAGGGTTTCAAACTAGGGTTTCAAATTAGGCTTAGGGTTTCAATCTAGGGTTTTGTTTTAGTCTTAGGGTTTCAAACAAGGGTTTTACATTAGGGTTAGGGTTTCAAACTAGGGTTTTACATTAGGTTTAGGGTTTCAAACTAGGGTTTTACATTAGGGTTAGGGTTACAAACTAGGGTTTTACATTAGGGTTAGGGTTTCAAACTAGGGTTTTACATTAGGGTTAGGGTTTCAAACTAAGGTTTCAATTTAGGGTTAGGGTTTCAAACTAGGGTTTATCATTAGGGTTAGGGTTTCAAACTTGGGTTTTACATTAGGGTTAGGGTTTCAAACTAGGGCTTATAATTAGGGTTAGGGTTTCAAACTAGTGTTTTACATTATGTTTAATGCTTCAAACTAGGGTTTTACATTAGGGTTGGGTTTCAAACTAGGGCTTTACATTTGGGTTAGGGTTTCAAACTAGGGTTTTGCATTAGGGTTAGGGTTTCAAACTAGGGTTTATCATTAGGGTTAGGGTTTCAAACTAGGGTTTTACATTAGGGTTAGGGTTTCAAACTAGGGTTTAACATTAGGGTTAGGGTTACAAACTAGGGTTTTACATTACGGTTAGGGTTTCAAACTAGGGTTTTACATTAGGGTAAGAGTTTCAAACTAGGGTTATAATTTTGGGTTATTGCTTCAAACTAGGGTTTTACATTAGGGTTAGGGTTTCAAACTAGGGTTTTACATTAGGGTTAGGGTTTCAAACTATGGTTTTACATTAGGGTTAGGGTTACAAACTAGGGTTTTACATTAGGGTTAGGGTTTCAAACTAGGGTTTCAAATTAGGGTTAGGGTTTCAAACTAGGGTTTTACATTAGGTTTAGGGTTTTAAACTATGGTTTCAAATTAGATTTGGGGTTTCAAACTAGGGTTTTACATTAGGGTTAGCGTTTCAAACTAGTGTTTTACATTAGGGTTAGTGCTTCAAACTAGGGTTTTACATTAGGGTTAGGGTTTCAAACTAGGGTTTTACATTAGCGTTAGTGTTTCAAACTAGGGTTTTACATTAGGGTTAGGGTTACAAACGATGGTTTTACATTAGGGTTAGGGTTTTACATTAGGGGTAGGGTTTCAAACTAGGGTTTCAATTTAGGGTTAGGGTTTCAAACTAGGGTTTAACATTTGGGTTAGGGTTTCAAACTAGGGTTTTACATTAGGGTTAATGCTTCAAACTAGGGTTTTAAATTAGGGTTAGGGTTTCAAACTAGGGTTTTACATTAAGGTTTGGGTTTCAAACTAGGGTTTAACATTAGGGTTAGGGTTTCAAACTAGGGTTTCAAATTAGGGTTAGGGTTACAAACAAGGGGTTTTACATTAGGGTTAGGGTTTCAAACTAGGGTTTTACATTAGGGTTAGGGTTTCAAACTCGGGTTTAAAATAAGGGTTAGGGTTTCAAACTAGGGCTTTACATTAGGGTTAGGGTTTAAAACTAGGGTTTCAAATTAGGCTTAGGGATTCAATCTAGGGTTTTGTTTTAGGGTTAGGGTTTCAAACAAGGGTTTTACATTAGGGTTAGGGTTTCAAACTAGGGTTTTACATTAGGGTTAGGGTTTCAAACTAGGGTTTTACATTAGAGTTAGGGTTACAAACTAGGGTTTTACATTAGGGTTAGGGTTTCAAACTAGGGTTTCAAATTAGGGTTACGGTTTCAAACTAGGGTTTTACATTAGGGTAAGTGTTTCAAACTAGGGTTTCAAATTAGCGTTACGGTTTCAAACTAGTGTTTTACATTAGGGTTAGTGTTTCAAACTAGGGTTTTACATTAGGGTTAGGGTTACAAACTAGGATTTTACATTAGGGTTAGGGTTTCAAACTAGGGTTTTGCATTAAGGTTAGGGATTCAAACTAGGGTTTTACGTTAGGGTTAGGGTTTCAATATAGGGTTTTATATTAGGGTTAGGTTTTCAAACTACAGTTTCTAATTAGGGTTAGGGTTTCAAACTAGGGTTTAACAATAGGGTTAGGGTTTCAAACTAGGGTTTTACATTAGGGTTAGGGTTTCAAACTAGGGTTTTGCATTAGGGTTAGGGTTTCAAACTAGGGTTTTACGTTAAGGTTAGGGTTTCAAACTAGTGTTTTACATTAGGGTTAGGGTTTCAAACTCGGTTTTCAAATTAGGGTTAGGGTTACAAACTAGGGTTTTACATTAGGGTTAGGGTTTCAAACTAGGGTTTTACGTTAGGGTTAGGATTTCAAGCTAGGGTTTAACATTAGGGTTAGGGTTTCAAACTAGGGTTTTACATTAGGGTTAATGCTTCAAACTAGGGTTTTACATTAGGGTTAGGGTTTCAAACTAGGGTTTTACATTAGGGTTAGGGTTACAAACTAGGGTTTCAAATTAGGGTTAGGGTTTCAAACTAGTGTTTTACATTAGGGTTAGGGTTTCAAACTAGGGTTTCAAATTCCGGTTACGGTTTCAAACTAGTGTTTTAGATTAGGGTTAGGGTTTCAAACTAGGGTTTCAAATTAGGGTTACGATTTCAAACTAGGGTTTTACATTAGGGTTAGTGTTTACAACTAGGGTTTCAAATTAGGGTTAGGGTTACAAACGAGGGTTTTACATTAGGGTTAGGGTTTCAAACTAGGGTTTCAAATTAGGGTTAGGGTTTCAAACTAGGGTTTCAAATTAGGGTTAGGCTTTCAAACTAGTGTTTTACATTAGGGTTAGGGTTTCAAACTAGGGTTTTACATTAGGGTTAATGCTTCAAACTAGGGTTTTACATTAGGGTTAGGGTTTCAAACTAGGGTTTTACATTAGTGTTAGGTTTTCAAACTAGGGTTTTACATTTGGGTTAGGGTTACAAACTAGGGTTTTACATTAGGTTTAAGGTTTCAAACTAGGGTTTCAAATTAGGTTTAGGGTTTCAAACTTGGGTTTTACATTAGGGTTAGGGTTTCAAACAAGGGTTTAACATTAGGGTTAGGGTTTCAAACTAGGGTTTTACATTAGGGTTAGGGTTACAAACTAGGGTTTAACATTAGGATTAGGGTTTCAAACTAGGGTTTTACATTAGGGTTAGGGTTTCAAACTAGGGTTTCAAATTAGGCTTAGGGTTTCAATCTAGGGTTTTGTTTTAGTCTTAGGGTTTCAAACAAGGGTTTTACATTAGGGTTAGGGTTTCAAACTAGGGTTTTACATTAGGTTTAGGGTTTCAAACTAGGGTTTTACATTAGGGTTAGGGTTACAAACTAGGGTTTTACATTAGGGTTAGGGTTTCAAACTAGGGTTTTACATTAGGGTTAGGGTTTCAAACTAAGGTTTCAATTTAGGGTTAGGGTTTCAAACTAGGGTTTATCATTAGGGTTAGGGTTTCAAACTTGGGTTTTACATTAGGGTTAGGGTTTCAAACTAGGGCTTATAATTAGGGTTAGGGTTTCAAACTAGTGTTTTACATTATGTTTAATGCTTCAAACTAGGGTTTTACATTAGGGTTGGGTTTCAAACTAGGGCTTTACATTTGGGTTAGGGTTTCAAACTAGGGTTTTGCATTAGGGTTAGGGTTTCAAACTAGGGTTTATCATTAGGGTTAGGGTTTCAAACTAGGGTTTTACATTAGGGTTAGGGTTTCAAACTAGGGTTTAACATTAGGGTTAGGGTTACAAACTAGGGTTTTACATTACGGTTAGGGTTTCAAACTAGGGTTTTACATTAGGGTAAGAGTTTCAAACTAGGGTTATAATTTTGGGTTATTGCTTCAAACTAGGGTTTTACATTAGGGTTAGGGTTTCAAACTAGGGTTTTACATTAGGGTTAGGGTTTCAAACTATGGTTTTACATTAGGGTTAGGGTTACAAACTAGGGTTTTACATTAGGGTTAGGGTTTCAAACTAGGGTTTCAAATTAGGGTTAGGGTTTCAAACTAGGGTTTTACATTAGGTTTAGGGTTTTAAACTATGGTTTCAAATTAGATTTGGGGTTTCAAACTAGGGTTTTACATTAGGGTTAGCGTTTCAAACTAGTGTTTTACATTAGGGTTAGTGCTTCAAACTAGGGTTTTACATTAGGGTTAGGGTTTCAAACTAGGGTTTTACATTAGCGTTAGTGTTTCAAACTAGGGTTTTACATTAGGGTTAGGGTTACAAACGATGGTTTTACATTAGGGTTAGGGTTTTACATTAGGGGTAGGGTTTCAAACTAGGGTTTCAATTTAGGGTTAGGGTTTCAAACTAGGGTTTCAATTTAGGGTTAGGGTTTCAAACTAGGGTTTAACATTTGGGTTAGGGTTTCAAACTAGGGTTTTACATTAGGGTTAATGCTTCAAACTAGGGTTTTACATTAGGGTTAGGGTTTCAAACTAGGGTTTTACATTAGGGTTAGGGTTTCAAACTAGGGTTTTACCTTTGGGTTAGGGTTACAAACTAGGGTTTTACATTAGGGTTAGGGTTTCAAACTAGGGTTTCAAATTAGGCTAAGTGTTTCAAACTAGGGTTTTACATTAGGGTTAGGGTTTCAAACAAGGGTTTTACATTAGGGTTAGGGTTTCAAACTAGGGTTTAACATTAGGGTTAGGGTTTCAAACTAGGGTTTTACATTAGGGTTAGGGTTACAAACTAGGCTTTAACATTAGGGTTAGGGTTTCAAACTAGGGTTTTACATTAGGGTTAGGGTTTCAAACTAGGATTTTACATTAGGGTTAGGGTTTCAAACTAGGGTTTAACATTAGGGTTAGGGTTTCAAACTAGGGTTTTACATTAGGGTTAGGGTTTCAAACTAGGGTTTTACATTAGGGTTAGGGTTTCAAACTGGGGTTTCAATTTAGTGTTAGGGTTTCAAACTAGGGTTTAACATTAGGGTTAATGCTTCAAACTATGGTTTTACATTAGGGTTAGGGTTACAAACTAGGGTTTTACATTAGGGTTAGGGTTTCAAACTAGGGTTTTACATTAGGGTTAGGGTTTCAAACTGGGGTTTCAATTTAGTGTTAGGGTTTCAAACTAGGGTTTAACATTAGGGTTAATGCTTCAAACTAGGGTTTTACATTAGGGTTAGTGTTTCAAACTAGTGTTTTACATTAGGGTTAGTGCTTCAAACTAGGGTTTTACATTAGGGTTAGGGTTTCAAACTAGGGTTTTACATTAGGGTTAGGGTTACAAACTAGGGTTTTACATTAGGGTTAGGGTTTCAAACTAGGGTTTTACATTAGGGTTAGGGTTTCAAACTAGGGTTTCAATTTAGGGTTAGGGTTTCAAACTAGGGTTTATCATTAGGGTTAGGGTTTCAAACTAGGGTTTTACATTAGGATTAGGGTTTCAAACTAGTGTTTTACTTTAGGGTTAATGCTTCAAACTAGGGTTTTACATTAGGGTTAGCGTTTCAAACTAGGGTTTTACATTAGGGTTAGTGTTTCAAACTAGGGTTTTACATTTGGGTTAGGGTTACAAACTAGGGTTTTTTATGAAGGTTAGGGTTTCAAACTAAGGTTTCACATTAGAGTTAGGATTTCAAACAGGGGTTTCAAATTAGGGTTAGGGTTTCAAACTAGGTTTTCAAAATTAGGGTTACGGTTTCAAACTAGGGTTTATCATTAGGGTTAGGGTTTCAAACTAGGGTTTTACATTAGGGTTAGGTTTTCAAACTAGGGTTTCAAATTAGGGTTAGGGTTTCAAACTAGGGTTTTACATTAAGGTTTGGGTTTCAAACTAGGGTTTAACATTAGGGTTAGGGTTTCAAACTAGGGTTTCAAATTAGGGTTAGGGTTACAAACAAGGGGTTTTACATTAGGGTTAGGGTTTCAAACTAGGGTTTTACATTAGGGTTAGGGTTTCAAACTCGGGTTTAAAATAAGGGTTAGGGTTTCAAACTAGGGCTTTACATTAGGGTTAGGGTTTAAAACTAGGGTTTCAAAATTAGGCTTAGGGTTTCAATCTAGGGTTTTGTTTTAGGGTTAGGGTTTCAAACAAGGGTTTTACATTAGGGTTAGGGTTTCAAACTAGGGTTTTACATTAGGGTTAGGGTTTCAAACTAGGGTTTTACATTAGAGTTAGGGTTACAAACTAGGGTTTTACATTAGGGTTAGGGTTTCAAACTAGGGTTTCAAATTAGGGTTACGGTTTCAAACTAGGGTTTTACATTAGGGTAAGTGTTTCAAACTAGGGTTTCAAATTAGCGTTACGGTTTCAAACTAGTGTTTTACATTAGGGTTAGTGTTTCAAACTAGGGTTTTACATTAGGGTTAGGGTTACAAACTAGGATTTTACATTAGGGTTAGGGTTTCAAACTAGGGTTTTGCATTAAGGTTAGGGATTCAAACTAGGGTTTTACGTTAGGGTTAGGGTTTCAATATAGGGTTTTATATTAGGGTTAGGTTTTCAAACTACAGTTTCTAATTAGGGTTAGGGTTTCAAACTAGGGTTTAACAATAGGGTTAGGGTTTCAAACTAGGGTTTTACATTAGGGTTAGGGTTTCAAACTAGGGTTTTGCATTAGGGTTAGGGTTTCAAACTAGGGTTTTACGTTAAGGTTAGGGTTTCAAACTAGTGTTTTACATTAGGGTTAGGGTTTCAAACTAGGGTTTCAAATTAGGGTTACGGTTTCAAAATAGGGTTTTACATTAGAGTTATTGTTTCAAACTAGGGTTTCAAATTAGGGTTATGGTTTCAAACTAGGGTTTTACATTAGGGTTAGGGTTTCAAACTCGGTTTTCAAATTAGGGTTAGGGTTACAAACTAGGGTTTTACATTAGGGTTAGGGTTTCAAACTAGGGTTTTACGTTAGGGTTAGGATTTCAAGCTAGGGTTTAACATTAGGGTTAGGGTTTCAAACTAGGGTTTTACATTAGGGTTAATGCTTCAAACTAGGGTTTTACATTAGGGTTAGGGTTTCAAACTAGGGTTTTACATTAGGGTTAGGGTTACAAACTAGGGTTTCAAATTAGGGTTAGGGTTTCAAACTAGTGTTTTACATTAGGGTTAGGGTTTCAAACTAGGGTTTCAAATTCCGGTTACGGTTTCAAACTAGTGTTTTACATTAGGGTTAGGGTTTCAAACTAGGGTTTCAAATTAGGGTTACGATTTCAAACTAGGGTTTTACATTAGGGTTAGTGTTTACAACTAGGGTTTGAAATTAGGGTTAGGGTTACAAACGAGGGTTTTACATTAGGGTTAGGGTTTCAAACTAGGGTTTCAAATTAGGGTTAGGGTTTCAAACTACGGTTTCAAATTAGGGTTAGGCTTTCAAACTAGTGTTTTACATTAGGGTTAGGGTTTCAAACTAGGGTTTCAAATTAGGGTTACGGTTTAAAACTAGGGTTTTACATTAGGGTAAGTGTTTCAAACTAGGGTTTCAAATTAGCGTTACGGTTTCAAACTATGGTTTTACATTAGGGTTAGGGATTCAAACTAGGGTTTTATGTTAGGGTTAGGGTTTCAAACTATGGTTTTACATTAGGGTTAGGGTTACAAACTAGGGTTTTACATTAGGGTTAGGTTTCAAACTAGGGTTTCAAATTAGGGTTAGGGTTTCAAACTAGGGTTTTACATTAGGTTTAGGGTTTTAAACTATGGTTTCAAATTAGATTTGGGGTTTCAAACTAGGGTTTTACATTAGGGTTAGCGTTTCAAACTAGTGTTTTACATTAGGGTTAGTGCTTCAAACTAGGGTTTTACATTAGGGTTAGGGTTTCAAACTAGGGTTTTACATTAGCGTTAGGGTTTCAAACTAGGGTTTTACATTAGGGTTAGGGTTACAAACGATGGTTTTACATTAGGGTTAGGGTTTCAAACTAGGGTTTTACATTAGGGGTAGGGTTTCAAACTAGGGTTTCAATTTAGGGTTAGGGTTTCAAACTAGGGTTTAACATTTGGGTTAGGGTTTCAAACTAGGGTTTTACATTAGGGTTAATGCTTCAAACTAGGGTTTTACATTAGGGTTAGGGTTTCAAACTAGGGTTTTACATTAGGGTTAGGGTTTCAAACTAGGGTTTTACCTTTGGGTTAGGGTTACAAACTAGGGTTTTACATTAGGGTTAGGGTTTCAAACTAGGGTTTCAAATTAGGCTTAGTGTTTCAAACTAGGGTTTTACATTAGGGTTAGGGTTTCAAACAAGGGTTTTACATTAGGGTTAGGGTTTCAAACTAGGGTTTAACATTAGGGTTAGGGTTTCAAACTAGGGTTTTACATTAGGGTTAGGGTTACAAACTAGGCTTTAACATTAGGGTTAGGGTTTCAAACTAGGGTTTTACATTAGGGTTAGGGTTTCAAACAAGGGTTTTACATTAGGGTTAGGGTTTCAAACTAGGGTTTCAAATTAGGGTTAGGGTTTCAAACTAGGGTTTTACATTAGGGTTAGGGTTTCAAACTAGGATTTTACATTAGGGTTAGGGTTTCACACTAAGGTTTTACATTAGGGTTAGGGTTACAAACTAGGGTTTTACATTAGGGTTAGGGTTTCAAACTAGGGTTTTACATTAGGGTTAGGGTTTCAAACTGGGGTTTCAATTTAGTGTTAGGGTTTCAAACTAGGGTTTAACATTAGGGTTAATGCTTCAAACTAGGGTTTTACATTAGGGTTAGTGTTTCAAACTAGTGTTTTACATTAGGGTTAGTGCTTCAAACTAGGGTTTTACATTAGGGTTAGGGTTTCAAACTAGGGTTTTACATTAGGGTTAGGGTTACAAACTAGGGTTTTACATTAGGGTTAGGGTTTCAAACTAGGGTTTTACATTAGGGTTAGGGTTTCAAACTAGGGTTTCAATTTAGGGTTAGGGTTTCAAACTAGGGTTTATCATTAGGGTTAGGGTTTCAAACTAGGGTTTTACATTAGGATTAGGGTTTCAAACTAGTGTTTTACTTTAGGGTTAATGCTTCAAACTAGGGTTTTACATTAGGGTTAGCGTTTCAAACTAGGGTTTTACATTAGGGTTAGTGTTTCAAACTAGGGTTTTACATTTGGGTTAGGGTTACAAACTAGGGTTTTTTATGAGGGTTAGGGTTTCAAACTAAGGTTTCACATTAGAGTTAGGATTTCAAACAGGGGTTTCAAATTAGGGTTAGGGTTTCAAACTAGGGTTTCAAAATTAGGGTTACGGTTTCAAACTAGGGTTTATCATTAGGGTTAGGGTTTCAAATTAGGGTTTTACATTAGGGTTAGGTTTTCAAACTAGGGTTTCAAATTAGGGTTAGGGTTTCAAACTAGGGTTTTACATTACGGTTAGGGTTTCAAACTCGGGTTTAAAATAAGGGTTAGGGTTTCAAACTAGGGCTTTACATTAGGGTTAGGGTTTAAAACTAGGGTTTCAAATTAGGCTTAGGGTTTCAATCTAGGGTTTTGTTTTAGGGTTAGGGTTTCAAACAAGGGTTTTACATTAGGGTTAGGGTTTCAAACTAGGGTTTTACATTAGGGTTAGGGTTTCAAACTAGGGTTTTACATTAGAGTTAGGGTTACAAACTAGGGTTTTACATTAGGGTTAGGGTTTCAAACTAGGGTTTCAAATTAGGGTTACGGTTTCAAACTAGGGTTTTACATTAGGGTAAGTGTTTCAAACTAGGGTTTCAAATTAGCGTTACAGTTTCAAACTAGTGTTTTACATTAGGGTTAGTGTTTCAAACTAGGGTTTTACATTAGGGTTAGGGTTACAAACTAGGATTTTACATTAGGATTAGGGTTTCAAACTAGGGTTTTGCATTAAGGTTAGGGATTCAAACTAGGGTTTTACGTTAGGGTTAGGGTTTCAATATAGGGTTTCAAATTAGGGTTAGGGTTTCAAACTAGGGTTTCAAATTAGGGTTAGGCTTTCAAACTAGTGTTTTACATTAGGGTTAGGGTTTCAAACTAGGGTTTCAAATTAGGGTTACGGTTTAAAACTAGGGTTTTACATTAGGGTTAGTGTTTCAAACTAGGGTTTCAAATTAGCGTTACGGTTTCAAACTATGGTTTTACATTAGGGTTAGGGATTCAAACTAGGGTTTTACGTTAGGGTTAGGGTTTCAAACTATGGTTTTACATTAGGGTTAGGGTTACAAACTAGGGTTTTACATTAGGGTTAGGGTTTCAAACTAGGGTTTCAAATTAGGGTTAGGGTTTCAAACTAGGGTTTTACATTAGGTTTAGGGTTTTAAACTATGGTTTCAAATTAGATTTGGGGTTTCAAACTAGGGTTTTACATTAGGGTTAGCGTTTCAAACTAGTGTTTTACATTAGGGTTAGTGCTTCAAACTAGGGTTTTACATTAGGGTTAGGGTTTCAAACTAGGGTTTTACATTAGCGTTAGGGTTTCAAACTAGGGTTTTACATTAGGGTTAGGGTTACAAACGATGGTTTTACATTAGGGTTAGGGTTTCAAACTAGGGTTTTACATTAGGGTTAATGCTTCAAACTAGGGTTTTACATTAGGGTTAGGGTTTCAAACTAGGGTTTTACATTAGGGTTAGGGTTTCAAACTAGGGTTTTACCTTTGGGTTAGGGTTACAAACTAGGGTTTTACATTAGGGTTAGGGTTTCAAACTAGGGTTTCAAATTAGGCTTAGTGTTTCAAACTAGGGTTTTACATTAGGGTTACGGTTTCAAACAAGGGTTTTACATTAGGGTTAGGGTTTCAAACTAGGGTTTAACATTAGGGTTAGGGTTTCAAACTAGGGTTTTACATTAGGGTTAGGGTTACAAACTAGGCTTTAACATTAGGGTTAGGGTTTCAAACTAGGGTTTTACATTAGGGTTAGGGTTTCAAACAAGGGTTTTACATGAGGGTTAGGGTTTCAAACTAGGGTTTCAAATTAGGGTTAGGGTTTCAAACTAGGGTTTTACATTAGGGTTAGGGTTTCAAACTAGGATTTTACATTAGGGTTAGGGTTTCACACTAAGGTTTTACATTAGGGTTAGGGTTACAAACTAGGGTTTTACATTAGGGTTAGGGTTTCAAACTAGGGTTTTACATTAGGGTTAGGGTTTCAAACTGGGGTTTCAATTTAGTGTTAGGGTTTCAAACTAGGGTTTAACATTAGGGTTAATGCTTCAAACTAGGGTTTTACATTAGGGTTAGTGTTTCAAACTAGTGTTTTACATTAGGGTTAGTGCTTCAAACTAGGGTTTTACATTAGGGTTAGGGTTTCAAACTAGGGTTTTACATTAGGGTTAGGGTTACAAACTAGGGTTTTACATTAGGGTTAGGGTTTCCAACTAGGGTTTTACATTAGGGTTAGGGTTTCAAACTAGGGTTTCAATTTAGGGTTAGGGTTTCAAACTAGGGTTTATCATTCGGGTTAGGGTTTCAAACTAGGGTTTTACATTAGGATTAGGGTTTCAAACTAGTGTTTTACTTTAGGGTTAATGCTTCAAACTAGGGTTTTACATTAGGGTTAGCGTTTCAAACTAGGGTTTTACATTAGGGTTAGTGTTTCAAACTAGGGTTTTACATTTGGGTTAGGGTTACAAACTAGGGTTTTTTATGAGGGTTAGGGTTTCAAACTAAGGTTTCACATTAGAGTTAGGATTTCAAACAGGGGTTTCAAATTAGGGTTAGGGTTTCAAACTAGGGTTTCAAAATTAGGGTTACGGTTTCAAACTAGGGTTTATCATTAGGGTTAGGGTTTCAAACTAGGGTTTTACATTAGGGTTAGGTTTTCAAACTAGGGTTTCAAATTAGGGTTAGGGTTTCTAACTAGGGTTTTACATTAAGGTTTGGGTTTCAAACTAGGGTTTAACATTAGGGTTAGGGTTTCAAACTAGGGTTTCAAATTAGGGTTAGGGTTACAAACAAGGGGTTTTACATTAGGGTTAGGGTTTCAAACTACGGTTTTACATTACGGTTAGGGTTTCAAACTCGGGTTTAAAATAAGGGTTAGGGTTTCAAACTAGGGCTTTACATTAGGGTTAGGGTTTAAAACTAGGGTTTCAAATTAGGCTTAGGGTTTCAATCTAGGGTTTTGTTTTTGGGTTAGGGTTTCAAACAAGGGTTTTACATTAGGGTTAGGGTTTCAAACTAGGGTTTTACATTAGGGTTAGGGTTTCAAACTAGGGTTTTACATTAGAGTTAGGGTTACAAACTAGGGTTTTACATTAGGGTTAGGGTTTCAAACTAGGGTTTCAAATTAGGGTTACGGTTTCAAACTAGGGTTTTACATTAGGGTAAGTGTTTCAAACTAGGGTTTCAAATTAGCGTTACGGTTTCAAACTAGTGTTTTACATTAGGGTTAGTGTTTCAAACTAGGGTTTTACATTAGGGTTAGGGTTACAAACTAGGATTTTACATTAGGATTAGGGTTTCAAACTAGGGTTTTGCATTAAGGTTAGGGATTCAAACTAGGGTTTTACGTTAGGGTTAGGGTTTCAATATAGGGTTTTATATTAGGGTTAGGTTTTCAAACTACAGTTTCTAATTAGGGTTAGTGTTTCAAACTAGGGTTTAACAATAGGGTTAGGGTTTCAAACTAGGGTTTTACATTAGGGTTAGGGTTTCAAACTAGGGTTTTACATTAGGGTTAGGGTTTCAAACTAGGGTTTTACCTTTGGGTTAGGGTTACAAACTAGGGTTTTACATTAGGGTTAGGGTTTCAAACTAGGGTTTCAAATTAGGCTTAGTGTTTCAAACTAGGGTTTTACATTAGGGTTAGGGTTTCAAACAAGGGTTTTACATTAGGGTTAGGGTTTCAAACTAGGGTTTAACATTAGGGTTAGGGTTTCAAACTAGGGTTTTACATTAGGGTTAGGGTTACAAACTAGGCTTTAACATTAGGGTTAGGGTTTCAAACTAGGGTTTTACATTAGGGTTAGGGTTTCAAACAAGGGTTTTACATTAGGGTTAGGGTTTCAAACTAGGGTTTCAAATTAGGGTTAGGGTTTCAAACTAGGGTTTTACATTAGGGTTAGGGTTTCAAACTAGGATTTTACATTAGGGTTAGGGTTTCACACTAAGGTTTTACATTAGGGTTAGGGTTACAAACTAGGGTTTTACATTAGGGTTAGGGTTTCAAACTAGGGTTTTACATTAGGGTTAGGGTTTCAAACTGGGGTTTCAATTTAGTGTTAGGGTTTCAAACTAGGGTTTAACATTAGGGTTAATGCTTCAAACTAGGGTTTTACATTAGGGTTAGTGTTTCAAACTAGTGTTTTACATTAGGGTTAGTGCTTCAAACTAGGGTTTTACATTAGGGTTAGGGTTTCAAACTAGGGTTTTACATTAGGGTTAGGGTTACAAACTAGGGTTTTACATTAGGGTTAGGGTTTCAAACTAGGGTTTTACATTAGGGTTAGGGTTTCAAACTAGGGTTTCAATTTAGGGTTAGGGTTTCAAACTAGGGTTTATCATTAGGGTTAGGGTTTCAAACTAGGGTTTTACATTAGGATTAGGGTTTCAAACTAGTGTTTTACTTTAGGGTTAATGCTTCAAACTAGGGTTTTACATTAGGGTTAGCGTTTCAAACTAGGGTTTTACATTAGGGTTAGTGTTTCAAACTAGGGTTTTACATTTGGGTTAGGGTTACAAACTAGGGTTTTTTATGAGGGTTAGGGTTTCAAACTAAGGTTTCACATTAGAGTTAGGATTTCAAACAGGGGTTTCAAATTAGGGTTAGGGTTTCAAACTAGGGTTTCAAAATTAGGGTTACGGTTTCAAACTAGGGTTTATCATTAGGGTTAGGGTTTCAAATTAGGGTTTTACATTAGGGTTAGGTTTTCAAACTAGGGTTTCAAATTAGGGTTAGGGTTTCAAACTAGGGTTTTACATTACGGTTAGGGTTTCAAACTCGGGTTTAAAATAAGGGTTAGGGTTTCAAACTAGGGCTTTACATTAGGGTTAGGGTTTAAAACTAGGGTTTCAAATTAGGCTTAGGGTTTCAATCTAGGGTTTTGTTTTAGGGTTAGGGTTTCAAACAAGGGTTTTACATTAGGGTTAGGGTTTCAAACTAGGGTTTTACATTAGGGTTAGGGTTTCAAACTAGGGTTTTACATTAGAGTTAGGGTTACAAACTAGGGTTTTACATTAGGGTTAGGGTTTCAAACTAGGGTTTCAAATTAGGGTTACGGTTTCAAACTAGGGTTTTACATTAGGGTAAGTGTTTCAAACTAGGGTTTCAAATTAGCGTTACAGTTTCAAACTAGTGTTTTACATTAGGGTTAGTGTTTCAAACTAGGGTTTTACATTAGGGTTAGGGTTACAAACTAGGATTTTACATTAGGATTAGGGTTTCAAACTAGGGTTTTGCATTAAGGTTAGGGATTCAAACTAGGGTTTTACGTTAGGGTTAGGGTTTCAATATAGGGTTTCAAATTAGGGTTAGGGTTTCAAACTAGGGTTTCAAATTAGGGTTAGGCTTTCAAACTAGTGTTTTACATTAGGGTTAGGGTTTCAAACTAGGGTTTCAAATTAGGGTTACGGTTTAAAACTAGGGTTTTACATTAGGGTTAGTGTTTCAAACTAGGGTTTCAAATTAGCGTTACGGTTTCAAACTATGGTTTTACATTAGGGTTAGGGATTCAAACTAGGGTTTTACGTTAGGGTTAGGGTTTCAAACTATGGTTTTACATTAGGGTTAGGGTTACAAACTAGGGTTTTACATTAGGGTTAGGGTTTCAAACTAGGGTTTCAAATTAGGGTTAGGGTTTCAAACTAGGGTTTTACATTAGGTTTAGGGTTTTAAACTATGGTTTCAAATTAGATTTGGGGTTTCAAACTAGGGTTTTACATTAGGGTTAGCGTTTCAAACTAGTGTTTTACATTAGGGTTAGTGCTTCAAACTAGGGTTTTACATTAGGGTTAGGGTTTCAAACTAGGGTTTTACATTAGCGTTAGGGTTTCAAACTAGGGTTTTACATTAGGGTTAGGGTTACAAACGATGGTTTTACATTAGGGTTAGGGTTTCAAACTAGGGTTTTACATTAGGGTTAATGCTTCAAACTAGGGTTTTACATTAGGGTTAGGGTTTCAAACTAGGGTTTTACATTAGGGTTAGGGTTTCAAACTAGGGTTTTACCTTTGGGTTAGGGTTACAAACTAGGGTTTTACATTAGGGTTAGGGTTTCAAACTAGGGTTTCAAATTAGGCTTAGTGTTTCAAACTAGGGTTTTACATTAGGGTTACGGTTTCAAACAAGGGTTTTACATTAGGGTTAGGGTTTCAAACTAGGGTTTAACATTAGGGTTAGGGTTTCAAACTAGGGTTTTACATTAGGGTTAGGGTTACAAACTAGGCTTTAACATTAGGGTTAGGGTTTCAAACTAGGGTTTTACATTAGGGTTAGGGTTTCAAACAAGGGTTTTACATGAGGGTTAGGGTTTCAAACTAGGGTTTCAAATTAGGGTTAGGGTTTCAAACTAGGGTTTTACATTAGGGTTAGGGTTTCAAACTAGGATTTTACATTAGGGTTAGGGTTTCACACTAAGGTTTTACATTAGGGTTAGGGTTACAAACTAGGGTTTTACATTAGGGTTAGGGTTTCAAACTAGGGTTTTACATTAGGGTTAGGGTTTCAAACTGGGGTTTCAATTTAGTGTTAGGGTTTCAAACTAGGGTTTAACATTAGGGTTAATGCTTCAAACTAGGGTTTTACATTAGGGTTAGTGTTTCAAACTAGTGTTTTACATTAGGGTTAGTGCTTCAAACTAGGGTTTTACATTAGGGTTAGGGTTTCAAACTAGGGTTTTACATTAGGGTTAGGGTTACAAACTAGGGTTTTACATTAGGGTTAGGGTTTCCAACTAGGGTTTTACATTAGGGTTAGGGTTTCAAACTAGGGTTTCAATTTAGGGTTAGGGTTTCAAACTAGGGTTTATCATTAGGGTTAGGGTTTCAAACTAGGGTTTTACATTAGGATTAGGGTTTCAAACTAGTGTTTTACTTTAGGGTTAATGCTTCAAACTAGGGTTTTACATTAGGGTTAGCGTTTCAAACTAGGGTTTTACATTAGGGTTAGTGTTTCAAACTAGGGTTTTACATTTGGGTTAGGGTTACAAACTAGGGTTTTTTATGAGGGTTAGGGTTTCAAACTAAGGTTTCACATTAGAGTTAGGATTTCAAACAGGGGTTTCAAATTAGGGTTAGGGTTTCAAACTAGGGTTTCAAAATTAGGGTTACGGTTTCAAACTAGGGTTTATCATTAGGGTTAGGGTTTCAAACTAGGGTTTTACATTAGGGTTAGGTTTTCAAACTAGGGTTTCAAATTAGGGTTAGGGTTTCTAACTAGGGTTTTACATTAAGGTTTGGGTTTCAAACTAGGGTTTAACATTAGGGTTAGGGTTTCAAACTAGGGTTTCAAATTAGGGTTAGGGTTACAAACAAGGGGTTTTACATTAGGGTTAGGGTTTCAAACTACGGTTTTACATTACGGTTAGGGTTTCAAACTCGGGTTTAAAATAAGGGTTAGGGTTTCAAACTAGGGCTTTACATTAGGGTTAGGGTTTAAAACTAGGGTTTCAAATTAGGCTTAGGGTTTCAATCTAGGGTTTTGTTTTTGGGTTAGGGTTTCAAACAAGGGTTTTACATTAGGGTTAGGGTTTCAAACTAGGGTTTTACATTAGGGTTAGGGTTTCAAACTAGGGTTTTACATTAGAGTTAGGGTTACAAACTAGGGTTTTACATTAGGGTTAGGGTTTCAAACTAGGGTTTCAAATTAGGGTTACGGTTTCAAACTAGGGTTTTACATTAGGGTAAGTGTTTCAAACTAGGGTTTCAAATTAGCGTTACGGTTTCAAACTAGTGTTTTACATTAGGGTTAGTGTTTCAAACTAGGGTTTTACATTAGGGTTAGGGTTACAAACTAGGATTTTACATTAGGATTAGGGTTTCAAACTAGGGTTTTGCATTAAGGTTAGGGATTCAAACTAGGGTTTTACGTTAGGGTTAGGGTTTCAATATAGGGTTTTATATTAGGGTTAGGTTTTCAAACTACAGTTTCTAATTAGGGTTAGTGTTTCAAACTAGGGTTTAACAATAGGGTTAGGGTTTCAAACTAGGGTTTTACATTAGGGTTAGGGTTTCAAACTAGGGTTTTGCATTAGGGTTAGGGTTTCAAACTAGGGTTTTACGTTAGGGTTAGGGTTTCAAACTAGTGTTTTACATTAGCGTTAGGGTTTCAAACTAGGGTTTCAAATTAGGGTTACGGTTTCAAAATAGGGTTTTACATTAGAGTTATTGTTTCAAACTAGGGTTTCAAATTAGGGTTATGGTTTCAAACTAGGGTTTTACATTAGGGTTAGGGTTTCAAACTCGGTTTTCAAATAAGGGTTAGGGTTACAAACTAGGGTTTTACATTAGGGTTAGGGTTTCAAACTAGGGTTTTACGTTAGGGTTAGGATTTCAAGCTAGGGTTAAACATTAGGGTTAGGGTTTCAAACTAGGGTTTTACATTAGGGTTAATGCTTCAAACTAGGGTTTTACATTAGGGTTAGGGTTTCAAACTAGGGTTTTACATTAGGGTTAGGGTTACAAACTAGGGTTTCAAATTAGGGTTAGGGTTTCAAACTAGTGTTTTACATTAGGGTTAGGGTTTCAAACTAGGGTTTCAAATTCCGGTTACGGTTTCAAACTAGTGTTTTACATTAGGGTTAGGGTTTCAAACTAGGGTTTCAAATTAGGGTTACGATTTCAAACTAGGGTTTTACATTAGGGTTAGTGTTTACAACTAGGGTATCAAATTAGGGTTAGGGTTACAAACGAGGGTTTTACATTAGGGTTAGGGTTTCAAACTAGGGTTTCAAATTAGGGTTAGGGTTTCAAACTAGGGTTTCAAATTAGGGTTAGGCTTTCAAACTAGTGTTTTACATTAGGGTTAGGGTTTCAAACTAGGGTTTCAAATTAGGGTTACGGTTTAAAACTAGGGTTTTACATTAGGGTTAGTGTTTCAAACTAGGGTTTCAAATTAGCGTTACGGTTTCAAACTATGGTTTTACATTAGGGTTAGGGATTCAAACTAGGGTTTTATGTTAGGGTTAGGGTTTAAAACTCGGGTTTCAAATTAGTGTTAGGGTTACAAACTAGGGTTTTACATTAGGGTTAGGGTTTCAAACTAGGGTTTTACGTTAGGGTTAGGGTTTCAAACTAGGGTTTCAAATTAGGGTTACGGTTTCAAACTAGGGTTTCACATTAGGGTTAGTGTTTCAAACTAGGGTTTCAAATTAGGGTTACGGTTTCAAACTAGGGTTTTACATTAGAGTTAGGGATTCAAACTAGGGTTTTACGTTAGGGTTAGGGTTTCAAACTCGGTTTTCAAATTAGGGTTAGGGTTACAAACTAGGGTTTTACATTAGGGTTATGGTTTCAAACTAGGGTTTTACGTTAGTGTTAGGGTTTCAAACTAGGGTTTAACATTAGGGTTAGGGTTTCAAACTAGGGTTTTACATTAGGGTTAATGCTTCAAACTAGGGTTTTACATTAGGGTTAGGGTTTCAAACTAGGGTTTTACATTAGGGTTAAGGTTACAAACTAGGGTTTTACATTAGGGTTAGGGTTTCAAACTAGTGTTTTACATTAGGGTTAGGGTTTCAAACTAGGGTTTCAAATTAGGGTTACGGTTTCAAAATAGGGTTTTACGTTAGGGTTAGGGTTTCAAACTAGGGTTTTATATTAGGGTTAGGTTTTCAAATTACAGTTTCAAATTAGGGTTAGGGTTTCAAACTAGGGTTTAAGATTAGGGTTAGGGTTTCAAACTAGGGTTTTACATTAGGGTTAGGGTTTCAAACTAGGGTTTTGCATTAGGGTTAGGATTTCGAACTAGGGTTTCAAATTAGGGTTAGGGTTTAAAACTAGTGTTTTACATTAGGGTTAGGGTTTCAAACTAGGGTTTCAAATTAGGGTTACGGTTTCAAAATAGGGTTTTACATTAGAGTTAGTGTTTCAAACTAGGGTTTCAAATTAGGGTTATGGTTTCAAACTAGGGTTTTACATTAGGGTTAGGGATTCAAACTAGGATTTTACGTTAGGGTTAGGGGTTCAAACTCGGTTTTCAAATTAGGGTTAGGGTTACAAACTAGGGTTTTACATTAGGGTTAGGGATTCAAACTAGGGTTTTACGTTAGGGTTAGGGGTTCAAACTCGGTTTTCAAATTAGGGTTAGGGTTACAAACTAGGGTTTTACATTAGGGTTAGTGTTTCAAACTAGGGTTTTACGTTAGGGTTTCAAACTAGGGTTTAACATTAGGGTTAGGGTTTCAAACTAGGGTTTTACATTAGGGTTAGGGTTACAAACTAGGGTTTTACATTAGGGTTAGGGTTACAAACTAGGGTTTTACATTAGGGTTAGGGTTTCAAACTAGGGTTTTGCATTAGGGTTAGGGTTTCAAACTAGGGTTTCAAATTAGGGTTAGGGTTTCAAATTAGTGTTTTACATTAGGGTTAGGGTTTCAAACTAGGGTTTCAAATTAGGGTTACGGTTTCAAACTAGGGTTTTATATTAGGGTAAGTGTTTCAAACTAGGGTTTCAAATTAGCGTTACTGTTTCAAACTAGTGTTTTACATTAGGGTTAGTGTTTCAAACTAGGGTTTTACATTAGGGTTAGGGTTACAAACTAGGGTTTTACATTAGGGTTAGGGTTTCAAACTAGGGTTTTGCATTAGGGTTAGGGATTCAAACTAGGGTTTTATGTTAGGGTTTCAAACTAGGGTTTTATATTAGGGTTAGGTTTTCAAACTACAGTTTCAAATTAGGGTTAGGGTTTCAAACTAGGGTTTAACATTAGGGTTAGGGTTTCAAACTAGGGTTTTACATTAGGGTTAGGGTTTCAAACTAGGGTTTTGCATTAGGGTTAGGGTTTCAAACTAGGATTTCAAATTAGGGTTAGGGTTTCAAACTAGTGTTTTACATTAGGGTTAGGGTTTCAAACTAGGGTTTCAAATTAGGGTTATGGTTTCAAACTAGGGTTTTACATTAGGGTTAGGGATTCAAACTAGGGTTTTACATTAGGGTTAGGGTTTCAAACTAGGATTTTACGTTAGGGTTAGGGTTTCAAACTAGGGTTTAACATTAGGGTTAGGGTTTCAAACTAGGGTATTACATTAGGGTTAGGGTTTCAAACTAGGGTTTCAAATTAGGGTTAGGAATTCAAACTAGTGTTTTACATTAGGGTTAGGGTTTCAAACTAGGGTTTCAAATTAGGGTTACGGTTTCAAACTAGGGTTTTACATTAGGGTTAGTGTTTCAAACTAGGGTTTCAAATTAGCGTTACGGTTTCAAACTAGTGTTTTACATTAGGGTTAGGGTTTCAAACTAGGGTCTCAAATTAGGGTTACGGTTTCAAACTAGGGTTTTACATTAGGGTTAGGGTTACAAACTATGGTTTTACATTAGGGTTAGGGTTTCAAACTAGGGTTTTGCATTAGGCTTAGGGTTTCAAACTAGGGTTTCAAATTAGGGTTAGGGTTTCAAACTAGTGTTTTACATTAGGGTTAGGGTTTCAAACTAGGGTTTCAAATTAGGGTTACGGTTTCAAACTAGGGTTTTACATTAGGGTAAGTGTTTCAAACTAGGGTTTCAAATTAGGGTTACGGTTTCAAACTAGGGTTTTACATTAGGGTAAGAGTTTCAAAATAGGGTTATAATTTTGGGTTATTGCTTCAAACTAGGGTTTTACATTAGGGTTAGGGTTTCAAACTAGGGTTTTACATTAGGGTTAGGGTTTCAAACTATGGTTTTACATTAGGGTTAGGGTTACAAACTAGGGTTTTACATTAGGGTTAGGGTTTCAAACTAGGGTTTCAAATTAGGGTTAGAGTTTCAAACTAGGGTTTTACATTAGTGTTAGGGTTTCAAACTAGGGTTTTACATTAGGGTTAGGGTTACAAACTAGGGTTTTACATTAGGGTTAGGGTTTCAAACTAGGGTTTTACATTAGGGTAAGGGTTTCAAACTAGGGTTTCAATTTAGGGTTAGGGTTTCAAACTAGGGTTTAACATTTGGGTTAGGGTTTCAAACTAGGGTTTTACATTAGGGTTAATGCTTCAAACTAGGGTTTTACATTAGGGTTAGGTTTTCAAACTAGGGTTTAACATTAGGGTTAGGGTTTCAAACTAGGGTTTTACATTAGGGTTACGGTTACAAACTAGGGTTTAACATTAGGATTAGGGTTTCAAACTAGGGTTTTACATTAGGGTTAGGGTTTCAAACTAAGGTTTCAAATTAGGCTTAGGGTTTCAATCTAGGGTTTTGTTTTAGGGTTAGGGTTTTAAACAAGGGTTTTACATTAGGGTTAGGGTTTCAAACAAGGGTTTTACATTAGGGTAAGGGTTTCAAACTAGGGTTTTACATTAGGGTTAGGGTTTCAAACTAGGGTTTTACATTAGAGTTAGGGTTACAAACTAGGGTTTTACATTAGGGTTAGGGTTACAAACTAGGGTTTTACATTAGGGTTAGGGTTACAAACTAGGGTTTAAAATTAGGATTAGGGTTTCAAACTAGGGTTTTACATTAGGGTTAGAGTTTCAAACAAGGGTTTTACATTAGGGTTAGGGTTTCAAAACAGTCATTTTACATTAGGGTTAGGGTTACAAACTAGGGTTTTACATTAGGGTTAGGGTTTAAAACTAGGGTTTTACATTAGGGTTAGGGTTTCAAACTAGGGTTTCAAATTAGGCTTAGGGTTTCAAACTAGGGTTTTACATTAGTGTTAGGGTTTCAAACAAGGGTTTTACATTAGGGTTAGGGTTTCAAAACAGTCATTTTACATTAGGGTTAGGGTTACAAACTAGGGTTTTACATTAGGGTTAGGGTTTCAAACTAGGGTTTTACATTAGGGTTAGGGTTTCAAACTAGGGTTTTACATTAGGTTTAGGGTTTCAAACTAGGGTTTTAAATTAGGGTTAGGGTTTAAAAACAGGAGTTAAAAATTAGGGTTAGGGTTTCACACTAGGGTTTTACATTAGGGTTAGGTTTTCAAACTAGGGTTTTACATTAGGGTTAGGGTTTCAAACAAGGGTTTTACATTAGGGTTAGGGTTTCAAAACAGTCATTTAACATTAGGGTTAGGGTTACAAACTAGGGTTTTACATTAGGGTTAGGGTTTCAAACTAGGGTTTCTAATTAGGGTTAGGGTTTCAAACTAGGGTTTTACATTAGGGTTAGGATTTCAAACTAGGGATTCAAATTAGGGTTAGGGTTTCAAACTAGGGTTTCAAATTAGGCTTAGGGTTTCAATCTAGGGTTTTGTTTTAGGGTTAGGGTTTCAAACAAGGGTTTTACATTAGGGTTAGGGTTTCAAACTAGGGTTTTACATTAGGTTTAGGGTTTCAAACTAGGGTTTTACATTAGGGTTAGCATTTCAAACTAGGGTTTTACATTAGAGTTAGGGTTACAAACTAGGGTTTTACATTAGGGTTAGGGTTTCAAACTAGGGTTTTACATTTGGGTTAGGGTTTCAAACTATGGTTTTACATTAGGGTTAGGGTTACAAACTAGGGTTTTACATTAGGGTTAGGGTTTCAAACTAGGGTTTCAATTTAGGGTTAGGGTTTCAAACTAGGGTTTATCAATAGGGTTAGGGTTTCAAACTAGGGTTTTACATTAGGGTTAGGGTTTCAAACTAGGGTTTAACATTAGGGTTAGGGTTTCAAACTTGTGTTTTACTTTAGGGTTAATGCTTCAAACTAGGGTTTTACATTAGGGTTAGCGTTTCAAACTAGGGTTTTACATTAGGGTTAGTGTTTCAAACTAGGGTTTTACATTTGGGTTAGGGTTACAAACTAGGGTTTTTTATGAGGGTTAGGGTTTCAAACTAAGGTTTCACATTAGAGTTAGGATTTCAAACAGGGGTTTCAAATTAGGGTTAGGGTTTCAAACTAGGGTTTCAAAATTAGGGTTACGGTTTCAAACTAGGGTTTATCATTAGGGTTAGGGTTTCAAACTAGGGTTTTACATTAGGGTTAGGTTTTCAAACTAGGGTTTCAAATTAGGGTTAGGGTTTCAAACTAGGGTTTTACATTAAGGTTTGGGTTTCAAACTAGGGTTTAACATTAGGGTTAGGGTTTCAAACTAGGGTTTCAAATTAGGGTTAGGGTTACAAACAAGGGGTTTTACATTAGGGTTAGGGTTTCAAACTAGGGTTTTACATTAGGGTTAGTGCTTCAAACTAGGGTTTTACATTAGGGTTAGGGTTTCAAACTAGGGTTTTACATTAGAGTTAGGGTTACAAACTAGGGTTTTACATTAGGGTTAGGGTTTCAATCTAGGGTTTTGTTTTAGGGTTAGGGTTTCAAACAAGGGTTTTACATTAGGGTTAGGGTTTCAAACTTGGGTTTTACATTAGGGTTAGGGTTTCAAACTAGGGTTTTACATTAGAGTTAGGGTTACAAACTAGGGTTTTACATTAGGGTTAGGGTTTCAAACTAGGGTTTTACATTTGGGTTAGGGTTTCAAACTATGGTTTTACATTAGGGTTAGGGTTACAAACTAGGGTTTTACATTAGGGTTAGGGTTTCAAACTAGGGTTTTACCTTAGGGTTAGTGTTTCAAACTAGGGTTTAAATTTTGGGTTAGTGTTTCAAACTAGGGTTTATCATTTTGGTTAGGGTTTCAAACTAGGGTTTTACATTAGGGTTAGGGTTTCAAATTAGGGTTTATTATTAGGGTTAGCGTTTCAAACTAGTGTTTTACATTAGTGTTAATGCTTCAAACTAGGGTTTTACATTAGGGTTAGGGTTTTAAACTATGGTTTCAAATTAGATTTGGGGTTTCAAACTAGGGTTTTACATTAGGGTTAGCGTTTCAAACTAGTGTTTTACATTAGGGTTAGGGTTTCAAACTAGGGTTTTACATTAGGGTTAATGCTTCAAACTAGGGTTTTACATTAGGGTTAGCGTTTCAAACTAGTGTTTTACATTAGGGTTAGGGTTTCAAACTAGGGTTTTACATTAGGGTTAATGCTTCAAACTAGGGTTTTACATTAGGGTTAGGGTTTCAAACTAGGGTTTTACATTAGTGTTAGGTTTTCAAACTAGGGTTTTACATTTGGGTTAGGGTTACAAACTAGGGTTTTACATTAGGTTTAAGGTTTCAAACTAGGGTTTCAAATTAGGTTTAGGGTTTCAAACTTGGGTTTTACATTAGGGTTAGGTTTTCAAACAAGGGTTTTACATTAGGGTTAGGGTTTCAAACTAGGGTTTAACATTAGGGTTAGGGTTTCAAACTAGGGTTTTATATTAGGGTTAGGGTTACAAACTAGGGTTTAACATTAGGATTAGGGTTTCAAACTAGGGTTTTACATTAGGGTTAGGGTTTCAAACTAGGGTTTCAAATTAGGCTTAGGGTTTCAATCTAGGGTTTTGTTTTAGTCTTAGGGTTTCAAACAAGGGTTTTACATTAGGGTTAGGGTTTCAAACTAGGGTTTTACATTAGGTTTAGGGTTTCAAACTAGGGTTTTACATTAGGGTTAGGGTTACAAACTAGGGTTTTACATTAGGGTTAGGGTTTCAAACTAGGGTTTTACATTAGGGTTAGGGTTTCAAACTAAGGTTTCAATTTAGGGTTAGGGTTTCAAACTAGGGTTTATCATTAGGGTTAGGGTTTCAAACTTGGGTTTTACATTAGAGTTAGGGTTTCAAACTAGGGCTTATAATTAGGGTTAGGGTTTCAAACTAGTGTTTTACATTAGGGTTAATGCTTCAAACTAGGGTTTTACATTAGGGTTGGGTTTCAAACTAGGGCTTTACATTTGGGTTAGGGTTACAAACAAGGGTTTTACATTAGGGTTAGGGTTTCAAACTAGGGTTTTGCATTAGGGTTAGGGTTTAAAACTAGGGTTTATCATTAGGGTTAGGGTTTCAAACTAGGGTTTTACATTAGGGTTAGGGTTTCAAACTAGGGTTTAACATTAGGGTTAGGGTTACAAACTAGGGTTTTACATTACGGTTAGGGTTTCAAACTAGGGTTTTACATTAGGGTAAGAGTTTCAAACTAGGGTTATAATTTTGGGTTATTGCTTCAAACTAGGGTTTTACATTAGGGTTAGGGTTTCAAACTAGGGTTTTACATTAGGGTTAGGGTTTCAAACTATGGTTTTACATTAGGGTTAGGGTTACAAACTAGGGTTTTACATTAGGGTTAGGGTTTCAAACTAGGGTTTCAAATTAGGGTTAGGGTTTCAAACAAGGGTTTTACATTAGGTTTAGGGTTTTAAACTATGGTTTCAAATTAGATTTGGGGTTTCAAACTAGGGTTTTACATTAGGGTTAGCGTTTCAAACTAGTGTTTTACATTAGGGTTAGTGCTTCAAACTAGGGTTTTACATTAGGGTTAGGGTTTCAAACTAGGGTTTTACATTAGCGTTAGGGTTTCAAACTAGGGTTTTACATTAGGGGTAGGGTTTCAAACTAGGGTTTCAATTTAGGGTTAGGGTTTCAAACTAGGGTTTAACATTTGGGTTAGGGTTTCAAACTAGGGTTTTACATTAGGGTTAATGCTTCAAACTAGGGTTTAACATTAGGGTTAGGGTTTCAAACTAGGGTTTTACATTAGGGTTAGGGTTACAAACTAGGCTTTAACATTAGGGTTAGGGTTTCAAACTAGGGTTTTACATTAGGGTTAGGGTTTCAAACAAGGGTTTTACATGAGGGTTAGGGTTTCAAACTAGGGTTTCAAATTAGGGTTAGGGTTTCAAACTAGGGTTTTACATTAGGGTTAGGGTTTCAAACTAGGATTTTACATTAGGGTTAGGGTTTCACACTAAGGTTTTACATTAGGGTTAGGGTTACAAACTAGGGTTTTACATTAGGGTTAGGGTTTCAAACTAGGGTTTTACATTAGGGTTAGGGTTTCAAACTGGGGTTTCAATTTAGTGTTAGGGTTTCAAACTAGGGTTTAACATTAGGGTTAATGCTTCAAACTAGGGTTTTACATTAGGGTTAGTGTTTCAAACTAGTGTTTTACATTAGGGTTAGTGCTTCAAACTAGGGTTTTACATTAGGGTTAGGGTTTCAAACTAGGGTTTTACATTAGGGTTAGGGTTACAAACTAGGGTTTTACATTAGGGTTAGGGTTTCCAACTAGGGTTTTACATTAGGGTTAGGGTTTCAAACTAGGGTTTCAATTTAGGGTTAGGGTTTCAAACTAGGGTTTATCATTAGGGTTAGGGTTTCAAACTAGGGTTTTACATTAGGATTAGGGTTTCAAACTAGTGTTTTACTTTAGGGTTAATGCTTCAAACTAGGGTTTTACATTAGGGTTAGCGTTTCAAACTAGGGTTTTACATTAGGGTTAGTGTTTCAAACTAGGGTTTTACATTTGGGTTAGGGTTACAAACTAGGGTTTTTTATGAGGGTTAGGGTTTCAAACTAAGGTTTCACATTAGAGTTAGGATTTCAAACAGGGGTTTCAAATTAGGGTTAGGGTTTCAAACTAGGGTTTCAAAATTAGGGTTACGGTTTCAAACTAGGGTTTATCATTAGGGTTAGGGTTTCAAACTAGGGTTTTACATTAGGGTTAGGTTTTCAAACTAGGGTTTCAAATTAGGGTTAGGGTTTCTAACTAGGGTTTTACATTAAGGTTTGGGTTTCAAACTAGGGTTTAACATTAGGGTTAGGGTTTCAAACTAGGGTTTCAAATTAGGGTTAGGGTTACAAACAAGGGGTTTTACATTAGGGTTAGGGTTTCAAACTACGGTTTTACATTACGGTTAGGGTTTCAAACTCGGGTTTAAAATAAGGGTTAGGGTTTCAAACTAGGGCTTTACATTAGGGTTAGGGTTTAAAACTAGGGTTTCAAATTAGGCTTAGGGTTTCAATCTAGGGTTTTGTTTTTGGGTTAGGGTTTCAAACAAGGGTTTTACATTAGGGTTAGGGTTTCAAACTAGGGTTTTACATTAGGGTTAGGGTTTCAAACTAGGGTTTTACATTAGAGTTAGGGTTACAAACTAGGGTTTTACATTAGGGTTAGGGTTTCAAACTAGGGTTTCAAATTAGGGTTACGGTTTCAAACTAGGGTTTTACATTAGGGTAAGTGTTTCAAACTAGGGTTTCAAATTAGCGTTACGGTTTCAAACTAGTGTTTTACATTAGGGTTAGTGTTTCAAACTAGGGTTTTACATTAGGGTTAGGGTTACAAACTAGGATTTTACATTAGGATTAGGGTTTCAAACTAGGGTTTTGCATTAAGGTTAGGGATTCAAACTAGGGTTTTACGTTAGGGTTAGGGTTTCAATATAGGGTTTTATATTAGGGTTAGGTTTTCAAACTACAGTTTCTAATTAGGGTTAGTGTTTCAAACTAGGGTTTAACAATAGGGTTAGGGTTTCAAACTAGGGTTTTACATTAGGGTTAGGGTTTCAAACTAGGGTTTTGCATTAGGGTTAGGGTTTCAAACTAGGGTTTTACGTTAGGGTTAGGGTTTCAAACTAGTGTTTTACATTAGCGTTAGGGTTTCAAACTAGGGTTTCAAATTAGGGTTACGGTTTCAAAATAGGGTTTTACATTAGAGTTATTGTTTCAAACTAGGGTTTCAAATTAGGGTTATGGTTTCAAACTAGGGTTTTACATTAGGGTTAGGGTTTCAAACTCGGTTTTCAAATAAGGGTTAGGGTTACAAACTAGGGTTTTACATTAGGGTTAGGGTTTCAAACTAGGGTTTTACGTTAGGGTTAGGATTTCAAGCTAGGGTTAAACATTAGGGTTAGGGTTTCAAACTAGGGTTTTACATTAGGGTTAATGCTTCAAACTAGGGTTTTACATTAGGGTTAGGGTTTCAAACTAGGGTTTTACATTAGGGTTAGGGTTACAAACTAGGGTTTCAAATTAGGGTTAGGGTTTCAAACTAGTGTTTTACATTAGGGTTAGGGTTTCAAACTAGGGTTTCAAATTCCGGTTACGGTTTCAAACTAGTGTTTTACATTAGGGTTAGGGTTTCAAACTAGGGTTTCAAATTAGGGTTACGATTTCAAACTAGGGTTTTACATTAGGGTTAGTGTTTACAACTAGGGTATCAAATTAGGGTTAGGGTTACAAACGAGGGTTTTACATTAGGGTTAGGGTTTCAAACTAGGGTTTCAAATTAGGGTTAGGGTTTCAAACTAGGGTTTCAAATTAGGGTTAGGCTTTCAAACTAGTGTTTTACATTAGGGTTAGGGTTTCAAACTAGGGTTTCAAATTAGGGTTACGGTTTAAAACTAGGGTTTTACATTAGGGTTAGTGTTTCAAACTAGGGTTTCAAATTAGCGTTACGGTTTCAAACTATGGTTTTACATTAGGGTTAGGGATTCAAACTAGGGTTTTATGTTAGGGTTAGGGTTTAAAACTCGGGTTTCAAATTAGTGTTAGGGTTACAAACTAGGGTTTTACATTAGGGTTAGGGTTTCAAACTAGGGTTTTACGTTAGGGTTAGGGTTTCAAACTAGGGTTTCAAATTAGGGTTACGGTTTCAAACTAGGGTTTCACATTAGGGTTAGTGTTTCAAACTAGGGTTTCAAATTAGGGTTACGGTTTCAAACTAGGGTTTTACATTAGAGTTAGGGATTCAAACTAGGGTTTTACGTTAGGGTTAGGGTTTCAAACTCGGTTTTCAAATTAGGGTTAGGGTTACAAACTAGGGTTTTACATTAGGGTTATGGTTTCAAACTAGGGTTTTACGTTAGTGTTAGGGTTTCAAACTAGGGTTTAACATTAGGGTTAGGGTTTCAAACTAGGGTTTTACATTAGGGTTAATGCTTCAAACTAGGGTTTTACATTAGGGTTAGGGTTTCAAACTAGGGTTTTACATTAGGGTTAAGGTTACAAACTAGGGTTTTACATTAGGGTTAGGGTTTCAAACTAGTGTTTTACATTAGGGTTAGGGTTTCAAACTAGGGTTTCAAATTAGGGTTACGGTTTCAAAATAGGGTTTTACGTTAGGGTTAGGGTTTCAAACTAGGGTTTTATATTAGGGTTAGGTTTTCAAATTACAGTTTCAAATTAGGGTTAGGGTTTCAAACTAGGGTTTAAGATTAGGGTTAGGGTTTCAAACTAGGGTTTTACATTAGGGTTAGGGTTTCAAACTAGGGTTTTGCATTAGGGTTAGGATTTCGAACTAGGGTTTCAAATTAGGGTTAGGGTTTAAAACTAGTGTTTTACATTAGGGTTAGGGTTTCAAACTAGGGTTTCAAATTAGGGTTACGGTTTCAAAATAGGGTTTTACATTAGAGTTAGTGTTTCAAACTAGGGTTTCAAATTAGGGTTATGGTTTCAAACTAGGGTTTTACATTAGGGTTAGGGATTCAAACTAGGATTTTACGTTAGGGTTAGGGGTTCAAACTCGGTTTTCAAATTAGGGTTAGGGTTACAAACTAGGGTTTTACATTAGGGTTAGGGATTCAAACTAGGGTTTTACGTTAGGGTTAGGGGTTCAAACTCGGTTTTCAAATTAGGGTTAGGGTTACAAACTAGGGTTTTACATTAGGGTTAGGGTTTCAAACTAGGGTTTTACGTTAGGGTTTCAAACTAGGGTTTAACATTAGGGTTAGGGTTTCAAACTAGGGTTTTACATTAGGGTTAGGGTTACAAACTAGGGTTTTACATTAGGGTTAGGGTTACAAACTAGGGTTTTACATTAGGGTTAGGGTTTCAAACTAGGGTTTTGCATTAGGGTTAGGGTTTCAAACTAGGGTTTCAAATTAGGGTTAGGGTTTCAAATTAGTGTTTTACATTAGGGTTAGGGTTTCAAACTAGGGTTTCAAATTAGGGTTACGGTTTCAAACTAGGGTTTTATATTAGGGTAAGTGTTTCAAACTAGGGTTTCAAATTAGCGTTACTGTTTCAAACTAGTGTTTTACATTAGGGTTAGTGTTTCAAACTAGGGTTTTACATTAGGGTTAGGGTTACAAACTAGGGTTTTACATTAGGGTTAGGGTTTCAAACTAGGGTTTTGCATTAGGGTTAGGGATTCAAACTAGGGTTTTATGTTAGGGTTTCAAACTAGCGTTTTATATTAGGGTTAGGTTTTCAAACTACAGTTTCAAATTAGGGTTAGGGTTTCAAACTAGGGTTTAACATTAGGGTTAGGGTTTCAAACTAGGGTTTTACATTAGGGTTAGGGTTTCAAACTAGGGTTTTGCATTAGGGTTAGGGTTTCAAACTAGGATTTCAAATTAGGGTTAGGGTTTCAAACTAGTGTTTTACATTAGGGTTAGGGTTTCAAACTAGGGTTTCAAATTAGGGTTATGGTTTCAAACTAGGGTTTTACATTAGGGTTAGGGATTCAAACTAGGGTTTTACATTAGGGTTAGGGTTTCAAACTAGGATTTTACGTTAGGGTTAGGGTTTCAAACTAGGGTTTAACATTAGGGTTAGGGTTTCAAACTAGGGTATTACATTAGGGTTAGGGTTTCAAACTAGGGTTTCAAATTAGGGTTAGGAATTCAAACTAGTGTTTTACATTAGGGTTAGGGTTTCAAACTAGGGTTTCAAATTAGGGTTACGGTTTCAAACTAGGGTTTTACATTAGGGTTAGTGTTTCAAACTAGGGTTTCAAATTAGCGTTACGGTTTCAAACTAGTGTTTTACATTAGGGTTAGGGTTTCAAACTAGGGTCTCAAATTAGGGTTACGGTTTCAAACTAGGGTTTTACATTAGGGTTAGGGTTACAAACTATGGTTTTACATTAGGGTTAGGGTTTCAAACTAGGGTTTTGCATTAGGCTTAGGGTTTCAAACTAGGGTTTCAAATTAGGGTTAGGGTTTCAAACTAGTGTTTTACATTAGGGTTAGGGTTTCAAACTAGGGTTTCAAATTAGGGTTACGGTTTCAAACTAGGGTTTTACATTAGGGTAAGTGTTTCAAACTAGGGTTTCAAATTAGGGTTACGGTTTCAAACTAGGGTTTTACATTAGGGTAAGAGTTTCAAAATAGGGTTATAATTTTGGGTTATTGCTTCAAACTAGGGTTTTACATTAGGGTTAGGGTTTCAAACTAGGGTTTTACATTAGGGTTAGGGTTTCAAACTATGGTTTTACATTAGGGTTAGGGTTACAAACTAGGGTTTTACATTAGGGTTAGGGTTTCAAACTAAGGTTTCACATTAGAGTTAGGATTTCAAACAGGGGTTTCAAATTAGGGTTAGGGTTTCAAACTAGGGTTTCAAAATTAGGGTTACGGTTTCAAACTAGGGTTTATCATTAGGGTTAGGGTTTCAAACTAGGGTTTTACATTAGGGTTAGGTTTTCAAACTAGGGTTTCAAATTAGGGTTAGGGTTTCAAACTAGGGTTTTACATTAAGGTTTGGGTTTCAAACTAGGGTTTAACATTAGGGTTAGGGTTTCAAACTAGGGTTTCAAATTAGGGTTAGGGTTACAAACAAGGGGTTTTACATTAGGGTTAGGGTTTCAAACTAGGGTTTTACATTAGGGTTAGTGCTTCAAACTAGGGTTTTACATTAGGGTTAGGGTTTCAAACTAGGGTTTTACATTAGAGTTAGGGTTACAAACTAGGGTTTTACATTAGGGTTAGGGTTTCAATCTAGGGTTTTGTTTTAGGGTTAGGGTTTCAAACAAGGGTTTTACATTAGGGTTAGGGTTTCAAACTTGGGTTTTACATTAGGGTTAGGGTTTCAAACTAGGGTTTTACATTAGAGTTAGGGTTACAAACTAGGGTTTTACATTAGGGTTAGGGTTTCAAACTAGGGTTTTACATTTGGGTTAGGGTTTCAAACTATGGTTTTACATTAGGGTTAGGGTTACAAACTAGGGTTTTACATTAGGGTTAGGGTTTCAAACTAGGGTTTTACCTTAGGGTTAGTGTTTCAAACTAGGGTTTAAATTTTGGGTTAGTGTTTCAAACTAGGGTTTATCATTTTGGTTAGGGTTTCAAACTAGGGTTTTACATTAGGGTTAGGGTTTCAAATTAGGGTTTATTATTAGGGTTAGCGTTTCAAACTAGTGTTTTACATTAGTGTTAATGCTTCAAACTAGGGTTTTACATTAGGGTTAGGGTTTTAAACTATGGTTTCAAATTAGATTTGGGGTTTCAAACTAGGGTTTTACATTAGGGTTAGCGTTTCAAACTAGTGTTTTACATTAGGGTTAGGGTTTCAAACTAGGGTTTTACATTAGGGTTAATGCTTCAAACTAGGGTTTTACATTAGGGTTAGCGTTTCAAACTAGTGTTTTACATTAGGGTTAGGGTTTCAAACTAGGGTTTTACATTAGGGTTAATGCTTCAAACTAGGGTTTTACATTAGGGTTAGGGTTTCAAACTAGGGTTTTACATTAGTGTTAGGTTTTCAAACTAGGGTTTTACATTTGGGTTAGGGTTACAAACTAGGGTTTTACATTAGGTTTAAGGTTTCAAACTAGGGTTTCAAATTAGGTTTAGGGTTTCAAACTTGGGTTTTACATTAGGGTTAGGTTTTCAAACAAGGGTTTTACATTAGGGTTAGGGTTTCAAACTAGGGTTTAACATTAGGGTTAGGGTTTCAAACTAGGGTTTTATATTAGGGTTAGGGTTACAAACTAGGGTTTAACATTAGGATTAGGGTTTCAAACTAGGGTTTTACATTAGGGTTAGGGTTTCAAACTAGGGTTTCAAATTAGGCTTAGGGTTTCAATCTAGGGTTTTGTTTTAGTCTTAGGGTTTCAAACAAGGGTTTTACATTAGGGTTAGGGTTTCAAACTAGGGTTTTACATTAGGTTTAGGGTTTCAAACTAGGGTTTTACATTAGGGTTAGGGTTACAAACTAGGGTTTTACATTAGGGTTAGGGTTTCAAACTAGGGTTTTACATTAGGGTTAGGGTTTCAAACTAAGGTTTCAATTTAGGGTTAGGGTTTCAAACTAGGGTTTATCATTAGGGTTAGGGTTTCAAACTTGGGTTTTACATTAGAGTTAGGGTTTCAAACTAGGGCTTATAATTAGGGTTAGGGTTTCAAACTAGTGTTTTACATTAGGGTTAATGCTTCAAACTAGGGTTTTACATTAGGGTTGGGTTTCAAACTAGGGCTTTACATTTGGGTTAGGGTTACAAACAAGGGTTTTACATTAGGGTTAGGGTTTCAAACTAGGGTTTTGCATTAGGGTTAGGGTTTAAAACTAGGGTTTATCATTAGGGTTAGGGTTTCAAACTAGGGTTTTACATTAGGGTTAGGGTTTCAAACTAGGGTTTAACATTAGGGTTAGGGTTACAAACTAGGGTTTTACATTACGGTTAGGGTTTCAAACTAGGGTTTTACATTAGGGTAAGAGTTTCAAACTAGGGTTATAATTTTGGGTTATTGCTTCAAACTAGGGTTTTACATTAGGGTTAGGGTTTCAAACTAGGGTTTTACATTAGGGTTAGGGTTTCAAACTATGGTTTTACATTAGGGTTAGGGTTACAAACTAGGGTTTTACATTAGGGTTAGGGTTTCAAACTAGGGTTTCAAATTAGGGTTAGGGTTTCAAACAAGGGTTTTACATTAGGTTTAGGGTTTTAAACTATGGTTTCAAATTAGATTTGGGGTTTCAAACTAGGGTTTTACATTAGGGTTAGCGTTTCAAACTAGTGTTTTACATTAGGGTTAGTGCTTCAAACTAGGGTTTTACATTAGGGTTAGGGTTTCAAACTAGGGTTTTACATTAGCGTTAGGGTTTCAAACTAGGGTTTTACATTAGGGGTAGGGTTTCAAACTAGGGTTTCAATTTAGGGTTAGGGTTTCAAACTAGGGTTTAACATTTGGGTTAGGGTTTCAAACTAGGGTTTTACATTAGGGTTAATGCTTCAAACTAGGGTTTTACATTAGGGTTAGGGTTTCAAACTAGGGTTTTACATTAGGGTTAGGGTTTCAAACTAGGGTTTTACCTTTGGGTTAGGGTTACAAACTAGGGTTTTACATTAGGGTTAGGGTTTCAAACTAGGGTTTCAAATTAGGCTTAGTGTTTCAAACTAGGGTTTTACACTAGGGTTAGGGTTTCAAACAAGGGTTTTACATTAGGGTTAGGGTTTCAAACTAGGGTTTAACAATAGGGTTAGGGTTTCAAACTAGGGTTTTACATTAGGGTTAGGGTTACAAACTAGGCTTTAACATTAGGTTTAGGGTTTTAAACTATGGTTTCAAATTAGATTTGGGGTTTCAAACTAGGGTTTTACATTAGGGTTAGCGTTTCAAACTAGTGTTTTACATTAGGGTTATTGCTTCAAACTAGGGTTTTACATTAGGGTTAGGGTTTCAAACTAGGGTTTTACATTAGGGTTAGGGTTACAAACTAGGGTTTTACATTAGGGTTAGGGTTTCAAACTAGTGTTTTACATTAGGGTTAGGGTTTGAAACTAGGGTTTCAATTTAGGGTTAGGGTTTCAAACTAGGGTTTAACATTTGGGTTAGGGTTTCAAACTAGGGTTTTACATTAGGGTTAATGCTTCAAACTAGGGTTTTACATTAGGGTTAGGGTTTCAAACTAGGGTTTTACATTAGGGTTAGGGTTTCAAACTAGTGTTTTACATTTGGGTTAGGGCTACAAACTAGGGTTTTACATTAGGGTTAGGGTTTCAAACTAGGGTTTCAAATTAGGCTTAGTGTTTCAAACTAGGGTTTTACATTAGGGTTAGGTTTTCAAACAAGGGTTTTACATTAGGGTTAGGGTTTTAAACTAGTGTTTTACATTTGGGTTAGGGCTACAAACTAGGGTTTTACATTAGGGTTAGGGTTACAAACTAGGCTTTAACATTAGGGTTAGGGTTTCAAACTAGGGTTTTACATTAGGGTTAGGGTTTCAAACAAGGGTTTTACATTAGGGTTAGGGTTTCAGACTAGGGTTTCAAATTAGGGTTAGGGTTTTAAACTAGGGTTTTACATTAGGGATAGGGTTTCAAACTAGGGTTTTACATTAGGGTTAGGGTTTCACACTAAGGTTTTACATTAGGGTTAGGGTTATAAACTAGGGTTTTACATTAGTGTTAGGGTTTCAAACTGGGGTTTCAATTTAGTGTTAGGTTTTCAAACTAGGGTTTAACATTAGGGTTAATGCTTCAAACTAGGGTTTTACATTAGGGTTAGCGTTTCAAACTAGTGTTTTACATTAGGGTTAGTGCTTCAAACTATGGTTTTACATTAGGGTTAGGGTTTCAAACTAGGGTTTTACATTAGGGTTAGGGTTTCAAACTAGGGTTTCACATTAGAGTTAGGATTTCAAACAGGGGTTTCAAATTAGGGTTAGGGTTTCAAACAAGGGTTTCAAATTAGGGTTAGGGTTTCAAACTAGGGTTTTACATTAGGGTTAGGGTTTCAAACTAGGGTTTAACATTAGGGTTAGGGTTTCAAACTAGGGTTTCAAACTAGGGTTTTTTATGAGGGTTAGGGTTTCAAACTAAGGTTTCACATTAGAGTTAGGATTTCAAACAGGGGTTTCAAATTAGGGTTAGGGTTTCAAACAAGGGTTTCAAATTAGGGTTAGGGTTTCAAACTAGGGTTTTACATTAGGGTTAGGGTTTCAAACTAGGGTTTAACATTAGGGTTAGGGTTTCAAACTAGGTTTTCAAATTAGGGTTAGGGTTACAAACAAGGGGTTTTACATTAGGGTTAGGATTTCAAACTAGGGTTTCAAAATTGGGTTAGGGTTTCAAACTAGGGTTTTACATTAGGGTTAGGGTTTCAAACTAGGGTTTAACATTAGGGTTAGGGTTTCAAAATAGGGTTTCAAATTAGGGTTAGGGTTACAAACAAGGGGTTTTACATTAGGGTTAGCGTTTCAAACTAGTGTTTTACATTAGGGTTAGGGTTTCAAACTAGGGTTTTACCTTTGGGTTAGGGTTTCAAAGTAGGGTTTAAATTTAGGGTTAGTGTTTCAAACTAGGGTTTATCATTAGGGTTAGGGTTTCAAACTAGGGTTTTACATTAGGGTTAGGGTTTCAAATTAGGGTTTAACATTAGGGTTAGCGTTTCAAACTAGTGTTTTACATTAGGGTTAATGCTTCAAACTAGGGTTTTACATTAGGGTTAGGGTTTTAAACTATGGTTTCAAATTAGATTTGGGGTTTCAAACTAGGGTTTTACATTAGGGTTAGCGTTTCAAACTAGTGTTTTACATTAGGGTTAGTGCTTCAAACTAGGGTTTTACATTAGGGTTAATGCTTCAAACTATGGTTTTACATTAGGGTTAGGGTTTCAAACTAGGGTTTTACATTAGGGTTAGGGTTTCAAACTAGGGTTTTACATTTGGGTTAGGGTTACAAACTAGGGTTTTACATTAGGGTTAGGGTTACAAACTAGGGTTTTACATTAGGGTTAGGGTTTCAAACTAGGGTTTCAAATTAGGCTTAGTGTTTCAAACTAGGGTTTTACATTAGGGTTAGGGTTTCAAACAAGGGTTTTACATTAGGGTTAGGATTTCAAACTAGGGTTTAACATTAGGGTTAGGGTTTCAAACTAGGGTTTTACATTAGGGTTAGGGTTACAAACTAGGCTTTAACATTAGTTTTAGGGTTTCAAACTAGGGTTTTACATAAGGGTTAGGGTTTCAAACAAGTGTTTTACATTAGGGTTAGGGTTTCAAACTAGGGTTTCAAATTAGGGTTAGGGTTTCAAACTAGGGTTTTACATTAGGGTTAGGGTTTCAAACTAGGGTTTTACATTAGGGTTAGGGTTTCACACTAAGGTTTTACATTAGAGTTAGGGTTACAAACTAGGGTTTTACATTAGGGTTAGGGTTTCAAACTAGGGTTTTACATTAGGGTTAGGGTTTCAAACTGGGGTTTCAATTTAGTGTTAGGGTTTCAAACTAGGGTTTAACATTAGGGTTAATGCTTCAAACTAGGGTTTTACCTTAGGGTTAGTGTTTCAAACTAGTGTTTTACATTAGGGTTAGTGCTTCAAACTAGGGTTTTACATTAGGGTTAGGGTTTCAAACTAGGGTTTTACATTAGGGTTAGGGTTACAAACTAGGGTTTTACATTAGGGTTAGGGTTTCAAACTAGGGTTTTACATTAGGGTTAGGGTTTCAAACTAGGGTTTCAATTTAGGGTTAGGGTTTCAAACTAGGGTTTATCATTAGGGTTAGGGTTTCAAACTAGGGTTTTACATTAGGGTTAGGGTTTCAAACTAGGGTTTAACATTAGGGTTAGGGTTTCAAACTAGTGTTTTACTTTAGGGTTAGTGTTTCAAACTAGGGTTTTACATTTGGGTTAGGGTTACAAACTAGGTTTTTTTATGAGGGTTAGGGTTTCAAACTAAGGTTTCACATTAGAGTTAGGATTTCAAACAGGGGTTTCAAATTAGGGTTAGGGTTTCAAACTAGGGTTTCAAAATTAGGGTTACGGTTTCAAACTAGGGTTTATCATTAGGGTTAGGGTTTCAAACTAGGGTTTTACATTAGGGTTAGGGTTTCAAACTAGGGTTTCAAATTAGGCTTAGTGTTTCAAACTAGGGTTTTACATTAGGGTTAGGTTTTCAAACAAGGGTTTTACATTAGGGTTAGGGTTTTAAACTAGTGTTTTACATTTGGGTTAGGGCTACAAACTAGGGTTTTACATTAGGGTTAGGGTTACAAACTAGGCTTTAACATTAGGGTTAGGGTTTCAAACTAGGGTTTTACATTAGGGTTAGGGTTTCAAACAAGGGTTTTACATTAGGGTTAGGGTTTCAGACTAGGGTTTCAAATTAGGGTTAGGGTTTTAAACTAGGGTTTTACATTAGGGATAGGGTTTCAAACTAGGGTTTTACATTAGGGTTAGGGTTTCACACTAAGGTTTTACATTAGGGTTAGGGTTATAAACTAGGGTTTTACATTAGTGTTAGGTTTTCAAACTGGGGTTTCAATTTAGTGTTAGGGTTTCAAACTAGGGTTTAACATTAGGGTTAATGCTTCAAACTAGGGTTTTACATTAGGGTTAGCGTTTCAAACTAGTGTTTTACATTAGGGTTAGTGCTTCAAACTATGGTTTTACATTAGGGTTAGGGTTTCAAACTAGGGTTTTACATTAGGGTTAGGGTTTCAAACTAGGGTTTCACATTAGAGTTAGGATTTCAAACAGGGGTTTCAAATTAGGGTTAGGGTTTCAAACAAGGGTTTCAAATTAGGGTTAGGGTTTCAAACTAGGGTTTTACATTAGGGTTAGGGTTTCAAACTAGGGTTTAACATTAGGGTTAGGGTTTCAAACTAGGGTTTCAAACTAGGGTTTTTTATGAGGGTTAGGGTTTCAAACTAAGGTTTCACATTAGAGTTAGGATTTCAAACAGGGGTTTCAAATTAGGGTTAGGGTTTCAAACAAGGGTTTCAAATTAGGGTTAGGGTTTCAAACTAGGGTTTTACATTAGGGTTAGGGTTTCAAACTAGGGTTTAACATTAGGGTTAGGGTTTCAAACTAGGTTTTCAAATTAGGGTTAGGGTTACAAACAAGGGGTTTTACATTAGGGTTAGGATTTCAAACTAGGGTTTCAAAATTGGGTTAGGGTTTCAAACTAGGGTTTTACATTAGGGTTAGGGTTTCAAACTAGGGTTTAACATTAGGGTTAGGGTTTCAAAATAGGGTTTCAAATTAGGGTTAGGGTTACAAACAAGGGGTTTTACATTAGGGTTAGCGTTTCAAACTAGTGTTTTACATTAGGGTTAGGGTTTCAAACTAGGGTTTTACCTTTGGGTTAGGGTTTCAAAGTAGGGTTTAAATTTAGGGTTAGTGTTTCAAACTAGGGTTTATCATTAGGGTTAGGGTTTCAAACTAGGGTTTTACATTAGGGTTAGGGTTTCAAATTAGGGTTTAACATTAGGGTTAGCGTTTCAAACTAGTGTTTTACATTAGGGTTAATGCTTCAAACTAGGGTTTTACATTAGGGTTAGGGTTTTAAACTATGGTTTCAAATTAGATTTGGGGTTTCAAACTAGGGTTTTACATTAGGGTTAGCGTTTCAAACTAGTGTTTTACATTAGGGTTAGTGCTTCAAACTAGGGTTTTACATTAGGGTTAATGCTTCAAACTATGGTTTTACATTAGGGTTAGGGTTTCAAACTAGGGTTTTACATTAGGGTTAGGGTTTCAAACTAGGGTTTTACATTTGGGTTAGGGTTACAAACTAGGGTTTTACATTAGGGTTAGCGTTTCAAACTAGGGTTTCAAATTAGGTTTGGGGTTTCAAACTAGGGTTTTACATTAGGGTTAGGGTTTCAAACTAGGGTTTCAAATTAGGTTTGGGGTTTCAAACTAGGGTTTTACATTAGGGTTAGGGTTTCAAACAAGGCTTTGACATTAGGGTTAGTGCTTCAAACTAAGGTTTTACATTAGGGTTAGGGTTTCAAACTAGGGTTTTACATTAAGGTAAGGGTTTCAAACTATGGTTTTACATTAGGGTTAGGGTTACAAAGTAGGGTTTAACGTTAGGGTTAGGGTTTCAAACTAGGGTTTTACATTAGGGTTAATGCTTCAAACTAGGGTTTTACATTAGGGTTACGCTTTCAAACTAGGGTTTTACATTAGGGTTACGCTTTCAAACTAGGGTTTCAAATTAGGGTTAGAGTTTCAAACTCAGGGGTTTTACATTAGGGTTAGTGCTTCAAACTATGGTTTTACATTAGGGTTATGGTTACAAACTACGGTTTAACATTAGGGTTAGGGTTTCAAACTAGGGTTTTACACTAGGGTTAGGGTTTCAAACAAGGGTTTTACATTAGGGTTAGGGTTTCAAAACAGGGGTTTTAAATTAGGGTTAGGGTTTCAAATTAGGGTTAGGGTTTCAAACTAGGCTTTTACATTAGGGTTAGGGTTTCAAACTAGGGTTTTACATTATGGTTAGGGTTACAAACTAGGGTTTTACATTATGGTTAGTGTTACAAACTAGGGTTTCAAATTAGGGTTAGGGTTTCAAAACAGGGGTTTAAAATTAGGGTTAGGGTTTCACACTAGGGTTTTACATTAGAGTTCGGGTTTCAAAGTAGGGTTTTACATTAGGGTTAGGGTTTCAAACTATGGTTTCAAATTAGGTTTGGGGTTTCAAACTAGGGTTTTACATTAAGGTTAGGGTTTCAAACTAGGGTTTTACATTAGGGTTAGGGTTTCAAACTAGGTTTTCAATTTAGGTTTAGGGTTTCAAACTAGGGTTTATCATTAGGGTTAGGGTTTCAAACTCGGGTTTTACATTAGGGTTAGGGTTTCAAACTAGGTTTTTAATTTAGGGTTAGGGTTTCAAAATAGGGTTTATCATTATGGTTAGGGTTTCAAACTAGGGTTTTACATTAGGATTAGGGTTTCAAACTAGGGTTTAACATTAAGGTTAGGGTTTCAAACTAGGGTTTTACATTAGGGTTAATGCTTCAAATTAGGGTTTTACATTCGGGTTACGCTTTCAAACTAGGGTTTTACATTAGGGTTACGCTTTCAAACTAGGGTTTCAAATTAGAGTTAGAGTTTCAAACTCAGGGGTTTTACATTAGGGTTACTGCTTCAAACTAGGGTTTTACATTAGGGTTAGGGTTTCAAACTAGGGTTTTAAATTAGGCTTAGGGTTTCAAACTAGGCTTTTACATTAGGGTTAGGGTTTTAAACAAGGGTTTTACATTAGGGTTAGGGTTTCAAAACAGGGGTTTAAAATTAGGGTTAGGGTTTCACACTAGGGTTTTACATTAGGGTTAGGGTTTCAAACTAGGGTTTAACATTAAGGTTAGGGTTTCAAACTAGGGTTTTACATTAGGGTTAGGGTTTCAAACAAGGGTTTTATATTAGGGTTAAGGTTTCAAACTAGGGTTTCAAATTAGGGTTAGGGTTTCAAACTAGGGTTTTACATTAGGGTTAGGGTTTCAAACTAGGGTTTCAAATTAGGGTTAGGGTTTCAAACTAGGGTTTATCATTAGGGTTAGGGTTTCAAACTAGGGTTTTACATTAAGGTTAGGTTTTCAAACTAGGGTTTTACATTAGGGTAAGTGTTTCAAACTAGTGTTTTACATTAGGTTTAGTGCTTCAAACTAAAGTTTTACATTAGGGTTAGGGTTTCAAACTAGGGTTTTACATTAAGGTTAGGGTTTCAAACTAGGTTTTCAATTTAGGGTTAGGGTTTCAAACTAGGGTTTATAATTAGGGTTAGGGTTTCAAACTAGGGTTTTACATTAGGGTTAGGGTTTCAAACTAGGTTTTCAATTTAGGGTTAGGGTTTCAAACTAGGGTTTATCATTAGGGTTAGGGTTTCAAACAAGGGTTTAACGTTCGGGTTAGGGTTTCAAACTAGGGTTTTACATTAGGGTTAGTGTTTCAAACAAGGGTTTTACATTAGGTTTAGTGTTTCAAAACGGGTTTAAAATTAGGGTTAGGGTTTCACACTAGGGTTTTACATTAGGGTTAGGGTTTCAAACTAGGGTTTAACATTAGGGTTAGGGTTTCAAACTAGGGTTTTATATTAGGGTTAAGGTTTCAAACTAGGGTTTCAAATTAGGGTTAGGGTTTCAAACTAGGGTTTTACATTAGGGTTAGGGTTTGAAACAAGGGTTTCAAATTAGGCTTAGGGTTTCAAACTAGGGTTTTACATTAGGGTTAGGGTTTCAAAGAAGGGTTTTACATTAGGGTTAGGGTTTCAAAACAGGGGTTTAAAATTAGGGTTAGGGTTTCACCCTAGGGTTTTACATTAGGGTTAGGGTTTCAAACTAGGGTTTAACATTAGGGTTAGGGTTTCAAACTAGGGTTTCAAATTAGGGTTAGACTTTCAAACTAGGGTTTTATATTAGGGTTAAGGTTTCAAACTAGGTTTTCAACTTAGGGTTAGGGTTTCAAACTAGGGTTTTATATTAGGGTTAGGGTTTCAAACTAGGGTTTCAAAATAGGGTTTTACATTAGGGTAAGGGTTTCAAACAAGGGTTTTACATTAGGGTTAGGGATTCAAAACAGGGGTTTAAAATTAGGGTTAGGGTTTCAAACTCGGGTTTCAAATTAGGGTTTGGGTTTCAAACTAGGGTTTTACATTAGGGTTAGGGTTTCAAACTAGGGTTTCAAATTAGGCTTAGGGTTTCAAACTAGGGTTTTACATTAGGGTTAGTGTTTCAAACAAGGGTTTTACATTAGGTTTAGTGTTTCAAAACGGGTTTAAAATTAGGGTTACGGTTTCACACTAGGGTTTTACATTAGGGTTAGGGTTTCAAACTAGGGTTTAACATTAGGGTTAGGGTTTCAAACTAGAGTTTTACATTAGGGTTAAGGTTATAAACTAGGGTTTACATTAGGGTTAGTGTTTCAAACAAGGGTTTTACATTAGGGTTAGGGTTTCAAATTAGGGTTAGGGTTTCAAAATAGGGTTTTATATTAGGGTTAGGGTTTCCAACTAGGGTTTTAAATTAGGGTTAGGGATTCAAACAAGGGTTTTACATTAGGGTTAGGGTTTCAAAACAGGGGTTTTAAATTAGGGTTAGGGTTTCAAACTAGGGTTTTACATTAGGTTTAGGGTTTCAAACTAGGGTTTCAAATTAGGGTTTGGGTTTCAATTTGAGGTTTTACATTAGGATTAGGTTTACAAACTAGGGTTTTACATTAGGGTTAGGGTTTCAAACTAGGGTTTTAAATTAGGCTTAGGGTTTCAAACTAGGGTTTTACATTAGGGTTAGGGTTTCAAAACAGGGGTTTAAAATTAGGGTTAGGGTTTCAAACAAGGGTTTAACGTTAGGGTTAGGGTTTCAAACTAGGGTTTTACATTAGGGTTAGTGTTTCAAACAAGGGTTTTACATTAGGTTTAGTGTTTCAAAACGGGTTTAAAATTAGGGTTAGGGTTTCACACTAGGGTTTTACATTAGGGTTAGGGTTTCAAACTAGGGTTTAACATTAGGGTTAGGGTTTCAAACTAGGGTTTTATATTAGGGTTAAGGTTTCAAACTAGGGTTTCAAATTAGGGTTAGGGCTTCAAACTAGGGTTTTACATTAGGGTTAGGGTTTGAAACAAGGGTTTCAAATTAGGCTTAGGGTTTCAAACTAGGGTTTTACATTAGGGTTAGGGTTTCAAAGAAGGGTTTTACATTAGGGTTAGGGTTTCAAAACAGGGGTTTAAAATTAGGGTTAGGGTTTCACCCTAGGGTTTTACATTAGGGTTAGGGTTTCAAACTAGGGTTTAACATTAGGGTTAGGGTTTCAAACTAGGGTTTCAAATTAGGGTTAGACTTTCAAACTAGGGTTTTATATTAGGGTTAAGGTTTCAAACTAGGTTTTCAACTTAGGGTTAGGGTTTCAAACTAGGGTTTTATATTAGGGTTAGGGTTTCAAACTAGGGTTTCAAAATAGGGTTTTACATTAGGGTAAGGGTTTCAAACAAGGGTTTTACATTAGGGTTAGGGATTCAAAACAGGGGTTTAAAATTAGGGTTAGGGTTTCAAACTCGGGTTTCAAATTAGGGTTTGGGTTTCAAACTAGGGTTTTACATTAGGGTTAGGGTTTCAAACTAGGGTTTCAAATTAGGCTTAGGGTTTCAAACTAGGGTTTTACATTAGGGTTAGTGTTTCAAACAAGGGTTTTACATTAGGTTTAGTGTTTCAAAACGGGTTTAAAATTAGGGTTAGGGTTTCACACTAGGGTTTTACATTAGGGTTAGGGTTTCAAACTAGGGTTTAACATTAGGGTTAGGGTTTCAAACTAGAGTTTTACATTAGGGTTAAGGTTATAAACTAGGGTTTACATTAGGGTTAGTGTTTCAAACAAGGGTTTTACATTAGGGTTAGGGTTTCAAATTAGGGTTAGGGTTTCAAAATAGGGTTTTATATTAGGGTTAGGGTTTCCAACTAGGGTTTTAAATTAGGGTTAGGGATTCAAACAAGGGTTTTACATTAGGGTTAGGGTTTCAAAACAGGGGTTTTAAATTAGGGTTAGGGTTTCAAACTAGGGTTTTACATTAGGTTTAGGGTTTCAAACTAGGGTTTAAAATTAGGGTTTGGGTTTCAATTTGAGGTTTTACATTAGGATTAGGTTTACAAACTAGGGTTTTACATTAGGGTTAGGGTTTCAAACTATGGTTTCAAATTAGCGTTACGGTTTCAAACTATGGTTTTACATTAGGGTTAGGGTTTCAAACTAGGGTTTCAAATTAGGGTTAGGGTTACAAACAAGGGGTTTTACATTAGGGTTAGGGTTTCAAACTAGGGTTTTACATTACGGTTAGGGTTTCAAACTCGGGTTTAAAATAAGGGTTAGGGTTTCAAACTAGGGCTTTACATTAGGGTTAGGGTTTAAAACTAGGGTTTCAAATTAGGCTTAGGGTTTCAATCTAGGGTTTTGTTTTAGGGTTAGGGTTTCAAACAAGGGTTTTACATTAGGGTTAGGGTTTCAAACTAGGGTTTTACATTAGGGTTAGGGTTTCAAACTAGGGTTTTACATTAGAGTTAGGGTTACAAACTAGGGTTTTACATTAGGGTTAGGGTTTCAAACTAGGGTTTCAAATTAGGGTTACGGTTTCAAACTAGGGTTTTACATTAGGGTAAGTGTTTCAAACTAGGGTTTCAAATAAGCGTTACAGTTTCAAACTAGTGTTTTACATTAGGGTTAGTGTTTCAAACTAGGGTTTTACATTAGGGTTAGGGTTACAAACTAGGATTTTACATTAGGATTAGGGTTTCAAACTAGGGTTTTGCATTAAGGTTAGGGATTCAAACTAGGGTTTTACGTTAGGGTTAGGGTTTCAATATAGGGTTTCAAATTAGGGTTAGGGTTTCAAACTAGGGTTTCAAATTAGGGTTAGGCTTTCAAACTAGTGTTTTACATTAGGGTTAGGGTTTCAAACTAGGGTTTCAAATTAGGGTTACGGTTTAAAACTAGGGTTTTACATTAGGGTTAGTGTTTCAAACTAGGGTTTCAAATTAGCGTTACGGTTTCAAACTATGGTTTTACATTAGGGTTAGGGATTCAAACTAGGGTTTTACGTTAGGGTTAGGGTTTCAAACTATGGTTTTACATTAGGGTTAGGGTTACAAACTAGGGTTTTACATTAGGGTTAGGGTTTCAAACTAGGGTTTCAAATTAGGGTTAGGGTTTCAAACTAGGGTTTTACATTAGGTTTAGGGTTTTAAACTATGGTTTCAAATTAGATTTGGGGTTTCAAACTAGGGTTTTACATTAGGGTTAGCGTTTCAAACTAGTGTTTTACATTAGGGTTAGTGCTTCAAACTAGGGTTTTACATTAGGGTTAGGGTTTCAAACTAGGGTTTTACATTAGCGTTAGGGTTTCAAACTAGGGTTTTACATTAGGGTTAGGGTTACAAACGATGGTTTTACATTAGGGTTAGGGTTTCAAACTAGGGTTTTACATTAGGGTTAATGCTTCAAACTAGGGTTTTACATTAGGGTTAGGGTTTCAAACTAGGGTTTTACATTAGGGTTAGGGTTTCAAACTAGGGTTTTACCTTTGGGTTAGGGTTACAAACTAGGGTTTTACATTAGGGTTAGGGTTTCAAACTAGGGTTTCAAATTAGGCTTAGTGTTTCAAACTAGGGTTTTACATTAGGGTTACGGTTTCAAACGGGTTTTACATTAGGGTTAGGGTTTCAAACTAGGGTTTAACATTAGGGTTAGGGTTTCAAACTAGGGTTTTACATTAGGGTTAGGGTTACAAACTAGGCTTTAACATTAGGGTTAGGGTTTCAAACTAGGGTTTTACATTAGGGTTAGGGTTTCAAACAAGGGTTTTACATGAGGGTTAGGGTTTCAAACTAGGGTTTCAAATTAGGGTTAGGGTTTCAAACTAGGGTTTTACATTAGGGTTAGGGTTTCAAACTAGGATTTTACATTAGGGTTAGGGTTTCACACTAAGGTTTTACATTAGGGTTAGGGTTACAAACTAGGGTTTTACATTAGGGTTAGGGTTTCAAACTAGGGTTTTACATTAGGGTTAGGGTTTCAAACTGGGGTTTCAATTTAGTGTTAGGGTTTCAAACTAGGGTTTAACATTAGGGTTAATGCTTCAAACTAGGGTTTTACATTAGGGTTAGTGTTTCAAACTAGTGTTTTACATTAGGGTTAGTGCTTCAAACTAGGGTTTTACATTAGGGTTAGGGTTTCAAACTAGGGTTTTACATTAGGGTTAGGGTTACAAACTAGGGTTTTACATTAGGGTTAGGGTTTCCAACTAGGGTTTTACATTAGGGTTAGGGTTTCAAACTAGGGTTTCAATTTAGGGTTAGGGTTTCAAACTAGGGTTTATCATTAGGGTTAGGGTTTCAAACTAGGGTTTTACATTAGGATTAGGGTTTCAAACTAGTGTTTTACTTTAGGGTTAATGCTTCAAACTAGGGTTTTACATTAGGGTTAGCGTTTCAAACTAGGGTTTTACATTAGGGTTAGTGTTTCAAACTAGGGTTTTACATTTGGGTTAGGGTTACAAACTAGGGTTTTTTATGAGGGTTAGGGTTTCAAACTAAGGTTTCACATTAGAGTTAGGATTTCAAACAGGGGTTTCAAATTAGGGTTAGGGTTTCAAACTAGGGTTTCAAAATTAGGGTTACGGTTTCAAACTAGGGTTTATCATTAGGGTTAGGGTTTCAAACTAGGGTTTTACATTAGGGTTAGGTTTTCAAACTAGGGTTTCAAATTAGGGTTAGGGTTTCTAACTAGGGTTTTACATTAAGGTTTGGGTTTCAAACTAGGGTTTAACATTAGGGTTAGGGTTTCAAACTAGGGTTTCAAATTAGGGTTAGGGTTACAAACAAGGGGTTTTACATTAGGGTTAGGGTTTCAAACTACGGTTTTACATTACGGTTAGGGTTTCAAACTCGGGTTTAAAATAAGGGTTAGGGTTTCAAACTAGGGCTTTACATTAGGGTTAGGGTTTAAAACTAGGGTTTCAAATTAGGCTTAGGGTTTCAATCTAGGGTTTTGTTTTTGGGTTAGGGTTTCAAACAAGGGTTTTACATTAGGGTTAGGGTTTCAAACTAGGGTTTTACATTAGGGTTAGGGTTTCAAACTAGGGTTTTACATTAGAGTTAGGGTTACAAACTAGGGTTTTACATTAGGGTTAGGGTTTCAAACTAGGGTTTCAAATTAGGGTTACGGTTTCAAACTAGGGTTTTACATTAGGGTAAGTGTTTCAAACTAGGGTTTCAAATTAGCGTTACGGTTTCAAACTAGTGTTTTACATTAGGGTTAGTGTTTCAAACTAGGGTTTTACATTAGGGTTAGGGTTACAAACTAGGATTTTACATTAGGATTAGGGTTTCAAACTAGGGTTTTGCATTAAGGTTAGGGATTCAAACTAGGGTTTTACGTTAGGGTTAGGGTTTCAATATAGGGTTTTATATTAGGGTTAGGTTTTCAAACTACAGTTTCTAATTAGGGTTAGTGTTTCAAACTAGGGTTTAACAATAGGGTTAGGGTTTCAAACTAGGGTTTTACATTAGGGTTAGGGTTTCAAACTAGGGTTTTGCATTAGGGTTAGGGTTTCAAACTAGGGTTTTACGTTAGGGTTAGGGTTTCAAACTAGTGTTTTACATTAGCGTTAGGGTTTCAAACTAGGGTTTCAAATTAGGGTTACGGTTTCAAAATAGGGTTTTACATTAGAGTTATTGTTTCAAACTAGGGTTTCAAATTAGGGTTATGGTTTCAAACTAGGGTTTTACATTAGGGTTAGGGTTTCAAACTCGGTTTTCAAATAAGGGTTAGGGTTACAAACTAGGGTTTTACATTAGGGTTAGGGTTTCAAACTAGGGTTTTACGTTAGGGTTAGGATTTCAAGCTAGGGTTAAACATTAGGGTTAGGGTTTCAAACTAGGGTTTTACATTAGGGTTAATGCTTCAAACTAGGGTTTTACATTAGGGTTAGGGTTTCAAACTAGGGTTTTACATTAGGGTTAGGGTTACAAACTAGGGTTTCAAATTAGGGTTAGGGTTTCAAACTAGTGTTTTACATTAGGGTTAGGGTTTCAAACTAGGGTTTCAAATTCCGGTTACGGTTTCAAACTAGTGTTTTACATTAGGGTTAGGGTTTCAAACTAGGGTTTCAAATTAGGGTTACGATTTCAAACTAGGGTTTTACATTAGGGTTAGTGTTTACAACTAGGGTATCAAATTAGGGTTAGGGTTACAAACGAGGGTTTTACATTAGGGTTAGGGTTTCAAACTAGGGTTTCAAATTAGGGTTAGGGTTTCAAACTAGGGTTTCAAATTAGGGTTAGGCTTTCAAACTAGTGTTTTACATTAGGGTTAGGGTTTCAAACTAGGGTTTCAAATTAGGGTTACGGTTTAAAACTAGGGTTTTACATTAGGGTTAGTGTTTCAAACTAGGGTTTCAAATTAGCGTTACGGTTTCAAACTATGGTTTTACATTAGGGTTAGGGATTCAAACTAGGGTTTTATGTTAGGGTTAGGGTTTAAAACTCGGGTTTCAAATTAGTGTTAGGGTTACAAACTAGGGTTTTACATTAGGGTTAGGGTTTCAAACTAGGGTTTTACGTTAGGGTTAGGGTTTCAAACTAGGGTTTCAAATTAGGGTTACGGTTTCAAACTAGGGTTTCACATTAGGGTTAGTGTTTCAAACTAGGGTTTCAAATTAGGGTTAGGGTTACAAACTAGGGTTTTACATTAGGGTTATGGTTTCAAACTAGGGTTTTACGTTAGTGTTAGGGTTTCAAACTAGGGTTTAACATTAGGGTTAGGGTTTCAAACTAGGGTTTTACATTAGGGTTAATGCTTCAAACTAGGGTTTTACATTAGGGTTAGGGTTTCAAACTAGGGTTTTACATTAGGGTTAAGGTTACAAACTAGGGTTTTACATTAGGGTTAGGGTTTCAAACTAGTGTTTTACATTAGGGTTAGGGTTTCAAACTAGGGTTTCAAATTAGGGTTACGGTTTCAAAATAGGGTTTTACGTTAGGGTTAGGGTTTCAAACTAGGGTTTTATATTAGGGTTAGGTTTTCAAATTACAGTTTCAAATTAGGGTTAGGGTTTCAAACTAGGGTTTAAGATTAGGGTTAGGGTTTCAAACTAGGGTTTTACATTAGGGTTAGGGTTTCAAACTAGGGTTTTGCATTAGGGTTAGGATTTCGAACTAGGGTTTCAAATTAGGGTTAGGGTTTAAAACTAGTGTTTTACATTAGGGTTAGGGTTTCAAACTAGGGTTTCAAATTAGGGTTACGGTTTCAAAATAGGGTTTTACATTAGAGTTAGTGTTTCAAACTAGGGTTTCAAATTAGGGTTATGGTTTCAAACTAGGGTTTTACATTAGGGTTAGGGATTCAAACTAGGGTTTTACGTTAGGGTTAGGGGTTCAAACTCGGTTTTCAAATTAGGGTTAGGGTTACAATCTAGGGTTTTACATTAGGGTTAGGGATTCAAACTAGGGTTTTACGTTAGGGTTAGGGGTTCAAACTCGGTTTTCAAATTAGGGTTAGGGTTACAAACTAGGGTTTTACATTAGGGTTAGGGTTTCAAACTAGGGTTTTACGTTAGGGTTTCAAACTAGGGTTTAACATTAGGGTTAGGGTTTCAAACTAGGGTTTTACATTAGGGTTAGGGTTACAAACTAGGGTTTTACATTAGGGTTAGGGTTACAAACTAGGGTTTTACATTAGGGTTAGGGTTTCAAACTAGGGTTTTGCATTAGGGTTAGGGTTTCAAACTAGGGTTTCAAATTAGGGTTAGGGTTTCAAATTAGTGTTTTACATTAGGGTTAGGGTTTCAAACTAGGGTTTCAAATTAGGGTTACGGTTTCAAACTAGGGTTTTATATTAGGGTAAGTGTTTCAAACTAGGGTTTCAAATTAGCGTTACTGTTTCAAACTAGTGTTTTACATTAGGGTTAGTGTTTCAAACTAGGGTTTTACATTAGGGTTAGGGTTACAAACTAGGGTTTTACATTAGGGTTAGGGTTTCAAACTAGGGTTTTGCATTAGGGTTAGGGATTCAAACTAGGGTTTTATGTTAGGGTTTCAAACTAGGGTTTTATATTAGGGTTAGGTTTTCAAACTACAGTTTCAAATTAGGGTTAGGGTTTCAAACTAGGGTTTAACATTAGGGTTAGGGTTTCAAACTAGGGTTTTACATTAGGGTTAGGGTTTCAAACTAGGGTTTTGCATTAGGGTTAGGGTTTCAAACTAGGATTTCAAATTAGGGTTAGGGTTTCAAACTAGTGTTTTACATTAGGGTTAGGGTTTCAAACTAGGGTTTCAAATTAGGGTTATGGTTTCAAACTAGGGTTTTACATTAGGGTTAGGGATTCAAACTAGGGTTTTACATTAGGGTTAGGGTTTCAAACTAGGATTTTACGTTAGGGTTAGGGTTTCAAACTAGGGTTTAACATTAGGGTTAGGGTTTCAAACTAGGGTATTACATTAGGGTTAGGGTTTCAAACTAGGGTTTCAAATTAGGGTTAGGAATTCAAACTAGTGTTTTACATTAGGGTTAGGGTTTCAAACTAGGGTTTCAAATTAGGGTTACGGTTTCAAACTAGGGTTTTACATTAGGGTTAGTGTTTCAAACTAGGGTTTCAAATTAGCGTTACGGTTTCAAACTAGTGTTTTACATTAGGGTTAGGGTTTCAAACTAGGGTCTCAAATTAGGGTTACGGTTTCAAACTAGGGTTTTACATTAGGGTTAGGGTTACAAACTATGGTTTTACATTAGGGTTAGGGTTTCAAACTAGGGTTTTGCATTAGGCTTAGGGTTTCAAACTAGGGTTTCAAATTAGGGTTAGGGTTTCAAACTAGTGTTTTACATTAGGGTTAGGGTTTCAAACTAGGGTTTCAAATTAGGGTTACGGTTTCAAACTAGGGTTTTACATTAGGGTAAGTGTTTCGAACTAGGGTTTCAAATTAGGGTTACGGTTTCAAACTAGGGTTTTACATTAGGGTAAGAGTTTCAAAATAGGGTTATAATTTTGGGTTATTGCTTCAAACTAGGGTTTTACATTAGGGTTAGGGTTTCAAACTAGGGTTTTACATTAGGGTTAGGGTTTCAAACTATGGTTTTACATTAGGGTTAGGGTTACAAACTAGGGTTTTACATTAGGGTTAGGGTTTCAAACTAGGGTTTCAAATTAGGGTTAGAGTTTCAAACTAGGGTTTTACATTAGTGTTAGGGTTTCAAACTAGGGTTTTACATTAGGGTTAGGGTTACAAACTAGGGTTTTACATTAGGGTTAGGGTTTCAAACTAGGGTTTTACATTAGGGTAAGGGTTTCAAACTAGGGTTTCAATTTAGGGTTAGGGTTTCAAACTAGGGTTTAACATTTGGGTTAGGGTTTCAAACTAGGGTTTTACATTAGGGTTAATGCTTCAAACTAGGGTTTTACATTAGGGTTAGGTTTTCAAACTAGGGTTTAACATTAGGGTTAGGGTTTCAAACTAGGGTTTTACATTAGGGTTACGGTTACAAACTAGGGTTTAACATTAGGATTAGGGTTTCAAACTAGGGTTTTACATTAGGGTTAGGGTTTCAAACTAAGGTTTCAAATTAGGCTTAGGGTTTCAATCTAGGGTTTTGTTTTAGGGTTAGGGTTTTAAACAAGGGTTTTACATTAGGGTTAGGGTTTCAAACAAGGGTTTTACATTAGGGTAAGGGTTTCAAACTAGGGTTTTACATTAGGGTTAGGGTTTCAAACTAGGGTTTTACATTAGAGTTAGGGTTACAAACTAGGGTTTTACATTAGGGTTAGGGTTACAAACTAGGGTTTTACATTAGGGTTAGGGTTACAAACTAGGGTTTAAAATTAGGATTAGGGTTTCAAACTAGGGTTTTACATTAGGGTTAGAGTTTCAAACAAGGGTTTTACATTAGGGTTAGGGTTTCAAAACAGTCATTTTACATTAGGGTTAGGGTTACAAACTAGGGTTTTACATTAGGGTTAGGGTTTAAAACTAGGGTTTTACATTAGGGTTAGGGTTTCAAACTAGGGTTTCAAATTAGGCTTAGGGTTTCAAACTAGGGTTTTACATTAGTGTTAGGGTTTCAAACAAGGGTTTTACATTAGGGTTAGGGTTTCAAAACAGTCATTTTACATTAGGGTTAGGGTTACAAACTAGGGTTTTACATTAGGGTTAGGGTTTCAAACTAGGGTTTTACATTAGGGTTAGGGTTTCAAACTAGGGTTTTACATTAGGTTTAGGGTTTCAAACTAGGGTTTTAAATTAGGGTTAGGGTTTAAAAACAGGAGTTAAAAATTAGGGTTAGGGTTTCACACTAGGGTTTTACATTAGGGTTAGGTTTTCAAACTAGGGTTTTACATTAGGGTTAGGGTTTCAAACAAGGGTTTTACATTAGGGTTAGGGTTTCAAAACAGTCATTTAACATTAGGGTTAGGGTTACAAACTAGGGTTTTACATTAGGGTTAGGGTTTCAAACTAGGGTTTCTAATTAGGGTTAGGGTTTCAAACTAGGGTTTTACATTAGGGTTAGGATTTCAAACTAGGGATTCAAATTAGGGTTAGGGTTTCAAACTAGGGTTTCAAATTAGGCTTAGGGTTTCAATCTAGGGTTTTGTTTTAGGGTTAGGGTTTCAAACAAGGGTTTTACATTAGGGTTAGGGTTTCAAACTAGGGTTTTACATTAGGTTTAGGGTTTCAAACTAGGGTTTTACATTAGGGTTAGCATTTCAAACGAGGGTTTTACATTAGAGTTAGGGTTACAAACTAGGGTTTTACATTAGGGTTAGGGTTTCAAACTAGGGTTTAACATTAGGGTTAGGGTTTCAAACTAGGGTTTTACATTAGGGTTAGGGTTTCAAACTAGGGTTTTGCATTAGGGTTAGGGTTTCAAACTAGGATTTCAAATTAGGGTTAGGGTTTCAAACTAGTGTTTTACATTAGGGTTAGGGTTTCAAACTAGGGTTTCAAATTAGGGTTATGGTTTCAAACTAGGGTTTTACATTAGGGTTAGGGATTCAAACTAGGGTTTTACATTAGGGTTAGGGTTTCAAACTAGGATTTTACGTTAGGGTTAGGGTTTCAAACTAGGGTTTAACATTAGGGTTAGGGTTTCAAACTAGGGTATTACATTAGGGTTAGGGTTTCAAACTAGGGTTTCAAATTAGGGTTAGGAATTCAAACTAGTGTTTTACATTAGGGTTAGGGTTTCAAACTAGGGTTTCAAATTAGGGTTACGGTTTCAAACTAGGGTTTTACATTAGGGTTAGTGTTTCAAACTAGGGTTTCAAATTAGCGTTACGGTTTCAAACTAGTGTTTTACATTAGGGTTAGGGTTTCAAACTAGGGTCTCAAATTAGGGTTACGGTTTCAAACTAGGGTTTTACATTAGGGTTAGGGTTACAAACTATGGTTTTACATTAGGGTTAGGGTTTCAAACTAGGGTTTTGCATTAGGCTTAGGGTTTCAAACTAGGGTTTCAAATTAGGGTTAGGGTTTCAAACTAGTGTTTTACATTAGGGTTAGGGTTTCAAACTAGGGTTTCAAATTAGGGTTACGGTTTCAAACTAGGGTTTTACATTAGGGTAAGTGTTTCGAACTAGGGTTTCAAATTAGGGTTACGGTTTCAAACTAGGGTTTTACATTAGGGTAAGAGTTTCAAAATAGGGTTATAATTTTGGGTTATTGCTTCAAACTAGGGTTTTACATTAGGGTTAGGGTTTCAAACTAGGGTTTTACATTAGGGTTAGGGTTTCAAACTATGGTTTTACATTAGGGTTAGGGTTACAAACTAGGGTTTTACATTAGGGTTAGGGTTTCAAACTAGGGTTTCAAATTAGGGTTAGAGTTTCAAACTAGGGTTTTACATTAGTGTTAGGGTTTCAAACTAGGGTTTTACATTAGGGTTAGGGTTACAAACTAGGGTTTTACATTAGGGTTAGGGTTTCAAACTAGGGTTTTACATTAGGGTAAGGGTTTCAAACTAGGGTTTCAATTTAGGGTTAGGGTTTCAAACTAGGGTTTAACATTTGGGTTAGGGTTTCAAACTAGGGTTTTACATTAGGGTTAATGCTTCAAACTAGGGTTTTACATTAGGGTTAGGTTTTCAAACTAGGGTTTAACATTAGGGTTAGGGTTTCAAACTAGGGTTTTACATTAGGGTTACGGTTACAAACTAGGGTTTAACATTAGGATTAGGGTTTCAAACTAGGGTTTTACATTAGGGTTAGGGTTTCAAACTAAGGTTTCAAATTAGGCTTAGGGTTTCAATCTAGGGTTTTGTTTTAGGGTTAGGGTTTTAAACAAGGGTTTTACATTAGGGTTAGGGTTTCAAACAAGGGTTTTACATTAGGGTAAGGGTTTCAAACTAGGGTTTTACATTAGGGTTAGGGTTTCAAACTAGGGTTTTACATTAGAGTTAGGGTTACAAACTAGGGTTTTACATTAGGGTTAGGGTTACAAACTAGGGTTTTACATTAGGGTTAGGGTTACAAACTAGGGTTTAAAATTAGGATTAGGGTTTCAAACTAGGGTTTTACATTAGGGTTAGAGTTTCAAACAAGGGTTTTACATTAGGGTTAGGGTTTCAAAACAGTCATTTTACATTAGGGTTAGGGTTACAAACTAGGGTTTTACATTAGGGTTAGGGTTTAAAACTAGGGTTTTACATTAGGGTTAGGGTTTCAAACTAGGGTTTCAAATTAGGCTTAGGGTTTCAAACTAGGGTTTTACATTAGTGTTAGGGTTTCAAACAAGGGTTTTACATTAGGGTTAGGGTTTCAAAACAGTCATTTTACATTAGGGTTAGGGTTACAAACTAGGGTTTTACATTAGGGTTAGGGTTTCAAACTAGGGTTTTACATTAGGGTTAGGGTTTCAAACTAGGGTTTTACATTAGGTTTAGGGTTTCAAACTAGGGTTTTAAATTAGGGTTAGGGTTTAAAAACAGGAGTTAAAAATTAGGGTTAGGGTTTCACACTAGGGTTTTACATTAGGGTTAGGTTTTCAAACTAGGGTTTTACATTAGGGTTAGGGTTTCAAACAAGGGTTTTACATTAGGGTTAGGGTTTCAAAACAGTCATTTAACATTAGGGTTAGGGTTACAAACTAGGGTTTTACATTAGGGTTAGGGTTTCAAACTAGGGTTTCTAATTAGGGTTAGGGTTTCAAACTAGGGTTTTACATTAGGGTTAGGATTTCAAACTAGGGATTCAAATTAGGGTTAGGGTTTCAAACTAGGGTTTCAAATTAGGCTTAGGGTTTCAATCTAGGGTTTTGTTTTAGGGTTAGGGTTTCAAACAAGGGTTTTACATTAGGGTTAGGGTTTCAAACTAGGGTTTTACATTAGGTTTAGGGTTTCAAACTAGGGTTTTACATTAGGGTTAGCATTTCAAACGAGGGTTTTACATTAGAGTTAGGGTTACAAACTAGGGTTTTACATTAGGGTTAGGGTTTCAAACTAGGGTTTTACATTTGGGTTAGGGTTTCAAACTATGGTTTTACATTAGGGTTAGGGTTACAAACTAGGGTTTTACATTAGGGTTAGGGTTTCAAACTAGGGTTTCAATTTAGGGTTAGGGTTTCAAACTAGGGTTTATCAATAGGGTTAGGGTTTCAAACTAGGGTTTTACATTAGGGTTAGGGTTTCAAACTAGGGTTTAACATTAGGGTTAGGGTTTCAAACTAGTGTTTTACTTTAGGGTTAATGCTTCAAACTAGGGTTTTACATTAGGGTTAGCGTTTCAAACTAGGGTTTTACATTAGGGTTAGTGTTTCAAACTAGGGTTTTACATTTGGGTTAGGGTTACAAACTAGGGTTTTTTATGAGGGTTAGGGTTTCAAACTAAGGTTTCACATTAGAGTTAGGATTTCAAACAGGGGTTTCAAATTAGGGTTAGGGTTTCAAACTAGGGTTTCAAAATTAGGGTTACGGTTTCAAACTAGGGTTTATCATTAGGGTTAGGGTTTCAAACTAGGGTTTTACATTAGGGTTAGGTTTTCAAACTAGGGTTTCAAATTAGGGTTAGGGTTTCAAACTAGGGTTTTACATTAAGGTTTGGGTTTCAAACTAGGGATTAACATTAGGGTTAGGGTTTCAAACTAGGGTTTCAAATTAGGGTTAGGGTTACAAACAAGGGGTTTTACATTAGGGTTAGGGTTTCAAACTAGGGTTTTACATTAGGGTTAGTGCTTCAAACTAGGGTTTTACATTAGGGTTAGGGTTTCAAACTAGGGTTTTACATTAGAGTTAGGGTTACAAACTAGGGTTTTACATTAGGGTTAGGGTTTCAATCTAGGGTTTTGTTTTAGGGTTAGGGTTTCAAACAAGGGTTTTACATTAGGGTTAGGGTTTCAAACTTGGGTTTTACATTAGGGTTAGGGTTTCAAACTAGGGTTTTACATTAGAGTTAGGGTTACAAACTAGGGTTTTACATTAGGGTTAGGGTTTCAAACTAGGGTTTTACATTTGGGTTAGGGTTTCAAACTATGGTTTTACATTAGGGTTAGGGTTACAAACTAGGGTTTTACATTAGGGTTAGGGTTTCAAACTAGGGTTTTACCTTAGGGTTAGTGTTTCAAACTAGGGTTTAAATTTTGGGTTAGTGTTTCAAACTAGGGTTTATCATTTTGGTTAGGGTTTCAAACTAGGGTTTTACATTAGGGTTAGGGTTTCAAATTAGGGTTTATTATTAGGGTTAGCGTTTCAAACTAGTGTTTTACATTAGTGTTAATGCTTCAAACTAGGGTTTTACATTAGGGTTAGGGTTTTAAACTATGGTTTCAAATTAGATTTGGGGTTTCAAACTAGGGTTTTACATTAGGGTTAGCGTTTCAAACTAGTGTTTTACATTAGGGTTAGGGTTTCAAACTAGGGTTTTACATTAGGGTTAATGCTTCAAACTAGGGTTTTACATTAGGGTTAGCGTTTCAAACTAGTGTTTTACATTAGGGTTAGGGTTTCAAACTAGGGTTTTACATTAGGGTTAATGCTTCAAACTAGGGTTTTACATTAGGGTTAGGGTTTCAAACTAGGGTTTTACATTAGTGTTAGGTTTTCAAACTAGGGTTTTACATTTGGGTTAGGGTTACAAACTAGGGTTTTACATTAGGTTTAAGGTTTCAAACTAGGGTTTCAAATTAGGTTTAGGGTTTCAAACTTGGGTTTTACATTAGGGTTAGGTTTTCAAACAAGGGTTTTACATTAGGGTTAGGGTTTCAAACTAGGGTTTAACATTAGGGTTAGGGTTTCAAACTAGGGTTTTATATTAGGGTTAGGGTTACAAACTAGGGTTTAACATTAGGATTAGGGTTTCAAACTATGGTTTTACATTAGGGTTAGGGTTTCAAACTAGGGTTTCAAATTAGGCTTAGGGTTTCAATCTAGGGTTTTGTTTTAGTCTTAGGGTTTCAAACAAGGGTTTTACATTAGGGTTAGGGTTTCAAACTAGGGTTTTACATTAGGTTTAGGGTTTCAAACTAGGGTTTTACATTAGGGTTAGGGTTACAAACTAGGGTTTTACATTAGGGTTAGGGTTTCAAACTAGGGTTTTACATTAGGGTTAGGGTTTCAAACTAAGGTTTCAATTTAGGGTTAGGGTTTCAAACTAGGGTTTATCATTAGGGTTAGGGTTTCAAACTTGGGTTTTACATTAGAGTTAGGGTTTCAAACTAGGGCTTATAATTAGGGTTAGGGTTTCAAACTAGTGTTTTACATTAGGGTTAATGCTTCAAACTAGGGTTTTACATTAGGGTTGGGTTTCAAACTAGGGCTTTACATTTGGGTTAGGGTTACAAACAAGGGTTTTACATTAGGGTTAGGGTTTCAAACTAGGGTTTTGCATTAGGGTTAGGGTTTAAAACTAGGGTTTATCATTAGGGTTAGGGTTTCAAACTAGGGTTTTACATTAGGGTTAGGGTTTCAAACTAGGGTTTAACATTAGGGTTAGGGTTACAAACTAGGGTTTTACATTACGGTTAGGGTTTCAAACTAGGGTTTTACATTAGGGTAAGAGTTTCAAACTAGGGTTATAATTTTGGGTTATTGCTTCAAACTAGGGTTTTACATTAGGGTTAGGGTTTCAAACTAGGGTTTTACATTAGGGTTAGGGTTTCAAACTATGGTTTTACATTAGGGTTAGGGTTACAAACTAGGGTTTTACATTAGGGTTAGGGTTTCAAACTAGGGTTTCAAATTAGGGTTAGGGTTTCAAACAAGGGTTTTACATTAGGTTTAGGGTTTTAAACTATGGTTTCAAATTAGATTTGGGGTTTCAAACTAGGGTTTCAAATTAGGCTTAGGGTTTCAATCTAGGGTTTTGTTTTAGGGTTAGGGTTTCAAACAAGGGTTTTACATTAGGGTTAGGGTTTCAAACTAGGGTTTTACATTAGGTTTAGGGTTTCAAACTAGGGTTTTACATTAGGGTTAGCATTTCAAACGAGGGTTTTACATTAGAGTTAGGGTTACAAACTAGGGTTTTACATTAGGGTTAGGGTTTCAAACTAGGGTTTTACATTTGGGTTAGGGTTTCAAACTATGGTTTTACATTAGGGTTAGGGTTACAAACTAGGGTTTTACATTAGGGTTAGGGTTTCAAACTAGGGTTTCAATTTAGGGTTAGGGTTTCAAACTAGGGTTTATCAATAGGGTTAGGGTTTCAAACTAGGGTTTTACATTAGGGTTAGGGTTTCAAACTAGGGTTTAACATTAGGGTTAGGGTTTCAAACTAGTGTTTTACTTTAGGGTTAATGCTTCAAACTAGGGTTTTACATTAGGGTTAGCGTTTCAAACTAGGGTTTTACATTAGGGTTAGTGTTTCAAACTAGGGTTTTACATTTGGGTTAGGGTTACAAACTAGGGTTTTTTATGAGGGTTAGGGTTTCAAACTAAGGTTTCACATTAGAGTTAGGATTTCAAACAGGGGTTTCAAATTAGGGTTAGGGTTTCAAACTAGGGTTTCAAAATTAGGGTTACGGTTTCAAACTAGGGTTTATCATTAGGGTTAGGGTTTCAAACTAGGGTTTTACATTAGGGTTAGGTTTTCAAACTAGGGTTTCAAATTAGGGTTAGGGTTTCAAACTAGGGTTTTACATTAAGGTTTGGGTTTCAAACTAGGGTTTAACATTAGGGTTAGGGTTTCAAACTAGGGTTTCAAATTAGGGTTAGGGTTACAAACAAGGGGTTTTACATTAGGGTTAGGGTTTCAAACTAGGGTTTTACATTAGGGTTAGTGCTTCAAACTAGGGTTTTACATTAGGGTTAGGGTTTCAAACTAGGGTTTTACATTAGAGTTAGGGTTACAAACTAGGGTTTTACATTAGGGTTAGGGTTTCAATCTAGGGTTTTGTTTTAGGGTTAGGGTTTCAAACAAGGGTTTTACATTAGGGTTAGGGTTTCAAACTTGGGTTTTACATTAGGGTTAGGGTTTCAAACTAGGGTTTTACATTAGAGTTAGGGTTACAAACTAGGGTTTTACATTAGGGTTAGGGTTTCAAACTAGGGTTTTACATTTGGGTTAGGGTTTCAAACTATGGTTTTACATTAGGGTTAGGGTTACAAACTAGGGTTTTACATTAGGGTTAGGGTTTCAAACTAGGGTTTTACCTTAGGGTTAGTGTTTCAAACTAGGGTTTAAATTTTGGGTTAGTGTTTCAAACTAGGGTTTATCATTTTGGTTAGGGTTTCAAACTAGGGTTTTACATTAGGGTTAGGGTTTCAAATTAGGGTTTATTATTAGGGTTAGCGTTTCAAACTAGTGTTTTACATTAGTGTTAATGCTTCAAACTAGGGTTTTACATTAGGGTTAGGGTTTTAAACTATGGTTTCAAATTAGATTTGGGGTTTCAAACTAGGGTTTTACATTAGGGTTAGCGTTTCAAACTAGTGTTTTACATTAGGGTTAGGGTTTCAAACTAGGGTTTTACATTAGGGTTAATGCTTCAAACTAGGGTTTTACATTAGGGTTAGCGTTTCAAACTAGTGTTTTACATTAGGGTTAGGGTTTCAAACTAGGGTTTTACATTAGGGTTAATGCTTCAAACTAGGGTTTTACATTAGGGTTAGGGTTTCAAACTAGGGTTTTACATTAGTGTTAGGTTTTCAAACTAGGGTTTTACATTTGGGTTAGGGTTACAAACTAGGGTTTTACATTAGGTTTAAGGTTTCAAACTAGGGTTTCAAATTAGGTTTAGGGTTTCAAACTTGGGTTTTACATTAGGGTTAGGTTTTCAAACAAGGGTTTTACATTAGGGTTAGGGTTTCAAACTAGGGTTTAACATTAGGGTTAGGGTTTCAAACTAGGGTTTTATATTAGGGTTAGGGTTACAAACTAGGGTTTAACATTAGGATTAGGGTTTCAAACTAGGGTTTTACATTAGGGTTAGGGTTTCAAACTAGGGTTTCAAATTAGGCTTAGGGTTTCAATCTAGGGTTTTGTTTTAGTCTTAGGGTTTCAAACAAGGGTTTTACATTAGGGTTAGGGTTTCAAACTAGGGTTTTACATTAGGTTTAGGGTTTCAAACTAGGGTTTTACATTAGGGTTAGGGTTACAAACTAGGGTTTTACATTAGGGTTAGGGTTTCAAACTAGGGTTTTACATTAGGGTTAGGGTTTCAAACTAAGGTTTCAATTTAGGGTTAGGGTTTCAAACTAGGGTTTATCATTAGGGTTAGGGTTTCAAACTTGGGTTTTACATTAGAGTTAGGGTTTCAAACTAGGGCTTATAATTAGGGTTAGGGTTTCAAACTAGTGTTTTACATTAGGGTTAATGCTTCAAACTAGGGTTTTACATTAGGGTTGGGTTTCAAACTAGGGCTTTACATTTGGGTTAGGGTTACAAACAAGGGTTTTACATTAGGGTTAGGGTTTCAAACTAGGGTTTTGCATTAGGGTTAGGGTTTAAAACTAGGGTTTATCATTAGGGTTAGGGTTTCAAACTAGGGTTTTACATTAGGGTTAGGGTTTCAAACTAGGGTTTAACATTAGGGTTAGGGTTACAAACTAGGGTTTTACATTACGGTTAGGGTTTCAAACTAGGGTTTTACATTAGGGTAAGAGTTTCAAACTAGGGTTATAATTTTGGGTTATTGCTTCAAACTAGGGTTTTACATTAGGGTTAGGGTTTCAAACTAGGGTTTTACATTAGGGTTAGGGTTTCAAACTATGGTTTTACATTAGGGTTAGGGTTACAAACTAGGGTTTTACATTAGGGTTAGGGTTTCAAACTAGGGTTTCAAATTAGGGTTAGGGTTTCAAACAAGGGTTTTACATTAGGTTTAGGGTTTTAAACTATGGTTTCAAATTAGATTTGGGGTTTCAAACTAGGGTTTTACATTAGGGTTAGCGTTTCAAACTAGTGTTTTACATTAGGGTTAGTGCTTCAAACTAGGGTTTTACATTAGGGTTGGGGTTTCAAACTAGGGTTTTACATTAGCGTTAGGGTTTCAAACTAGGGTTTTACATTAGGGGTAGGGTTTCAAACTAGGGTTTCAATTTAGGGTTAGGGTTTCAAACTAGGGTTTAACATTTGGGTTAGGGTTTCAAACTAGGGTTTTACATTAGGGTTAATGCTTCAAACTAGGGTTTTACATTAGGGTTAGGGTTTCAAACTAGGGTTTTACATTAGGGTTAGGGTTTCAAACTAGGGTTTTACCTTTGGGTTAGGGTTACAAACTAGGGTTTTACATTAGGGTTAGGGTTTCAAACTAGGGTTTCAAATTAGGCTTAGTGTTTCAAACTAGGGTTTTACACTAGGGTTAGGGTTTCAAACAAGGGTTTTACATTAGGGTTAGGGTTTCAAACTAGGGTTTAACAATAGGGTTAGGGTTTCAAACTAGGGTTTTACATTAGGGTTAGGGTTACAAACTAGGCTTTAACATTAGGTTTAGGGTTTTAAACTATGGTTTCAAATTAGATTTGGGGTTTCAAACTAGGGTTTTACATTAGGGTTAGCGTTTCAAACTAGTGTTTTACATTAGGGTTATTGCTTCAAACTAGGGTTTTACATTAGGGTTAGGGTTTCAAACTAGGGTTTTACATTAGGGTTAGGGTTACAAACTAGGGTTTTACATTAGGGTTAGGGTTTCAAACTAGTGTTTTACATTAGGGTTAGGGTTTGAAACTAGGGTTTCAATTTAGGGTTAGGGTTTCAAACTAGGGTTTAACATTTGGGTTAGGGTTTCAAACTAGGGTTTTACATTAGGGTTAATGCTTCAAACTAGGGTTTTACATTAGGGTTAGGGTTTCAAACTAGGGTTTTACATTAGGGTTAGGGTTTCAAACTAGTGTTTTACATTTGGGTTAGGGCTACAAACTAGGGTTTTACATTAGGGTTAGGGTTTCAAACTAGGGTTTCAAATTAGGCTTAGTGTTTCAAACTAGGGTTTTACATTAGGGTTAGGTTTTCAAACAAGGGTTTTACATTAGGGTTAGGGTTTTAAACTAGTGTTTTACATTTGGGTTAGGGCTACAAACTAGGGTTTTACATTAGGGTTAGGGTTACAAACTAGGCTTTAACATTAGGGTTAGGGTTTCAAACTAGGGTTTTACATTAGGGTTAGGGTTTCAAACAAGGGTTTTACATTAGGGTTAGGGTTTCAGACTAGGGTTTCAAATTAGGGTTAGGGTTTTAAACTAGGGTTTTACATTAGGGATAGGGTTTCAAACTAGGGTTTTACATTAGGGTTAGGGTTTCACACTAAGGTTTTACATTAGGGTTAGGGTTATAAACTAGGGTTTTACATTAGTGTTAGGGTTTCAAACTGGGGTTTCAATTTAGTGTTAGGGTTTCAAACTAGGGTTTAACATTAGGGTTAATGCTTCAAACTAGGGTTTTACATTAGGGTTAGCGTTTCAAACTAGTGTTTTACATTAGGGTTAGTGCTTCAAACTATGGTTTTACATTAGGGTTAGGGTTTCAAACTAGGGTTTTACATTAGGGTTAGGGTTTCAAACTAGGGTTTCACATTAGAGTTAGGATTTCAAACAGGGGTTTCAAATTAGGGTTAGGGTTTCAAACAAGGGTTTCAAATTAGGGTTAGGGTTTCAAACTAGGGTTTTACATTAGGGTTAGGGTTTCAAACTAGGGTTTAACATTAGGGTTAGGGTTTCAAACTAGGGTTTCAAACTAGGGTTTTTTATGAGGGTTAGGGTTTCAAACTAAGGTTTCACATTAGAGTTAGGATTTCAAACAGGGGTTTCAAATTAGGGTTAGGGTTTCAAACAAGGGTTTCAAATTAGGGTTAGGGTTTCAAACTAGGGTTTTACATTAGGGTTAGGGTTTCAAACTAGGGTTTAACATTAGGGTTAGGGTTTCAAACTAGGTTTTCAAATTAGGGTTAGGGTTACAAACAAGGGGTTTTACATTAGGGTTAGGATTTCAAACTAGGGTTTCAAAATTGGGTTAGGGTTTCAAACTAGGGTTTTACATTAGGGTTAGGGTTTCAAACTAGGGTTTAACATTAGGGTTAGGGTTTCAAAATAGGGTTTCAAATTAGGGTTAGGGTTACAAACAAGGGGTTTTACATTAGGGTTAGCGTTTCAAACTAGTGTTTTACATTAGGGTTAGGGTTTCAAACTAGGGTTTTACCTTTGGGTTAGGGTTTCAAAGTAGGGTTTAAATTTAGGGTTAGTGTTTCAAACTAGGGTTTATCATTAGGGTTAGGGTTTCAAACTAGGGTTTTACATTAGGGTTAGGGTTTCAAATTAGGGTTTAACATTAGGGTTAGCGTTTCAAACTAGTGTTTTACATTAGGGTTAATGCTTCAAACTAGGGTTTTACATTAGGGTTAGGGTTTTAAACTATGGTTTCAAATTAGATTTGGGGTTTCAAACTAGGGTTTTACATTAGGGTTAGCGTTTCAAACTAGTGTTTTACATTAGGGTTAGTGCTTCAAACTAGGGTTTTACATTAGGGTTAATGCTTCAAACTATGGTTTTACATTAGGGTTAGGGTTTCAAACTAGGGTTTTACATTAGGGTTAGGGTTTCAAACTAGGGTTTTACATTTGGGTTAGGGTTACAAACTAGGGTTTTACATTAGGGTTAGGGTTACAAACTAGGGTTTTACATTAGGGTTAGGGTTTCAAACTAGGGTTTCAAATTAGGCTTAGTGTTTCAAACTAGGGTTTTACATTAGGGTTAGGGTTTCAAACAAGGGTTTTACATTAGGGTTAGGATTTCAAACTAGGGTTTAACATTAGGGTTAGGGTTTCAAACTAGGGTTTTACATTAGGGTTAGGGTTACAAACTAGGCTTTAACATTAGTTTTAGGGTTTCAAACTAGGGTTTTACATAAGGGTTAGGGTTTCAAACAAGTGTTTTACATTAGGGTTAGGGTTTCAAACTAGGGTTTCAAATTAGGGTTAGGGTTTCAAACTAGGGTTTTACATTAGGGTTAGGGTTTCAAACTAGGGTTTTACATTAGGGTTAGGGTTTCACACTAAGGTTTTACATTAGAGTTAGGGTTACAAACTAGGGTTTTACATTAGGGTTAGGGTTTCAAACTAGGGTTTTACATTAGGGTTAGGGTTTCAAACTGGGGTTTCAATTTAGTGTTAGGGTTTCAAACTAGGGTTTAACATTAGGGTTAATGCTTCAAACTAGGGTTTTACCTTAGGGTTAGTGTTTCAAACTAGTGTTTTACATTAGGGTTAGTGCTTCAAACTAGGGTTTTACATTAGGGTTAGGGTTTCAAACTAGGGTTTTACATTAGGGTTAGGGTTACAAACTAGGGTTTTACATTAGGGTTAGGGTTTCAAACTAGGGTTTTACATTAGGGTTAGGGTTTCAAACTAGGGTTTCAATTTAGGGTTAGGGTTTCAAACTAGGGTTTATCATTAGGGTTAGGGTTTCAAACTAGGGTTTTACATTAGGGTTAGGGTTTCAAACTAGGGTTTAACATTAGGGTTAGGGTTTCAAACTAGTGTTTTACTTTAGGGTTAGTGTTTCAAACTAGGGTTTTACATTTGGGTTAGGGTTACAAACTAGGTTTTTTTATGAGGGTTAGGGTTTCAAACTAAGGTTTCACATTAGAGTTAGGATTTCAAACAGGGGTTTCAAATTAGGGTTAGGGTTTCAAACTAGGGTTTCAAAATTAGGGTTACGGTTTCAAACTAGGGTTTATCATTAGGGTTAGGGTTTCAAACTAGGGTTTTACATTAGGGTTAGGGTTTCAAACTAGGGTTTCAAATTAGTCTTAGTGTTTCAAACTAGGGTTTTACATTAGGGTTAGGTTTTCAAACAAGGGTTTTACATTAGGGTTAGGGTTTTAAACTAGTGTTTTACATTTGGGTTAGGGCTACAAACTAGGGTTTTACATTAGGGTTAGGGTTACAAACTAGGCTTTAACATTAGGGTTAGGGTTTCAAACTAGGGTTTTACATTAGGGTTAGGGTTTCAAACAAGGGTTTTACATTAGGGTTAGGGTTTCAGACTAGGGTTTCAAATTAGGGTTAGGGTTTTAAACTAGGGTTTTACATTAGGGATAGGGTTTCAAACTAGGGTTTTACATTAGGGTTAGGGTTTCACACTAAGGTTTTACATTAGGGTTAGGGTTATAAACTAGGGTTTTACATTAGTGTTAGGTTTTCAAACTGGGGTTTCAATTTAGTGTTAGGGTTTCAAACTAGGGTTTAACATTAGGGTTAATGCTTCAAACTAGGGTTTTACATTAGGGTTAGCGTTTCAAACTAGTGTTTTACATTAGGGTTAGTGCTTCAAACTATGGTTTTACATTAGGGTTAGGGTTTCAAACTAGGGTTTTACATTAGGGTTAGGGTTTCAAACTAGGGTTTCACATTAGAGTTAGGATTTCAAACAGGGGTTTCAAATTAGGGTTAGGGTTTCAAACAAGGGTTTCAAATTAGGGTTAGGGTTTCAAACTAGGGTTTTACATTAGGGTTAGGGTTTCAAACTAGGGTTTAACATTAGGGTTAGGGTTTCAAACTAGGGTTTCAAACTAGGGTTTTTTATGAGGGTTAGGGTTTCAAACTAAGGTTTCACATTAGAGTTAGGATTTCAAACAGGGGTTTCAAATTAGGGTTAGGGTTTCAAACAAGGGTTTCAAATTAGGGTTAGGGTTTCAAACTAGGGTTTTACATTAGGGTTAGGGTTTCAAACTAGGGTTTAACATTAGGGTTAGGGTTTCAAACTAGGTTTTCAAATTAGGGTTAGGGTTACAAACAAGGGGTTTTACATTAGGGTTAGGATTTCAAACTAGGGTTTCAAAATTGGGTTAGGGTTTCAAACTAGGGTTTTACATTAGGGTTAGGGTTTCAAACTAGGGTTTAACATTAGGGTTAGGGTTTCAAAATAGGGTTTCAAATTAGAGATAGGGTTACAAACAAGGGGTTTTACATTAGGGTTAGCGTTTCAAACTAGTGTTTTACATTAGGGTTAGGGTTTCAAACTAGGGTTTTACCTTTGGGTTAGGGTTTCAAAGTAGGGTTTAAATTTAGGGTTAGTGTTTCAAACTAGGGTTTATCATTAGGGTTAGGGTTTCAAACTAGGGTTTTACATTAGGGTTAGGGTTTCAAATTAGGGTTTAACATTAGGGTTAGCGTTTCAAACTAGTGTTTTACATTAGGGTTAATGCTTCAAACTAGGGTTTTACATTAGGGTTAGGGTTTTAAACTATGGTTTCAAATTAGATTTGGGGTTTCAAACTAGGGTTTTACATTAGGGTTAGCGTTTCAAACTAGTGTTTTACATTAGGGTTAGTGCTTCAAACTAGGGTTTTACATTAGGGTTAATGCTTCAAACTATGGTTTTACATTAGGGTTAGGGTTTCAAACTAGGGTTTTACATTAGGGTTAGGGTTTCAAACTAGGGTTTTACATTTGGGTTAGGGTTACAAACTAGGGTTTTACATTAGGGTTAGCGTTTCAAACTAGGGTTTCAAATTAGGTTTGGGGTTTCAAACTAGGGTTTTACATTAGGGTTAGGGTTTCAAACTAGGGTTTCAAATTAGGTTTGGGGTTTCAAACTAGGGTTTTACATTAGGGTTAGGGTTTCAAACAAGGCTTTGACATTAGGGTTAGTGCTTCAAACTAAGGTTTTACATTAGGGTTAGGGTTTCAAACTAGGGTTTTACATTAAGGTAAGGGTTTCAAACTATGGTTTTACATTAGGGTTAGGGTTACAAAGTAGGGTTTAACGTTAGGGTTAGGGTTTCAAACTAGGGTTTTACATTAGGGTTAATGCTTCAAACTAGGGTTTTACATTAGGGTTACGCTTTCAAACTAGGGTTTTACATTAGGGTTACGCTTTCAAACTAGGGTTTCAAATTAGGGTTAGAGTTTCAAACTCAGGGGTTTTACATTAGGGTTAGTGCTTCAAACTATGGTTTTACATTAGGGTTATGGTTTCAAACTACGGTTTAACATTAGGGTTAGGGTTTCAAACTAGGGTTTTACACTAGGGTTAGGGTTTCAAACAAGGGTTTTACATTAGGGTTAGGGTTTCAAAACAGGGGTTTTAAATTAGGGTTAGGGTTTCAAATTAGGGTTAGGGTTTCAAACTAGGCTTTTACATTAGGGTTAGGGTTTCAAACTAGGGTTTTACATTATGGTTAGGGTTACAAACTAGGGTTTTACATTATGGTTAGTGTTACAAACTAGGGTTTCAAATTAGGGTTAGGGTTTCAAAACAGGGGTTTAAAATTAGGGTTAGGGTTTCACACTAGGGTTTTACATTAGAGTTCGGGTTTCAAAGTAGGGTTTTACATTAGGGTTAGGGTTTCAAACTATGGTTTCAAATTAGGTTTGGGGTTTCAAACTAGGGTTTTACATTAAGGTTAGGGTTTCAAACTAGGGTTTTACATTAGGGTTAGGGTTTCAAACTAGGTTTTCAATTTAGGTTTAGGGTTTCAAACTAGGGTTTATCATTAGGGTTAGGGTTTCAAACTCGGGTTTTACATTAGGGTTAGGGTTTCAAACTAGGTTTTTAATTTAGGGTTAGGGTTTCAAAATAGGGTTTATCATTATGGTTAGGGTTTCAAACTAGGGTTTTACATTAGGATTAGGGTTTCAAACTAGGGTTTAACATTAAGGTTAGGGTTTCAAACTAGGGTTTTACATTAGGGTTAATGCTTCAAATTAGGGTTTTACATTCGGGTTACGCTTTCAAACTAGGGTTTTACATTAGGGTTACGCTTTCAAACTAGGGTTTCAAATTAGAGTTAGAGTTTCAAACTCAGGGGTTTTACATTAGGGTTACTGCTTCAAACTAGGGTTTTACATTAGGGTTAGGGTTTCAAACTAGGGTTTTAAATTAGGCTTAGGGTTTCAAACTAGGCTTTTACATTAGGGTTAGGGTTTTAAACAAGGGTTTTACATTAGGGTTAGGGTTTCAAAACAGGGGTTTAAAATTAGGGTTAGGGTTTCACACTAGGGTTTTACATTAGGGTTAGGGTTTCAAACTAGGGTTTAACATTAAGGTTAGGGTTTCAAACTAGGGTTTTACATTAGGGTTAGGGTTTCAAACAAGGGTTTTATATTAGGGTTAAGGTTTCAAACTAGGGTTTCAAATTAGGGTTAGGGTTTCAAACTAGGGTTTTACATTAGGGTTAGGGTTTCAAACTAGGGTTTCAAATTAGGGTTAGGGTTTCAAACTAGGGTTTATCATTAGGGTTAGGGTTTCAAACTAGGGTTTTACATTAAGGTTAGGTTTTCAAACTAGGGTTTTACATTAGGGTAAGTGTTTCAAACTAGTGTTTTACATTAGGTTTAGTGCTTCAAACTAAAGTTTTACATTAGGGTTAGGGTTTCAAACTAGGGTTTTACATTAAGGTTAGGGTTTCAAACTAGGTTTTCAATTTAGGGTTAGGGTTTCAAACTAGGGTTTATAATTAGGGTTAGGGTTTCAAACTAGGGTTTTACATTAGGGTTAGGGTTTCAAACTAGGTTTTCAATTTAGGGTTAGGGTTTCAAACTAGGGTTTATCATTAGGGTTAGGGTTTCAAACTAGGGTTTTACATTAGGGTTAGGGTTTCAAACAAGGGTTTAACGTTCGGGTTAGGGTTTCAAACTAGGGTTTTACATTAGGGTTAGTGTTTCAAACAAGGGTTTTACATTAGGTTTAGTGTTTCAAAACGGGTTTAAAATTAGGGTTAGGGTTTCACACTAGGGTTTTACATTAGGGTTAGGGTTTCAAACTAGGGTTTAACATTAGGGTTAGGGTTTCAAACTAGGGTTTTATATTAGGGTTAAGGTTTCAAACTAGGGTTTCAAATTAGGGTTAGGGTTTCAAACTAGGGTTTTACATTAGGGTTAGGGTTTGAAACAAGGGTTTCAAATTAGGCTTAGGGTTTCAAACTAGGGTTTTACATTAGGGTTAGGGTTTCAAAGAAGGGTTTTACATTAGGGTTAGGGTTTCAAAACAGGGGTTTAAAATTAGGGTTAGGGTTTCACCCTAGGGTTTTACATTAGGGTTAGGGTTTCAAACTAGGGTTTAACATTAGGGTTAGGGTTTCAAACTAGGGTTTCAAATTAGGGTTAGACTTTCAAACTAGGGTTTTATATTAGGGTTAAGGTTTCAAACTAGGTTTTCAACTTAGGGTTAGGGTTTCAAACTAGGGTTTTATATTAGGGTTAGGGTTTCAAACTAGGGTTTCAAAATAGGGTTTTACATTAGGGTAAGGGTTTCAAACAAGGGTTTTACATTAGGGTTAGGGATTCAAAACAGGGGTTTAAAATTAGGGTTAGGGTTTCAAACTCGGGTTTCAAATTAGGGTTTGGGTTTCAAACTAGGGTTTTACATTAGGGTTAGGGTTTCAAACTAGGGTTTCAAATTAGGCTTAGGGTTTCAAACTAGGGTTTTACATTAGGGTTAGTGTTTCAAACAAGGGTTTTACATTAGGTTTAGTGTTTCAAAACGGGTTTAAAATTAGGGTTACGGTTTCACACTAGGGTTTTACATTAGGGTTAGGGTTTCAAACTAGGGTTTAACATTAGGGTTAGGGTTTCAAACTAGAGTTTTACATTAGGGTTAAGGTTATAAACTAGGGTTTACATTAGGGTTAGTGTTTCAAACAAGGGTTTTACATTAGGGTTAGGGTTTCAAATTAGGGTTAGGGTTTCAAAATAGGGTTTTATATTAGGGTTAGGGTTTCCAACTAGGGTTTTAAATTAGGGTTAGGGATTCAAACAAGGGTTTTACATTAGGGTTAGGGTTTCAAAACAGGGGTTTTAAATTAGGGTTAGGGTTTCAAACTAGGGTTTTACATTAGGTTTAGGGTTTCAAACTAGGGTTTCAAATTAGGGTTTGGGTTTCAATTTGAGGTTTTACATTAGGATTAGGTTTACAAACTAGGGTTTTACATTAGGGTTAGGGTTTCAAACTATGGTTTCAAATTAGATTTGGGGTTTCAAACTAGGATTTTACATTAGGGTTAGGGTTTCAAACTAGGCTTTGACATTAGGGTTAGTGCTTCAAACTAAGGTTTTACATTAGGGTTAGGGTTTCAAACTAGGGTTTTACATTAAGGTAAGGGTTTCAAACTATGGTTTTACATTAGGGTTAGGGTTACAAAGTAGGGTTTAACGTTAGGGTTAGGGTTTCAAACTAGGGTTTTACATTAGGGTTAATGCTTCAAACTAGGGTTTTACATTAGGGTTACGCTTTCAAACTAGGGTTTTACATTAGGGTTACGCTTTCAAACTAGGGTTTCAAATTAGGGTTAGAGTTTCAAACTCAGGGGTTTTACATTAGGGTTAGTGCTTCAAACTATGGTTTAACATTAGGGTTATGGTTTCAAACTACGGTTTAAAATTAGGGTTAGGGTTTCAAACTAGGGTTTTACATTAGGGTTAGGGTTTCAAACAAGGGTTTTACATTAGGGTTAGGGTTTCAAAACAGGGGTTTTAAATTAGGGTTAGGGTTTCAAATTAGGGTTAGGGTTTCAAACTAGGCTTTTACATTAGGGTTAGGGTTTCAAACTAGGGTTTTACATTATGGTTAGGGTTACAAACTAGGGTTTTACATTATGGTTAGGGTTACAAACTAGGGTTTCAAATTAGGGTTAGGGTTTCAAAACAGGGGTTTAAAATTAGGGTTAGGGTTTCACACTAGGGTTTTACATTAGAGTTCGGGTTTCAAAGTAGGGTTTTACATTAGGGTTAGGGTTTCAAATTAGGTTTGGGGTTTCAAACTAGGGTTTTACATTAAGGTTAGGGTTTCAAACTAGGGTTTTACATTAGGGTTAGGGTTTCAAACTAGGTTTTCAATTTAGGTTTAGGGTTTCAAACTAGGGTTTATCATTAGGGTTAGGGTTTCAAACTCGGGTTTTACATTAGGGTTTCAAACTAGGTTTTCAATTTAGGGTTAGGGTTTCAAAATAGGGTTTATCATTATGGTTAGGGTTTCAAACTAGGGTTTTACATTAGGATTAGGGTTTCAAACTAGGGTTTAACATTAAGGTTAGGGTTTCAAACTAGGGTTTTACATTAGGGTTAATGCTTCAAACTAGGGTTTTACATTAGGATTAGGGTTTCAAACTAGGGTTTAACATTAAGGTTAGGGTTTCAAACTAGGGTTTTACATTAGGGTTAATGCTTCAAACTAGGGTTTTACATTAGGGTTACGCTTTCAAACTAGGGTTTTACATTAGGGTTACGCTTTCAAACTAGGGTTTCAAATTAGGGTTAGAGTTTCAAACTCAGGGGTTTTACATTAGGGTTACTGCTTCAAACTAGGGTTTTACATTAGGGTTAGGGTTTCAAACTAGGGTTTTAAATTAGGCTTAGGGTTTCAAACTAGGGTTTTACATTAGGGTTAGGGTTTCAAAACAGGGGTTTAAAATTAGGGTTAGGGTTTCAAACAAGGGTTTAACGTTAGGGTTAGGGTTTCAAACTAGGGTTTTACATTAGGGTTAGTGTTTCAAACAAGGGTTTTACATTAGGTTTAGTGTTTCAAAACGGGTTTAAAATTAGGGTTAGGGTTTCACACTAGGGTTTTACATTAGGGTTAGGGTTTCAAACTAGGGTTTAACATTAGGGTTAGGGTTTCAAACTAGGGTTTTATATTAGGGTTAAGGTTTCAAACTAGGGTTTCAAATTAGGGTTAGGGTTTCAAACTAGGGTTTTACATTAGGGTTAGGGTTTGAAACAAGGGTTTCAAATTAGGCTTAGGGTTTCAAACTAGGGTTTTACATTAGGGTTAGGGTTTCAAAGAAGGGTTTTACATTAGGGTTAGGGTTTCAAAACAGGGGTTTAAAATTAGGGTTAGGGTTTCACCCTAGGGTTTTACATTAGGGTTAGGGTTTCAAACTAGGGTTTAACATTAGGGTTAGGGTTTCAAACTAGGGTTTCAAATTAGGGTTAGACTTTCAAACTAGGGTTTTATATTAGGGTTAAGGTTTCAAACTAGGTTTTCAACTTAGGGTTAGGGTTTCAAACTAGGGTTTTATATTAGGGTTAGGGTTTCAAACTAGGGTTTCAAAATAGGGTTTTACATTAGGGTAAGGGTTTCAAACAAGGGTTTTACATTAGGGTTAGGGATTCAAAACAGGGGTTTAAAATTAGGGTTAGGGTTTCAAACTCGGGTTTCAAATTAGGGTTTGGGTTTCAAACTAGGGTTTTACATTAGGGTTAGGGTTTCAAACTAGGGTTTCAAATTAGGCTTAGGGTTTCAAACTAGGGTTTTACATTAGGGTTAGTGTTTCAAACAAGGGTTTTACATTAGGTTTAGTGTTTCAAAACGGGTTTAAAATTAGGGTTACGGTTTCACACTAGGGTTTTACATTAGGGTTAGGGTTTCAAACTAGGGTTTAACATTAGGGTTAGGGTTTCAAACTAGAGTTTTACATTAGGGTTAAGGTTATAAACTAGGGTTTACATTAGGGTTAGTGTTTCAAACAAGGGTTTTACATTAGGGTTAGGGTTTCAAATTAGGGTTAGGGTTTCAAAATAGGGTTTTATATTAGGGTTAGGGTTTCCAACTAGGGTTTTAAATTAGGGTTAGGGATTCAAACAAGGGTTTTACATTAGGGTTAGGGTTTCAAAACAGGGGTTTTAAATTAGGGTTAGGGTTTCAAACTAGGGTTTTACATTAGGTTTAGGGTTTCAAACTAGGGTTTCAAATTAGGGTTTGGGTTTCAATTTGAGGTTTTACATTAGGATTAGGTTTACAAACTAGGGTTTTACATTAGGGTTAGGGTTTCAAACTATGGTTTCAAATTAGATTTGGGGTTTCAAACTAGGGTTTTACATTAGGGTTAGGGTTTCAAACTAGGCTTTGACATTAGGGTTAGTGCTTCAAACTAAGGTTTTACATTAGGGTTAGGGTTTCAAACTAGGGTTTTACATTAAGGTAAGGGTTTCAAACTATGGTTTTACATTAGGGTTAGGGTTACAAAGTAGGGTTTAACGTTAGGGTTAGGGTTTCAAACTAGGGTTTTACATTAGGGTTAATGCTTCAAACTAGGGTTTTACATTAGGGTTACGCTTTCAAACTAGGGTTTTACATTAGGGTTACGCTTTCAAACTAGGGTTTCAAATTAGGGTTAGACTTTCAAACTCAGGGGTTTTACATTAGGGTTAGTGCTTCAAACTATGGTTTAACATTAGGGTTATGGTTTCAAACTACGGTTTAAAATTAGGGTTAGGGTTTCAAACTAGGGTTTTACATTAGGGTTAGGGTTTCAAACAAGGGTTTTACATTAGGGTTAGGGTTTCAAAACAGGGGTTTTAAATTAGGGTTAGGGTTTCAAATTAGGGTTAGGGTTTCAAACTAGGCTTTTACATTAGGGTTAGGGTTTCAAACTAGGGTTTTACATTATGGTTAGGGTTACAAACTAGGGTTTTACATTATGGTTAGGGTTACAAACTAGGGTTTCAAATTAGGGTTAGGGTTTCAAAACAGGGGTTTAAAATTAGGGTTAGGGTTTCACACTAGGGTTTTACATTAGAGTTCGGGTTTCAAAGTAGGGTTTTACATTAGGGTTAGGGTTTCAAATTAGGTTTGGGGTTTCAAACTAGGGTTTTACATTAAGGTTAGGGTTTCAAACTAGGGTTTTACATTAGGGTTAGGGTTTCAAACTAGGTTTTCAATTTAGGTTTAGGGTTTCAAACTAGGGTTTATCATTAGGGTTAGGGTTTCAAACTCGGGTTTTACATTAGGGTTTCAAACTAGGTTTTCAATTTAGGGTTAGGGTTTCAAAATAGGGTTTATCATTATGGTTAGGGTTTCAAACTAGGGTTTTACATTAGGATTAGGGTTTCAAACTAGGGTTTAACATTAAGGTTAGGGTTTCAAACTAGGGTTTTACATTAGGGTTAATGCTTCAAACTAGGGTTTTACATTAGGATTAGGGTTTCAAACTAGGGTTTAACATTAAGGTTAGGGTTTCAAACTAGGGTTTTACATTAGGGTTAATGCTTCAAACTAGGGTTTTACATTAGGGTTACGCTTTCAAACTAGGGTTTTACATTAGGGTTACGCTTTCAAACTAGGGTTTCAAATTAGGGTTAGAGTTTCAAACTCAGGGGTTTTACATTAGGGTTACTGCTTCAAACTAGGGTTTTACATTAGGGTTAGGGTTTCAAACTAGGGTTTTAAATTAGGCTTAGGGTTTCAAACTAGGGTTTTACATTAGGGTTAGGGTTTCAAAACAGGGGTTTAAAATTAGGGTTAGGGTTTCAAACAAGGGTTTAACGTTAGGGTTAGGGTTTCAAACTAGGGTTTTACATTAGGGTTAGTGTTTCAAACAAGGGTTTTACATTAGGTTTAGTGTTTCAAAACGGGTTTAAAATTAGGGTTAGGGTTTCACACTAGGGTTTTACATTAGGGTTAGGGTTTCAAACTAGGGTTTAACATTAGGGTTAGGGTTTCAAACTAGGGTTTTATATTAGGGTTAAGGTTTCAAACTAGGGTTTCAAATTAGGGTTAGGGCTTCAAACTAGGGTTTTACATTAGGGTTAGGGTTTGAAACAAGGGTTTCAAATTAGGCTTAGGGTTTCAAACTAGGGTTTTACATTAGGGTTAGGGTTTCAAAGAAGGGTTTTACATTAGGGTTAGGGTTTCAAAACAGGGGTTTAAAATTAGGGTTAGGGTTTCACCCTAGGGTTTTACATTAGGGTTAGGGTTTCAAACTAGGGTTTAACATTAGGGTTAGGGTTTCAAACTAGGGTTTCAAATTAGGGTTAGACTTTCAAACTAGGGTTTTATATTAGGGTTAAGGTTTCAAACTAGGTTTTCAACTTAGGGTTAGGGTTTCAAACTAGGGTTTTATATTAGGGTTAGGGTTTCAAACTAGGGTTTCAAAATAGGGTTTTACATTAGGGTAAGGGTTTCAAACAAGGGTTTTACATTAGGGTTAGGGATTCAAAACAGGGGTTTAAAATTAGGGTTAGGGTTTCAAACTCGGGTTTCAAATTAGGGTTTGGGTTTCAAACTAGGGTTTTACATTAGGGTTAGGGTTTCAAACTAGGGTTTCAAATTAGGCTTAGGGTTTCAAACTAGGGTTTTACATTAGGGTTAGTGTTTCAAACAAGGGTTTTACATTAGGTTTAGTGTTTCAAAACGGGTTTAAAATTAGGGTTAGGGTTTCACACTAGGGTTTTACATTAGGGTTAGGGTTTCAAACTAGGGTTTAACATTAGGGTTAGGGTTTCAAACTAGAGTTTTACATTAGGGTTAAGGTTATAAACTAGGGTTTACATTAGGGTTAGTGTTTCAAACAAGGGTTTTACATTAGGGTTAGGGTTTCAAATTAGGGTTAGGGTTTCAAAATAGGGTTTTATATTAGGGTTAGGGTTTCCAACTAGGGTTTTAAATTAGGGTTAGGGATTCAAACAAGGGTTTTACATTAGGGTTAGGGTTTCAAAACAGGGGTTTTAAATTAGGGTTAGGGTTTCAAACTAGGGTTTTACATTAGGTTTAGGGTTTCAAACTAGGGTTTAAAATTAGGGTTTGGGTTTCAATTTGAGGTTTTACATTAGGATTAGGTTTACAAACTAGGGTTTTACATTAGGGTTAGGGTTTCAAACTATGGTTTCAAATTAGATTTGGGGTTTCAAACTAGGGTTTTACATTAGGGTTAGGGTTTCAAACTAGGCTTTGACATTAGGGTTAGTGCTTCAAACTAAGGTTTTACATTAGGGTTAGGGTTTCAAACTAGGGTTTTACATTAAGGTAAGGGTTTCAAACTATGGTTTTACATTAGGGTTAGGGTTACAAAGTAGGGTTTAACGTTAGGGTTAGGGTTTCAAACTAGGGTTCTACATTAGGGTTATTGCTTCAAACTAGGGTTTTACATTAGGGTTACGCTTTCAAACTAGGGTTTTACATTAGGGTTACGCTTTCAAACTAGGGTTTCAAATTAGGGTTAGAGTTTCAAACTCAGGGGTTTTACATTAGGGTTAGTGCTTCAAACTATGGTTTAACATTAGGGTTATGGTTTCAAACTACGGTTTAAAATTAGGGTTAGGGTTTCAAACTAGGGTTTTACATTAGGGTTAGGGTTTCAAACAAGGGTTTTACATTAGGGTTAGGGTTTCAAAACAGGGGTTTTAAATTAGGGTTAGGGTTTCAAATTAGGGTTAGGGTTTCAAACTAGGCTTTTACATTAGGGTTAGGGTTTCAAACTAGGGTTTTACATTATGGTTAGGGTTACAAACTAGGGTTTTACATTATGGTTAGGGTTACAAACTAGGGTTTCAAATTAGGGTTAGGGTTTCAAAACAGGGGTTTAAAATTAGGGTTAGGGTTTCACACTAGGGTTTTACATTAGAGTTCAAGTTTCAAAGTAGGGTTTTACATTAGGGTTAGGGTTTCAAATTAGGTTTGGGGTTTCAAACTAGGATTTTACATTAAGGTTAGGGTTTCAAACTAGGGTTTTACATTAGGGTTAGGGTTTCAAACTAGGTTTTCAATTTAGGTTTAGGGTTTCAAACTAGGGTTTATCATTAGGGTTAGGGTTTCAAACTCGGGTTTTGCATTAGGGTTAGGGTTTCAAACTAGGTTTTCAATTTAGGGTTAGGGTTTCAAAATAGGGTTTATCATTATGGTTAGGGTTTCAAACTAGGGTTTTACATTAGGATTAGGGTTTCAAACTAGGGTTTAACATTAAGGTTAGGGTTTCAAACTAGGGTTTTACATTAGGGTTAATGCTTCAAACTAGGGTTTTACATTAGGGTTACGCTTTCAAACTAGGGTTTTACATTAGGGTTACGCTTTCAAACTAGGGTTTCAAATTAGGGTTAGAGTTTCAAACTCAGGGGTTTTACATTAGGGTTACTGCTTCAAACTAGGGTTTTACATTAGGGTTAGGGTTTCAAACTAGGGTTTTAAATTAGGCTTAGGGTTTCAAACTAGGGTTTTACATTAGGGTTAGGGTTTCAAAACAGGGGTTTAAAATTAGGGTTAGTGTTTCACACTAGGGTTTTACATTAGGGTTAGGGTTTCAAACTAGGGTTTAACATTAAGGTTAGGGTTTCAAACTAGGGTTTTACATTAGGGTTAGGGTTTCAAACAAGGGTTTTATATTAGGGTTAAGGTTTCAAACTAGGGTTTCAAATTAGGGTTAGGGTTTCAAACTAGGGTTTTACATTAGGGTTAGGGTTACAAATTAGGGTTTTACATTAGGGTTAGGGTTTCAAACTAGGGTTTTACATTAGGGTTAGGTTTTCAAACTAGGTTTTCAATTTAGGTTTAGGGTTTCAAACTAGGGTTTATCATTAGGGTTAGGGTTTCAAACTAGGGTTTTACATTAGGGTTAGGGTTTCAAACTAGGTTTTCAATTTAGGGTTAGGGTTTCAAAATAGGGTTTATCATTATGGTTAGGGTTTCAAACTAGGGTTTTACATTAGGGTTAGGTTTTCAAACTAGGGTTTTAAATTAGGCTTAGGGTTTCAAACTAGGGTTTTATATTAGGGTTAGGGTTTCAAAACAGGGGTTTAAAAATAGGGTTAGGGTTTCACACTAGGGTTTTACATTAGGGTTAGGGTTTCAAACTAGGGTTTAACATTAAGGTTAGTGTTTCAAACTAGGGTTTTACATTAGGGTTAGGGTTTCAAACAAGGTTTTTACATTAGGGTTAGGGTTTCAAACCAGGGGTTTAAAATTAGGGTTAGGGTTTCACCCTAGGGTTTTACATTAGGGTTAGGGTTTCAAACTAGGGTTTAACATTAGGGTTAGGGTTTCAAACTAGGGTTTCAAATTAGGGTTAGACTTTCAAACTAGGGTTTTATATTAGGGTTAAGGTTTCAAACTAGGTTTTCAAATTAGGGTTAGGGTTTCAAACTAGGGTTTCAAAATAGGGTTTTACATTAGGGTAAGGGTTTCAAACAAGGGTTTTACATTAGGGTTAGGGATTCAAAACAGGGGTTTAAAATTAGGGTTAGGGTTTCAAACTCGGGTTTCAAATTAGGGTTTGGGTTTCAAACTAGGGTTTTACATTAGGGTTAGGGTTTCAAACTAGGGTTTCAAATTAGGCTTAGGGTTTCAAACTAGGGTTTTACATTAGGGTTAGTGTTTCAAACAAGGGTTTTACATTAGGTTTAGTGTTTCAAAACAGGTTTAAAATTAGGGTTAGGGTTTCACACTAGGGTTTTACATTAGGGTTAGGGTTTCAAACTAGGGTTTAACATTAGGGTTAGGGTTTCAAACTAGAGTTTTACATTAGGGTTAATGTTATAAACTAGGGTTTACATTAGGGTTAGTGTTTCAAACAAGGGTTTTACATTAGGGTTAGGGTTTCAAATTAGGGTTTGGGTTTCAAAATAGGGTTTTATATTAGGGTTAGGGTTTCAAACTAGGGTTTCAAATTAGGGTTAGGGATTCAAACAAGGGTTTTACATTAGGGTTAGGGTTTCAAAACAGGGGTTTTAAATTAGGGTTAGGGTTTCAAACTAGGGTTTTACATTAGGTTTAGGGTTTCAAACTAGGGTTTCAAATTATGGTTTGGGTTTCAATTTGAGGTTTTACATTAGGATTAGGTTTACAAACTAGGGTTTTACATTAGGGTTAGGGTTTCAAACTAGGGCTTCAAATTAGGTTTGGGGTTTCAAACTAGGGTTTTACATTAGGGTTAGGGTTTCAAACTAGGCTTTGACATTAGGGTTAGTGCTTCAAACTAAGGTTTTACATTAGGGTTAGGGTTTCAAACTAGGGTTTTACATTAAGGTAAGGGTTTCAAACTATGGTTTTACATTAGGGTTAGGGTTACAAAGTAGGGTTTAACGTTAGGGTTAGGGTTTCAAACTAGAGTTTTACATTAGGGTTAAGGTTATAAAGTAGGGTTTACATTAGGGTTAGTGTTTCAAACAAGGGTTTTACATTAGGGTTAGGGTTTCAAATTAGGGTTAGGGTTTCAAAATAGGGTTTTATATTAGGGTTAGGGTTTCCAACTAGGGTTTTAAATTAGGGTTAGGGATTCAAACAAGGGTTTTACATTAGGGTTAGGGTTTCAAAACAGGGGTTTTAAATTAGGGTTAGGGTTTCAAACTAGGGTTTTACATTAGGTTTAGGGTTTCAAACTAGGGTTTCAAATTAGGGTTTGGGTTTCAATTTGAGGTTTTACATTAGGATTAGGTTTACAAACTAGGGTTTTACATTAGGGTTAGGGTTTCAAACTATGGTTTCAAATTAGATTTGGGGTTTCAAACTAGGGTTTTACATTAGGGTTAGGGTTTCAAACTAGGCTTTGACATTAGGGTTAGTGCTTCAAACTAAGGTTTTACATTAGGGTCAGGGTTTCAAACTAGGGTTTTACATTAAGGTAAGGGTTTCAAACTATGGTTTTACATTAGGGTTAGGGTTACAAAGTAGGGTTTAACGTTAGGGTTAGGGTTTCAAACTAGGGTTTTACATTAGGGTTAATGCTTCAAACTAGGGTTTTACATTAGGGTTACGCTTTCAAACTAGGGTTTCAAATTAGGGTTAGAGTTTCAAACTCAGGGGTTTTACATTAGGGTTAGTGCTTCAAACTATGGTTTAACATTAGGGTTATGGTTTCAAACTACGGTTTAAAATTAGGGTTAGGGTTTCAAACTAGGGTTTTACATTAGGGTTAGGGTTTCAAACAAGGGTTTTACATTAGGGTTAGGGTTTCAAAACAGGGGTTTTAAATTAGGGTTAGGGTTTCATATTAGGGTTAGGGTTTCAAACTAGGCTTTTACATTAGGGTTAGGGTTTCAAACTAGGGTTTTACATTATGGTTAGGGTTACAAACTAGGGTTTTACATTATGGTTAGGGTTACAAACTAGGGTTTCAAATTAGGGTTAGGGTTTCAAAACAGGGGTTTAAAATTAGGGTTAGGGTTTCACACTAGGGTTTTACATTAGAGTTCGGGTTTCAAAGTAGGGTTTTACATTAGGGTTAGGGTTTCAAATTAGGTTTGGGGTTTCAAACTAGGGTTTTACATTAAGGTTAGGGTTTCAAACTAGGGTTTTACATTAGGGTTAGGGTTTCAAACTAGGTTTTCAATTTAGGTTTAGGGTTTCAAACTAGGGTTTATCATTAGGGTTAGGGTTTCAAACTCGGGTTTTACATTAGGGTTAGGGTTTCAAACTAGGTTTTCAATTTAGGGTTAGGGTTTCAAAATAGGGTTTATCATTATGGTTAGGGTTTCAAACTAGGGTTTTACATTAGGATTAGGGTTTCAAACTAGGGTTTAACATTAAGGTTAGGGTTTCAAACTAGGGTTTTACATTAGGGTTAATGCTTCAAACTAGGGTTTTACATTAGGGTTACGCTTTCAAACTAGGGTTTTACATTAGGGTTACGCTTTCAAACTAGGGTTTCAAATTAGGGTTAGAGTTTCAAACTCAGGGGTTTTACATTAGGGTTACTGCTTCAAACTAGGGTTTTACATTAGGGTTAGGGTTTCAAACTAGGCTTTGACATTAGGGTTAGTGCTTCAAACTAAGGTTTTACATTAGGGTTAGGGTTTCAAACTAGGGTTTTACATTAAGGTAAGGGTTTCAAACTATGGTTTTACATTAGGGTTAGGGTTACAAAGTAGGGTTTAACGTTAGGGTTAGGGTTTCAAACTAGAGTTTTACATTAGGGTTAAGTTTATAAACTAGGGTTTACATTAGGGTTAGTGTTTCAAACAAGGGTTTTACATTAGGGTTAGGGTTTCAAATTAGGGTTAGGGTTTCAAAATAGGGTTTTATATTAGGGTTAGGGTTTCCAACTAGGGTTTTAAATTAGGGTTAGGGATTCAAACAAGGGTTTTACATTAGGGTTAGGGTTTCAAAACAGGGGTTTTAAATTAGGGTTAGGGTTTCAAACTAGGGTTTTACATTAGGTTTAGGGTTTCAAACTAGGGTTTCAAATTAGGGTTTGGGTTTCAATTTGAGGTTTTACATTAGGATTAGGTTTACAAACTAGGGTTTTACATTAGGGTTAGGGTTTCAAACTATGGTTTCAAATTAGATTTGGGGTTTCAAACTAGGGTTTTACATTAGGGTTAGGGTTTCAAACTAGGCTTTGACATTAGGGTTAGTGCTTCAAACTAAGGTTTTACATTAGGGTTAGGGTTTCAAACTAGGGTTTTACATTAAGGTAAGGGTTTCAAACTATGGTTTTACATTAGGGTTAGGGTTACAAAGTAGGGTTTAACGTTAGGGTTAGGGTTTCAAACTAGGGTTTTACATTAGGGTTAATGCTTCAAACTAGGGTTTTACATTAGGGTTACGCTTTCAAACTAGGGTTTTACATTAGGGTTACGCTTTCAAACTAGGGTTTCAAATTAGGGTTAGAGTTTCAAACTCAGGGGTTTTACATTAGGGTTAGTGCTTCAAACTATGGTTTAACATTAGGGTTATGGTTTCAAACTACGGTTTAAAATTAGGGTTAGGGTTTCAAACTAGGGTTTTACATTAGGGTTAGGGTTTCAAACAAGGGTTTTACATTAGGGTTAGGGTTTCAAAACAGGGGTTTTAAATTAGGGTTAGGGTTTCAAATTAGGGTTAGGGTTTCAAACTAGGCTTTTACATTAGGGTTAGGGTTTCAAACTAGGGTTTTACATTATGGTTAGGGTTACAAACTAGGGTTTTACATTATGGTTAGGGTTACAAACTAGGGTTTCAAATTAGGGTTAGGGTTTCAAAACAGGGGTTTAAAATTAGGGTTAGGGTTTCACACTAGGGTTTTACATTAGAGTTCGGGTTTCAAAGTAGGGTTTTACATTAGGGTTAGGGTTTCAAATTAGTTTTGGGGTTTCAAACTAGGGTTTTACATTAAGGTTAGGGTTTCAAACTAGGGTTTTACATTAGGGTTAGGGTTTCAAACTAGGTTTTCAATTTAGGTTAAGGGTTTCAAACTAGGGTTTATCATTAGGGTTAGGGTTTCAAACTCGGGTTTTACATTAGGGTTAGGGTTTCAAACTAGGTTTTCAATTTAGGGTTAGGGTTTCAAAATAGGGTTTATCATTATGGTTAGGGTTTCAAACTAGGGTTTTACATTAGGATTAGGGTTTCAAACTAGGGTTTAACATTAAGGTTAGGGTTTCAAACTAGGGTTTTACATTAGGGTTAATGCTTCAAACTAGGGTTTTACATTAGGGTTACGCTTTCAAACTAGGGTTTTACATTAGGGTTACGCTTTCAAACTAGGGTTTCAAATTAGGGTTAGAGTTTCAAACTCAGGGGTTTTACATTAGGGTTACTGCTTCAAACTAGGGTTTTACATTAGGGTTAGGGTTTCAAACTAGGGTTTTAAATTAGGCTTAGGGTTTCAAACTAGGGTTTTACATTAGGGTTAGGGTTTCAAAACAGGGGTTTAAAATTAGGGTTAGTGTTTCACACTAGGGTTTTACATTAGGGTTAGGGTTTCAAACTAGGGTTTAACATTAAGGTTAGGGTTTCAAACTAGGGTTTTACATTAGGGTTAGGGTTTCAAACAAGGGTTTTATATTAGGGTTAAGGTTTCAAACTAGGGTTTCAAATTAGGGTTAGGGTTTCAAACTAGGGTTTTACATTAGGGTTAGGGTTACAAATTAGGGTTTTACATTAGGGTTAGGGTTTCAAACTAGGGTTTTACATTAGGGTTAGGGTTTCAAACTAGGTCTTCAATTTAGGTTTAGGGTTTCAAACTAGGGTTTATCATTAGGGTTAGGGTTTCAAACTAGGGTTTTACATTAGGGTTAGGGTTTCAAACTAGGTTTTCAATTTAGGGTTAGGGTTTCAAAATAGGGTTTATCATTATGGTTAGGGTTTCAAACTAGGGTTTTACATTAGGGTTAGGTTTTCAAACTAGGGTTTTAAATTAGGCTTAGGGTTTCAAACTAGGGTTTTACATTAGGGTTAGGGTTTCAAAACAGGGGTTTAAAAATAGGGTTAGGGTTTCACACTAGGGTTTTACATTAGGGTTAGGGTTTCAAACTAGGGTTTAACATTAAGGTTAGTGTTTCAAACTAGGGTTTTACATTAGGGTTAGGGTTTCAAACAAGGTTTTTACATTAGGGTTAGGGTTTCAAAACAGGGGTTTAAAATTAGGGTTAGGGTTTCACCCTAGGGTTTTACATTAGGGTTAGGGTTTCAAACTAGGGTTTAACATTAGGGTTAGGGTTTCAAACTAGGGTTTCAAATTAGGGTTAGACTTTCAAACTAGGGTTTTATATTAGGGTTAAGGTTTCAAACTAGGTTTTCAAATTAGGGTTAGGGTTTCAAACTAGGGTTTCAAAATAGGGTTTTACATTAGGGTAAGGGTTTCAAACAAGGGTTTTACATTAGGGTTAGGGATTCAAAACAGGGGTTTAAAATTAGGGTTAGGGTTTCAAACTCGGGTTTCAAATTAGGGTTTGGGTTTCAAACTAGGGTTTTACATTAGGGTTAGGGTTTCAAACTAGGGTTTCAAATTAGGCTTAGGGTTTCAAACTAGGGTTTTACATTAGGGTTAGTGTTTCAAACAAGGGTTTTACATTAGGTTTAGTGTTTCAAAACAGGTTTAAAATTAGGGTTAGGGTTTCACACTAGGGTTTTACATTAGGGTTAGGGTTTCAAACTAGGGTTTAACATTAGGGTTAGGGTTTCAAACTAGAGTTTTACATTAGGGTTAATGTTATAAACTAGGGTTTACATTAGGGTTAGTGTTTCAAACAAGGGTTTTACATTAGGGTTAGGGTTTCAAATTAGGGTTTGGGTTTTAAAATAGGGTTTTATATTAGGGTTAGGGTTTCAAACTAGGGTTTCAAATTAGGGTTAGGGATTCAAACAAGGGTTTTACATTAGGGTTAGGGTTTCAAAACAGGGGTTTTAAATTAGGGTTAGGGTTTCAAACTAGGGTTTTACATTAGGTTTAGGGTTTCAAACTAGGGTTTCAAATTATGGTTTGGGTTTCAATTTGAGGTTTTACATTAGGATTAGGTTTACAAACTAGGGTTTTACATTAGGGTTAGGGTTTCAAACTAGGGTTTCAAATTAGGTTTGGGGTTTCAAACTAGGGTTTTACATTAGGGTTAGGGTTTCAAACTAGGCTTTGACATTAGGGTTAGTGCTTCAAACTAAGGTTTTACATTAGGGTTAGGGTTTCAAACTAGGGTTTTACATTAAGGTAAGGGTTTCAAACTATGGTTTTACATTAGGGTTAGGGTTACAAAGTAGGGTTTAACGTTAGGGTTAGGGTTTCAAACTAGGGTTTTACATTAGGGTTAATGCTTCAAAACAGGGGTTTAAAATTAGGGTTAGGGTTTCAAACTCGGGTTTCAAATTAGGGTTTGGGTTTCAAACTAGGGTTTTACATTAGGGTTAGGGTTTCAAACTAGGGTTTCAAATTAGGCTTAGGGTTTCAAACTAGGGTTTTACATTAGGGTTAGTGTTTCAAACAAGGGTTTTACATTAGGTTTAGTGTTTCAAAACGGGTTTAAAATTAGGGTTAGGGTTTCACACTAGGGTTTTACATTAGGGTTAGGGTTTCAAACTAGGGTTTAACATTAGGGTTAGGGTTTCAAACTAGAGTTTTACATTAGGGTTAATGTTATAAACTAGGGTTTACATTAGGGTTAGTGTTTCAAACAAGGGTTTTACATTTTGGTTAGGGTTTCAAATTAGGGTTAGGGTTTCAAAATAGGGTTTTATATTAGGGTTAGGTTTTCAAACTAGGGTTTCAAATTAGGGTTAGGGATTCAAACAAGGGTTTTACATTAGGGTTAGGGTTTCAAAACAGGGGTTTTAAATTAGGGTTAGGGTTTCAAACTAGGGTTTTACATTAGGTTTAGGGTTTCAAACTAGGGTTTCAAATTAGGGTTTGGGTTTCAATTTGAGGTTTTACATTAGGATTAGGTTTGCAAACTAGGGTTTTACATTAGGGTTAGGGTTTCAAACTAGGGTTTCAAATTAGGTTTGGGGTTTCAAACTAGGGTTTTACATTAGGGTTAGGGTTTCAAACTAGGCTTTGACATTAGGGTTAGTGCTTCAAACTAAGGTTTTACATTAGGGTTAGGGTTTCAAACTAGGGTTTTACATTAAGGTAAGGGTTTCAAACTATGGTTTTACATTAGGGTTAGGGTTACAAAGTAGGGTTTAACGTTAGGGTTAGGGTTTACAAACTAGGGTTTTACATTAGGGTTAATGCTTCAAACTAGGGTTTTACATTAGGGTTACGCTTTCAAACTAGGGTTTTACATTAGGGTTACGCTTTCAAACTAGGGTTTCAAATTAGGGTTAGAGTTTCAAACTCAGGGGTTTTACATTAGGGTTAGAGCTTCAAACTATGGTTTTACATTAGGGTTATGGTTTCAAACTACGGTTTAACATTAGGGTTAGGGTTTCAAACTAGGGTTTTACATTAGGGTTAGGGTTTCAAACAAGGGTTTTACATTAGGGTTAGGGTTTCAAAACAGGGGTTTTAAATTAGGGTTAGGGTTTCAAATTAGGGTTAGGGTTTCAAACTAGGCTTTTACATTAGGGTTAGGGTTTCAAACTAGGGTTTTACATTATGGTTAGGGTTACAAACTAGGGTTTTACATTATGGTTAGTGTTACAAACTAGGGTTTCAAATTATGGTTTGGGTTTCAATTTGAGGTTTTACATTAGGATTAGGTTTACAAACTAGGGTTTTACATTAGGGTTAGGGTTTCAAACTAGGGTTTCAAATTAGGTTTGGGGTTTCAAACTAGGGTTTTACATTAGGGTTAGGGTTTCAAACTAGGCTTTGACATTAGGGTTAGTGCTTCAAACTAAGGTTTTACATTAGGGTTAGGGTTTCAAACTAGGGTTTTACATTAAGGTAAGGGTTTCAAACTATGGTTTTACATTAGGGTTAGGGTTACAAAGTAGGGTTTAACGTTAGGTTTAGGGTTTCAAACTAGGGTTTTACATTAGGGTTAATGCTTCAAAACAGGGGTTTAAAATTAGGGTTAGGGTTTCAAACTCGGGTTTCAAATTAGGGTTTGGGTTTCAAACTAGGGTTTTACATTAGGGTTAGGGTTTCAAACTAGGGTTTCAAATTAGGCTTAGGGTTTCAAACTAGGGTTTTACATTAGGGTTAGTGTTTCAAACAAGGGTTTTACATTAGGTTTAGTGTTTCAAAACGGGTTTAAAATTAGGGTTAGGGTTTCACACTAGGGTTTTACATTAGGGTTAGGGTTTCAAACTAGGGTTTAACATTAGGGTTAGGGTTTCAAACTAGAGTTTTACATTAGGGTTAATGTTATAAACTAGGGTTTACATTAGGGTTAGTGTTTCAAACAAGGGTTTTACATTTTGGTTAGGGTTTCAAATTAGGGTTAGGGTTTCAAAATAGGGTTTTATATTAGGGTTAGGTTTTCAAACTAGGGTTTCAAATTAGGGTTAGGGATTCAAACAAGGGTTTTACATTAGGGTTAGGGTTTCAAAACAGGGGTTTTAAATTAGGGTTAGGGTTTCAAACTAGGGTTTTACATTAGGTTTAGGGTTTCAAACTAGGGTTTCAAATTAGGGTTTGGGTTTCAATTTGAGGTTTTACATTAGGATTAGGTTTACAAACTAGGGTTTTACATTAGGGTTAGGGTTTCAAACTAGGGTTTCAAATTAGGTTTGGGGTTTCAAACTAGGGTTTTACATTAGGGTTAGGGTTTCAAACTAGGCTTTGACATTAGGGTTAGTGCTTCAAACTAAGGTTTTACATTAGGGTTAGGGTTTCAAACTAGGGTTTTACATTAAGGTAAGGGTTTCAAACTATGGTTTTACATTAGGGTTAGGGTTACAAAGTAGGGTTTAACGTTAGGGTTAGGGTTTCAAACTAGGGTTTTACATTAGGGTTAATGCTTCAAACTAGGGTTTTACATTAGGGTTACGCTTTCAAACTAGGGTTTTACATTAGGGTTACGCTTTCAAACTAGGGTTTCAAATTAGGGTTAGAGTTTCAAACTCAGGGGTTTTACATTAGGGTTAGAGCTTCAAACTATGGTTTTACATTAGGGTTATGGTTTCAAACTACGGTTTAACATTAGGGTTAGGGTTTCAAACTAGGGTTTTACATTAGGGTTAGGGTTTCAAACAAGGGTTTTACATTAGGGTTAGGGTTTCAAAACAGGGGTTTTAAATTAGGGTTAGGGTTTCAAATTAGGGTTAGGGTTTCAAACTAGGCTTTTACATTAGGGTTAGGGTTTCAAACTAGGGTTTTACATTATGGTTAGGGTTACAAACTAGGGTTTTACATTATGGTTAGTGTTACAAACTAGGGTTTCAAATTAGGGTTAGGGTTTCAAAACAGGGGTTTAAAATTAGGGTTAGGGTTTCACACTAGGGTTTTACATTAGAGTTCGGGTTTCAAAGTAGGGTTTTACATTAGGGTTAGGGTTTCAAACTATGGTTTCAAATTAGGTTTGGGGTTTCAAACTAGGGTTTTACATTAAGGTTAGGGTTCCAAACTAGGGTTTTACATTAGGGTTAGGGTTTCAAACTAGGTTTTCAATTTAGGTTTAGGGTTTCAAACTAGGGTTTATCATTAGGGTTAGGGTTTCAAACTAGGGTTTTACATTAGGGTTAGGGTTTCAAACTAGGTTTTCAATTTAGGTTTAGGGTTTCAAACTAGGGTTTTACATTAGGATTAGGGTTTCAAACTAGGGTTTAACATTAAGGTTAGGGTTTCAAACTAGGGTTTTACATTAGGGTTAATGCTTCAAACTAGGGTTTTACATTATGGTTACGCTTTCAAACTAGGGTTTTACATTAGGGTTACGCTTTCAAACTAGGGTTTCAAATTAGGGTTAGAGTTTCAAACTCAGGGGTTTTACATTAGGGTTACTGCTTCAAACTAGGGTTTTACATTAGGGTTAGGGTTTCAAACTAGGGTTTTAAATTAGGCTTAGGGTTTCAAACTAGGGTTTTACATTAGGGTTAGGGTTTCAAACAAGGGTTTTACATTAGGGTTAGGGTTTCAAAACAGGGGTTTAAAATTAGGGTTAGGGTTTCACACTAGGGTTTTACATTAGGGTTAGGGTTTCAAACTAGGGTTTAACATTAAGGTTAGGGTTTCAAACTAGGGTTTTACATTAGGGTTAGGGTTTCAAACAAGGTTTTTACATTAGGGTTAGGGTTTCAAAACAGGGGTTTAAAATTAGGGTTAGGGTTTCACCCTAGGGTTTTACATTAGGGTTAGGGTTTCAAACTAGGGTTTAACATTAGGGTTAGGGTTTCAAACTAGGGTTTCAAATTAGGGTTAGACTTTCAAACTAGGGTTTTATATTAGGGTTAAGGTTTCAAACTAGGTTTTCAAATTAGGGTTAGGGTTTCAAACTAGGGTTTCAAAATAGGGTTTTACATTAGGGTAAGGGTTTCAAACAAGGGTTTTACATTAGGGTTAGGGATTCAAAACAGGGGTTTAAAATTAGGGTTAGGGTTTCAAACTCGGGTTTCAAATTAGGGTTTGGGTTTCAAACTAGGGTTTTACATTAGGGTTAGGGTTTCAAACTAGGGTTTCAAATTAGGCTTAGGGTTTCAAACTAGGGTTTTACATTAGGGTAAGTGTTTCAAACAAGGGTTTTACATTAGGTTTAGTGTTTCAAAACAGGTTTAAAATTAGGGTTAGGGTTTCACACTAGGGTTTTACATTAGGGTTAGGGTTTCAAACTAGGGTTTAACATTAGGGTTAGGGTTTCAAACTAGAGTTTTACATTAGGGTTAATGTTATAAACTAGGGTTTACATTAGGGTTAGTGTTTCAAACAAGGGTTTTACATTAGGGTTAGGGTTTCAAATTAGGGTTTGGGTTTCAAAATAGGGTTTTATATTAGGGTTAGGGTTTCAAACTAGGGTTTCAAATTAGGGTTAGGGATTCAAACAAGGGTTTTACATTAGGGTTAGGGTTTCAAAACAGGGGTTTTAAATTAGGGTTAGGGTTTCAAACTAGGGTTTTACATTAGGTTTAGGGTTTCAAACTAGGGTTTCAAATTATGGTTTGGGTTTCAATTTGAGGTTTTACATTAGGATTAGGTTTACAAACTAGGGTTTTACATTAGGGTTAGGGTTTCAAACTAGGGTTTCAAATTAGGTTTGGGGTTTCAAACTAGGGTTTTACATTAGGGTTAGGGTTTCAAACTAGGCTTTGACATTAGGGTTAGTGCTTCAAACTAAGGTTTTACATTAGGGTTAGGGTTTCAAACTAGGGTTTTACATTAAGGTAAGGGTTTCAAACTATGGTTTTACATTAGGGTTAGGGTTACAAAGTAGGGTTTAACGTTAGGGTTAGTGTTTCAAACTAGGGTTTTACATTAGGGTTAATGCTTCAAAACAGGGGTTTAAAATTAGGGTTAGGGTTTCAAACTCGGGTTTCAAATTAGGGTTTGGGTTTCAAACTAGGGTTTTACATTAGGGTTAGGGTTTCAAACTAGGGTTTCAAATTAGGCTTAGGGTTTCAAACTAGGGTTTTACATTAGGGTTAGTGTTTCAAACAAGGGTTTTACATTAGGTTTAGTGTTTCAAAACGGGTTTAAAATTAGGGTTAGGGTTTCACACTAGGGTTTTACATTAGGGTTAGGGTTTCAAACTAGGGTTTAACATTAGGGTTAGGGTTTCAAACTAGAGTTTTACATTAGGGTTAATGTTATAAACTAGGGTTTACATTAGGGTTAGTGTTTCAAACAAGGGTTTTACATTTTGGTTAGGGTTTCAAATTAGGGTTAGGGTTTCAAAATAGGGTTTTATATTAGGGTTAGGTTTTCAAACTAGGGTTTCAAATTAGGGTTAGGGATTCAAACAAGGGTTTTACATTAGGGTTAGGGTTTCAAAACAGGGGTTTTAAATTAGGGTTAGGGTTTCAAACTAGGGTTTTACATTAGGTTTAGGGTTTCAAACTAGGGTTTCAAATTAGGGTTTGGGTTTCAATTTGAGGTTTTACATTAGGATTAGGTTTACAAACTAGGGTTTTACATTAGGGTTAGGGTTTCAAACTAGGGTTTCAAATTAGGTTTGGGGTTTCAAACTAGGGTTTTACATTAGGGTTAGGGTTTCAAACTAAGGTTTTACATTAGGGTTAGGGTTTCAAACTAGGGTTTTACATTAAGGTAAGGGTTTCAAACTATGGTTTTACATTAGGGTTAGGGTTACAAAGTAGGGTTTAACGTTAGGGTTAGGGTTTCAAACTAGGGTTTTACATTAGGGTTAATGCTTCAAACTAGGGTTTTACATTAGGGTTCCGCTTTCAAACTAGGGTTTTACATTAGGGTTACGCTTTCAAACTAGGGTTTCAAATTAGGGTTAGAGTTTCAAACTCAGGGGTTTTACATTAGGGTTAGAGCTTCAAACTATGGTTTTACATTAGGGTTATGGTTTCAAACTACGGTTTAACATTAGGGTTAGGGTTTCAAACTAGGGTTTTACATTAGGGTTAGGGTTTCAAACAAGGGTTTTACATTAGGGTTAGGGTTTCAAAACAGGGGTTTTAAATTAGGGTTAGGGTTTCAAATTAGGGTTAGGGTTTCAAACTAGGCTTTTACATTAGGGTTAGGGTTTCAAACTAGGGTTTTACATTATGGTTAGGGTTACAAACTAGGGTTTTACATTATGGTTAGTGTTACAAACTAGGGTTTCAAATTAGGGTTAGGGTTTCAAAACAGGGGTTTAAAATTAGGGTTAGGGTTTCACACTAGGGTTTTACATTAGAGTTCGGGTTTCAAAGTAGGGTTTTACATTAGGGTTAGGGTTTCAAACTATGGTTTCAAATTAGGTTTGGGGTTTCAAACTAGGGTTTTACATTAAGGTTAGGGTTCCAAACTAGGGTTTTACATTAGGGTTAGGGTTTTAAACTAGGTTTTCAATTTAGGTTTAGGGTTTCAAACTAGGGTTTATCATTAGGGTTAGGGTTTCAAACTAGGGTTTTACATTAGGGTTAGGGTTTCAAACTAGGTTTTCAATTTAGGTTTAGGGTTTCAAACTAGGGTTTTACATTAGGATTAGGGTTTCAAACTAGGGTTTAACATTAGGGTTAATGCTTCAAACTAGGGTTTTACATTATGGTTACGCTTTCAAACTAGGGTTTTACATTAGGGTTACGCTTTCAAACTAGGGTTTCAAATTAGGGTTAGAGTTTCAAACTCAGGGGTTTTACATTAGGGTTACTGCTTCAAACTAGGGTTTTACATTAGGGTTAGGGTTTCAAACTAGGGTTTTAAATTAGGCTTAGGGTTTCAAACTAGGGTTTTACATTAGGGTTAGGGTTTCAAACAAGGGTTTTACATTAGGGTTAGGGTTTCAAAACAGGGGTTTAAAATTAGGGTTAGGGTTTCACACTAGGGTTTTACATTAGGGTTAGGGTTTCAAACTAGGGTTTAACATTAAGGTTAGGGTTTCAAACTAGGGTTTTACATTAGGGTTAGGGTTTCAAACAAGGGTTTTATATTAGGGTTAAGGTTTCAAACTAGGGTTTCAAATTAGGGTTAGGGTTTCAAACTAGGGTTTTACATTAGGGTTAGGGTTTCAAACTAGGGTTTCAAATTAGGGTTAGGGTTTCAAACTAGGGTTTATCATTAGGGTTAGGGTTTCAAACTAGGGTTTTACATTAAGGTTAGGTTTTCAAACTAGGGTTTTACATTAGGGTAAGTGTTTCAAACTAGGGTTTTGCATTAAGGTTAGGGTTTCAAACTAGGTTTTCAATTTAAGGTTAGGGTTTCAAACTAGGGTTTATAATTAGGGTTAGTGTTTCAAACTAGGGTTTTACATTAGGGTTAGGATTTCAAACTAGGTTTTCAATTTAGGGTTAGGGTTTCAAACTAGGGTTTATCATTAGGGTTAGGGTTTCAAACTAGGGTTTTACATTAGGGTTAGGGTTTCAAACAAGGGTTTAACGTTAGGGTTAGGGTTTCAAACTAGGGTTTTACATTAGGGTTAGTGTTTCAAACAAGGGTTTTACATTAGGTTTAGTGTTTCAAAACGGGTTTAAAATTAGGGTCAGGGTTTCACACTAGGGTTTTACATTAGGGTTAGGGTTTCAAACTAGGGTTTAACATTAGGGTTAGGGTTTCAAACTAGGGTTTTATATTAGGGTTAAGGTTTCAAACTAGGGTTTCAAATTAGGGTTAGGGTTTCAAACTAGGGTTTTACATTAGGGTTAGGGTTTCAAACAAGGGTTTCAAATTAGGCTTAGGGTTTCAAACTAGGGTTTTACATTAGGGTTAGGGTTTCAAACAAGGGTTTTACATTAGGGTTAGGGTTTCAAAACAGGGGTTTAAAATTAGGGTTAGGGTTTCACCCTAGGGTTTTACATTAGGGTTAGGGTTTCAAACTAGGGTTTAACATTAGGGTTAGGGTTTCAAACTAGGGTTTCAAATTAGGGTTAGACTTTCAAACTAGGGTTTTATATTAGGGTTAAGGTTTCAAACTAGGTTTTCAAATTAGGGTTAGGGTTTCAAACTAGGGTTTTATATTAGGGTTAGGGTTTCAAACTAGGTTTTCAAATTAGGGTTAGGGTTTCAAACTAGGGTTTTACATTAGGGTTAGTGTTTCAAACAAGGGTTTTACATTAGGTTTAGTGTTTCAAAACGGGTTTAAAATTAGGGTTAGGGTTTCACACTAGGGTTTTACATTAGGGTAAGGGTTTCAAACTAGGGTTTAACATTAGGGTTAGGGTTTCAAACTAGAGTTTTACATTAGGGTTAATGTTATAAACTAGGGTTTACATTAGGGTTAGTGTTTCAAACAAGGGTTTTACATTAGGGTTAGGGGTTCAAATTAGGGTTAGGGTTTCAAAATAGGGTTTTATATTAGGGTTAGGGTTTCAAACTAGGGTTTCAAATTAGGGTTAGGGATTCAAACAAGGGTTTTACATTAGTGTTAGGGTTTCAAAACAGGGGTTTTAAATTAGGGTTAGGATTTCAAACTAGGGTTTTACATTAGGTTTAGGGTTTCAAACTAGGGTTTCAAATTAGGGTTTGGGTTTCAATTTGAGGTTTTACATTAGGATTAGGTTTACAAACTAGGGTTTTACAATAGGGTTAGGGTTTCAAACTAGGGTTTCAAATTAGGTTTGGGGTTTCAAACTAGGGTTTTACATTAGGGTTAGGGTTTCAAACTAGGCTTTGACATTAGGGTTAGTGCTTCAAACTAAGGTTTTAATTAGGGTTAGGGTTTCAAACTAGGGTTTTACATTAAGGTAAGGGTTTCAAACTATGGTTTTACATTAGGGTTAGGGTTACAAAGTAGGGTTTAACGTTAGGGTTAGGGTTTCAAACTAGGGTTTTACATTAGGGTTAATGCTTCAAACTAGGGTTTTACATTAGGGTTACGCTTTCAAACTAGGGTTTTACATTAGGGTTACGCTTTCAAACTAGGGTTTCAAATTAGGGTTAGAGTTTCAAACTCAGGGGTTTTACATTAGGGTTAGTGCTTCAAACTATGGTTTTACATTAGGGTTATGGTTTCAAACTACGGTTTAACATTAGGGTTAGGGTTTCAAACTAGGGTTTTACATTAGGGTTAGGGTTTCAAACAAGGGTTTTACATTAGGGTTAGGGTTTCAAAACAGGGGTTTTAAATAAGGGTTAGGGTTTCAAATTAGGGTTAGGGTTTCAAACTAGGCTTTTACATTAGGGTTAGGGTTTCAAACTAGGGTTTTACATTATGGTTAGGGTTACAAACTAGGGTTTTACATTATGGTTAGTGTTACAAACTAGGGTTTCAAATTAGGGTTAGGGTTTCAAAACAGGGGTTTAAAATTAGGGTTAGGGTTTCACACTAGGGTTTTACATTAGAGTTCGGGTTTCAAAGTAGGGTTTTACATTAGGGTTAGGGTTTCAAACTATGGTTTCAAATTAGGTTTGGGGTTTCAAACTAGGGTTTTACATTAAGGTTAGGGTTTCAAACTAGGTTTTCAATTAAGGTTTAGGGTTTCAAACTAGGGTTTATCATTAGGGTTAGGGTTTCAAACTAGGGTTTTACATTAGGGTTAGGGTTACAAATTAGGGTTTTACATTAGGGTTAGGGTTTCAAACTAGGGTTTTACATTAGGGTTAGTGTTTCAAACTAGGGTTTCAATTTAGGGTTAGGGTTTCAAACTAGGGTTTATCATTAGGGTTAGCGTTTCAAACTAGGGTTTTACATTAGGGTTAGGGTTTCAAACTAGGGTTTAACATTAGGGTTAGGGTTTCAAACTAGGGTTTTACATTAGGGTTAATGCTTCAAACTAGGGTTTTACAATAGGGTTAGGCTTTCAAACTAGGGTTTTACATTAGGGTTAGGGTTACAAACTAGGGTTTTACATTAGGGTTAGGGTTTCAAACTAGCGTTTTACATTAGGGTTAGGGTTTCAAACTAGGGTTTCAAATTAGGGTTAGGGTTTTAAACTAGGGTTTATCATTAGGGTTAGGGTTTCAAACTAGGGTTTTACATTAGGGTTAGGGTTTCAAACTAGGGTTTCTAATTAGGGTTAGGGTTTCAAACTAGGGTTTTATATTAGGGTTAGGGTTTCAAACTAGGGTTTCAAATTAGGGTTTGGGTTTCAAACAAGGGTTTTACATTAGGGTTAGGATTTCAAACAAGGGTTTTACATTAGGGTTAGGGTTTCAAAACAGGGGTTTTAAATTAGGGTTAGGGTTTCAAACTAGGCTTTTACATTAGATTTGGGTTTAAAACTAGGGTTTCAAATTAGGGTTTGGGTTTCAAATTGAGGTTTTACATTAGGATTAGGGTTACAAACTAGGGTTTTACATTAGGGTTAGGGTTTCAAACTATGGTTTCAAATTAGGTTTGGGGTTTCAAACTAGGGTTTTACATTAGGGTTGGGGTTTCAAACTAGGGTTTCAAATTAGGGTTAGGGTTGCAAACTAGGGTTTTACATTAGCGTTAGGGTTTCAAACTCGGGTTTCAAATTAGGGGTAGGGTTTCAAACTAGGGTTTTACATTACGGTTAGGGTTTCAAAACAGGGGTTTAAAATTAGGGTTAGGGTTTCATACGGGTTTTACATTAGGGTTAGGGTTTCAAAGTAGGGTTTTACATTAGGGTTAGTGTTTCAAACTATGGTTTCAAATTAGGTTTGGGGTTTCAAACTAGGGTTTTACATTAGGGTTGTCATGTTTATTTTCAGTCTTGTTTAGTCTGGTCATGTTTAGCTTCTGTTTTCCTTGTGTGTTCCCCTTGTCTTGTCATTTCCTCTTTTAGTTTGAAAATTGATTCCTCTCGTTTCTGGTCACTTGCCCTTCCTCATGTTGTGTGTGTGTAAACCCTGATTCGTGATTGTTTCCCCATTACCCTCATGTGTCATCCAATCAGTGCCCTCAGCCAGGTGTGTCTTGTTATGTCATTAGTGTTGGTGTATTTTGTCAGCTTTTTTCCCCCCTGTCTGTGTCGGTTCATTGTTGCTGTTGTTGTTGCCATTGTCGTAAGTCTTTCGCTACGTCACGTCACGCTGACCTTTTTGCCTTGTCAGGAACCTTGTCATGCTGTTTGTTTTGCCTAAGTTGTTTTGCCATGTATAGATTCATGTTTTGTTAGTTCCATTTATTTTCCCGCATCTGGGTCCTAAAGCCCCCACCTTCTGACAAGGGTTAGGGTTTCAAACTATGGTTTTAAATTAGGTTTGGGGTTTCAAACTAGGGTTTTACATTAGGGTTAGGGTTTCAAACTAGGGTTTTACATTAGGGTTAGTGCTTCAAACTAGGGTTTTACATTAGGGTTAGTGCTTCAAACTAGGTTTTTACATTAGGGTTATGGTTTCAAACTACGGTTTAACATTAGGGTTAGGGTTTCAAACTAGGGTTTGACATTAGGGTTAGGGTTTCAAACAAGCGTTTTACATTAGGGTTAGGGTTTCAAACTAGGGTTTTACATTAGGGTTAGGGTTTCAAACAAGGGTTTTACATTAGGGTTAGGGTTTCAAAACAGGGGTTTTAAATTAGGGTTAGGGTTTCAAATTAGGGTTAGGGTTTCAAACTAGGCTTTTACATTAGGGTTAGGGTTTCAAACTAGGGTTTTAAATTAGGCTTAGGGTTTCAAACTAGGGTTTTACATTAGGGTTAGGGTTTCAAAACAGGGGTTTAAAATTAGGGTTAGGGTTTCACACTAGGGTTTTACATTAGGGTTAGGGTTTCAAACTAGGGTTTAACATTAAGGGTAGGGTTTCAAACTAGGGTTTTACATTAGGGTTAGGGTTTCAAACAAGGGTTTTATATTAGGGTTAAGGTTTCAAACTAGGGTTTCAAATTAGTGTTAGGGTTTCAAACTAGGGTTTTACATTAGGGTTAGGGTTTCAAACTAGGGTTTCAAATTAGGGTTAGGGTTTCAAACTAGGGTTTATCATTAGGGTTAGGGTTTCAAACTAGGGTTTTACATTAAGGTTAGGTTTTCAAACTAGGGTTTTACATTAGGGTAAGGGTTTCAAACTAGTGTTTTACATTAGGTTTAGTGCTTCAAACTAAAGTTTTACATTAGGGTTAGGGTTTCAAACTAGGGTTTTACATTAAGGTTAGGGTTTCAAACTAGGTTTTCAATTTAGGGTTAGGGTTTCAAACTAGGGTTTATAATTAGGGTTAGGGTTTCAAACTAGGGTTTTACATTAGGGTTTAGGTTTCAAACTAGGTTTTCAATTTAGGGTTAGGGTTTCAAACTAGGGTTTTACATTAGGGTTAGGGTTTCAAACTAGGGTTTAACGTTAGGGTTAGGGTTTCAAACTAGGGTTTTACATTAGGGTTAGTGTTTCAAACAAGGGTTTTACATTAGGTTTAGTGTTTCAAAACGGGTTTAAAATTAGGGTTAGGGTTTCACACTAGGGTTTTACATTAGGGTTAGGGTTTCAAACTAGGGTTTAACATTAGGGTTAGGGTTTCAAACTAGAGTTTTACATTAGGGTTAAGGTTATAAACTAGGGTTTATTTTAGGGTTAGTGTTTCAAACAAGGGTTTTACATTAGGGTTAGGGTTTCAAACAAGGGTTTTACATTAGGGTTAGGGTTTCAAAACAGGGGTTTTAAATTAGGGTTAGGGTTTCAAACTAGGGTTTTACATTAGGTTTAGGGTTTCAAACTAGGGTTTCAAATTAGGGTTTGGGTTTCAATTTGAGGTTTTACATTAGGATTAGGTTTACAAACTAGGGTTTTACATTAGGGTTAGGGTTTCAAACTATGGTTTCAAATTAGGTTTGGGGTTTCAAACTAGGGTTTTACATTAGGGTTAGGGTTTCAAACTAGGCTTTGACATTAGGGTTAGTGCTTCAAACTAGGGTTTTACTTTAGGGTTAGGGTTTCAAACTAGGGTTTTACATTAAGGTAAGGGTTTCAAACTATGGTTTTACATTAGGGTTAGGGTTACAAAGTAGGGTTTAACGTTAGGGTTAGGGTTTCAAACTAGGGTTTTACATTAGGGTTAATGCTTCAAACTAGGGTTTTACATTAGGGTTACGCTTTCAAACTAGGGTTTTACATTAGGGTTACGCTTTCAAACTAGGGTTTCAAATTAGGGTTAGAGTTTCAAACTCAGGGGTTTTACATTAGGGTTAGTGCTTCAAACTAGGGTTTTACATTCGGGTTACGCTTTCAAACTACGGTTTAACATTAGGGTTAGGGTTTCAAACTAGGGTTTTACATTAGGGTTAGGGTTTCAAACAAGGGTTTTACATTAGGGTAAGGGTTTCAAAACAGGGGTTTTAAATTAGGGTTAGGGTTTCAAATTAGGGTTAGGGTTTCAAACTAGGCTTTTACATTAGGGTTAGGGTTTCAAACTAGGGTTTTACATTATGGTTAGGGTTACAAACTAGGGTTTTACATTATGGTTAGGGTTACAAACTAGGGTTTCAAATTAGGGTTAGGGTTTCAAAACAGGGGTTTAAAATTAGGGTTAGGCTTTCACACTAGGGTTTTACATTAGAGTTCAGGTTTCAAAGTAGGGTTTTACATTAGGGTTAGGGTTTCAAACTATGGATTCAAATTAGGTTTGGGGTTTCAAACTAGGGTTTTACGTTAAGGTTAGGGTTTCAAACTAGGGTTTTACATTAGGGTTAGGGTTTCAAACTAGGTTTTCAATTTAGGTTTAGGGTTTCAAACTAGGGTTTATCATTAGGGTTAGGGTTTCAAACTAGGGTTTTACATTAGGGTTAGGGTTTCAAACTAGGTTTTCAATTTAGGGTTAGGGTTTCAAAATAGGGTTTATCATTATGGTTAGGGTTTCAAACTAGGGTTTTACATTAGGATTAGGCTTTCAAACTAGGGTTTAACATTATGGTTAGGGTTTCAAACTAGGGTTTTACATTAGGGTTAATGCTTCAAACTAGGGTTTTACATTAGGGTTACGCTTTCAAACTAGGGTTTTACATTAGGGTTACGCTTTCAAACTAGGGTTTCAAATTAGGGTTAGAGTTTCAAACTCAGGGGTTTTACATTAGGCTTACTGCTTCAAACTAGGGTTTTACATTAGGGTTAGGGTTTCAAACTAGGGTTTTAAATTGGGCTTAGGGTTTCAAACTAAGGTTTTACATTAGGGTTAGGGTTTCAAACAAGGGTTTTACATTAGGGTTAGGGTTACAAAACAGGGGTTTAAATTTAGGGTTAGGGTTTCACACTAGGGTTTTACATTAGGGTTAGGGTTTCAAACTAGGGTTTAACATTAAGGTTAGGGTTTCAAACTAGGGTTTTACATTAGGGTTAAGGTTACAAACTAGGGTTTTTACATTAGGGTTAGGGTTTCAAACAAGGGTTTTACATTAGGGTTAGGGTTTCAAATTAGGGTTGGGGTTTCAAACTAGGGTTTTATATTAGGGTTAAGGTTTCAAACTAGGGTTTCAAATTAGGGTTAGGGTTTCAAACTAGGGTTTAACATTAGGGTTAGGGTTTCAAACTAGGGTTTCAAATTAGGGTTAGGGTTTCAAACTAGGGTTTATCATTAGGGTTAGGGTTTCAAACTAGGGTTTTACATTAAGGTTAGGGTTTCAAACTAGGGTTTTACATTAGGGTAAGGGTTTCAAACTAGTGTTTTACATTAGGTTTAGTGCTTCAAACTAAAGTTTTACATTAGGGTTAGGGTTTCAAACTAGGGTTTTACATTAAGGTTAGGGTTTCAAACTAGGTTTTCAATTTAGGGTTAGGGTTTCAAACTAGGGTTTATCATTAGGGTTAGGGTTTCAAACTAGGGTTTTACATTAGGGTTAGGGTTTCAAACTAGGTTTTCAATTTAGGGTTAGGGTTTCAAACTAGGGTTTATCATTAGGGTTAGGTTTTCAAACTAGGGTTTTACATTCGGGTTAGGGTTTCAAACTAGGGTTTAACGTTAGGGTTAGGGTTTCAACCTAGGGTTTTACATTAGGGTTAATGCTTCAAACTAGGGTTTTACATTAGGGTTACGCTTTCAAACTAGGGTTTTACATTAGGGTTAGGGTTTCAAACTAGGGTTTCAAATTAGGGTTAGAGTTTCAAACTAGGGTTTCAAATTAGGGTTAGAGTTTCAAACTAGGGTTTTACATTAGGGTTACTGCTTCAAACTAGGGTTTTACATTAGGGTTAGGGTTTCAAAACAGGGGTTTAAAATTAGGGTTAGGGTTTCACAATAGGGTTTTACATTAGGGTTAGGGTTTCAAACTAGGGTTTAACTTTAGGGTTAGGGTGCCAAACTAGGGTTTTACATTAGGGTTAGGGTTTCAAAAAAGGGTTTTACATTAGGGTTAGGGTTTCAAACTAGGGTTTCAAATTAGGGTTAGGGTTTCAAACTAGGGTTTTACATTAGGGTTAGGGTTTCAAACTAGGGTTTCAAATTAGGGTTAGGGTTTCAAACTAGGGTTTATCATTAGGGTTAGGGTTTCAAACTAGGGTTTTACATTAAGGTTAGGTTTTCAAACTAGGGTTTTACATTAGGGTAAGTGTTTCAAACTAGGGTTTTACATTAAGGTTAGGGTTTCAAACTAGGTTTTCAATTTAAGGTTAGGGTTTCAAACTAGGGTTTATAATTAGGGTTAGTGTTTCAAACTAGGGTTTTACATTAGGGTTAGGGTTTCAAACTAGGTTTTCAATTTAGGGTTAGGGTTTCAAACTAGGGTTTATCATTAGGGTTAGGGTTTCAAACTAGGGTTTTACATTAGGGTTAGGGTTTCAAACAAGGGTTTAACGTTAGGGTTAGGGTTTCAAACTAGGGTTTTACATTAGGGTTAGTGTTTCAAACAAGGGTTTTACATTAGGTTTAGTGTTTCAAAACGGGTTTAAAACTAGGGTCAGGGTTTCACACTAGGGTTTTACATTAGGGTTAGGGTTTCAAACTAGGGTTTAACATTAGGGTTAGGGTTTCAAACTAGGGTTTTATATTAGGGTTAAGGTTTCAAACTAGGGTTTCAAATTAGGGTTAGGGTTTCAAACTAGGGTTTTACATTAGGGTTAGGGTTTCAAACAAGGGTTTCAAATTAGGCTTAGGGTTTCAAACTAGGGTTTTACATTAGGGTTAGGGTTTCAAACAAGGGTTTTACATTAGGGTTAGGGTTTCAAAACAGGGGTTTAAAATTAGGGTTAGGGTTTCACCCTAGGGTTTTACATTAGGGTTAGGGTTTCAAACTAGGGTTTAACATTAGGGTTAGGGTTTCAAACTAGGGTTTCAAATTAGGGTTAGACTTTCAAACTAGGGTTTTATATTAGGGTTAAGGTTTCAAACTAGGTTTTCAAATTAGGGTTAGGGTTTCAAACTAGGGTTTTATATTAGGGTTAGGGTTTCAAACTAGGTTTTCAAATTAGGGTTAGGGTTTCAAACTAGGGTTTTACATTAGGGTTAGTGTTTCAAACAAGGGTTTTACATTAGGTTTAGTGTTTCAAAACGGGTTTAAAATTAGGGTTAGGGTTTCACACTAGGGTTTTACATTAGGGTAAGGGTTTCAAACTAGGGTTTAACATTAGGGTTAGGGTTTCAAACTAGAGTTTTACATTAGGGTTAATGTTATAAACTAGGGTTTACATTAGGGTTAGTGTTTCAAACAAGGGTTTTACATTAGGGTTAGGGTTTCAAATTAGGGTTAGGGTTTCAAAATAGGGTTTTATATTAGGGTTAGGGTTTCAAACTAGGGTTTCAAATTAGGGTTAGGGATTCAAACAAGGGTTTTACATTAGTGTTAGGGTTTCAAAACAGGGGTTTTAAATTAGGGTTAGGATTTCAAACTAGGGTTTTACATTAGGTTTAGGGTTTCAAACTAGGGTTTTACATTAGGGTTAGCGTTTCAAACTAGGGTTTCAAATTAGGTTTGGGGTTTCAAACTAGGGTTTTACATTAGGGTTAGGGTTTCAAACTAGGCTTTGACATTAGGGTTAGTGCTTCAAACTAAGGTTTTAATTAGGGTTAGGGTTTCAAACTAGGGTTTTACATTAAGGTAAGGGTTTCAAACTATGGTTTTACATTAGGGTTAGGGTTACAAAGTAGGGTTTAACGTTAGGGTTAGGGTTTCAAACTAGGGTTTTACATTAGGGTTAATGCTTCAAACTAGGGTTTTACATTAGGGTTACGCTTTCAAACTAGGGTTTTACATTAGGGTTACGCTTTCAAACTAGGGTTTCAAATTAGGGTTAGAGTTTCAAACTCAGGGGTTTTACATTAGGGTTAGTGCTTCAAACTATGGTTTTCCATTAGGGTTATGGTTTCAAACTACGGTTTAACATTAGGGTTAGGGTTTCAAACTAGGGTTTTACATTAGGGTTAGGGTTTCAAACAAGGGTTTTACATTAGGGTTAGGGTTTCAAAACAGGGGTTTTAAATTAGGGTTAGGGTTTCAAATTAGGGTTAGGGTTTCAAATTAGGGTTAGGGTTTCAAACTAGGCTTTTACATTAGGGTTAGGGTTTCAAACTAGGGTTTTACATTATGGTTAGGGTTACAAACTAGGGTTTTACATTATGGTTAGTGTTACAAACTAGGGTTTCAAATTAGGGTTAGGGTTTCAAAACAGGGGTTTAAAATTAGGGTTAGGGTTTCACACTAGGGTTTTACATTAGAGTTCGGGTTTCAAAGTAGGGTTTTACATTAGGGTTAGGGTTTCAAACTATGGTTTCAAATTAGGTTTGGGGTTTCAAACTAGGGTTTTACATTAAGGTTAGGGTTTCAAACTAGGTTTTCAATTTAGGTTTAGGGTTTCAAACTAGGGTTTATCATTAGGGTTAGGGTTTCAAACTAGGGTTTTACATTAGGGTTAGGGTTACAAATTAGGGTTTTACATTAGGGTTAGGGTTTCAAACTAGGGTTTTACATTAGGGTTAGTGTTTCAAACTAGGGTTTCAATTTAGGGTTAGGGTTTCAAACTAGGGTTTATCATTAGGGTTAGCATTTCAAACTAGGGTTTTACATTAGGGTTAGGGTTTCAAACTAGGGTTTAACATTAGGGTTAGCATTTCAAACTAGGGTTTTACATTAGGGTTAGGGTTACAAACTAGGGTTTTACATTAGGGTTAGGGTTTCAAACTAGCGTTTTACATTAGGGTTAGGGTTTCAAACTAGGGTTTCAAATTAGGGTTAGGGTTTTAAACTAGGGTTTATCATTAGGGTTAGGGTTTCAAACTAGGGTTTTACATTAGGGTTAGGGTTTCAAACTAGGGTTTCTAATTAGGGTTAGGGTTTCAAACTAGGGTTTTATATTAGGGTTAGGGTTTCAAACTAGGGTTTCAAATTAGGGTTTGGGTTTCAAACAAGGGTTTTACATTAGGGTTAGGATTTCAAACAAGGGTTTTACATTAGGGTTAGGGTTTCAAAACAGGGGTTTTAAATTAGGGTTAGGTTTTCAAACTAGGCTTTTACATTAGATTTGGGTTTAAAACTAGGGTTTCAAATTAGGGTTTGGGTTTCAAATTGAGGTTTTACATTAGGATTAGGGTTACAAACTAGGGTTTTACATTAGGGTTAGGGTTTCAAACTATGGTTTCAAATTAGGTTTGGGGTTTCAAACTAGGGTTTTACATTAGGGTTGGGGTTTCAAACTAGGGTTTCAAATTAGGGTTAGGGTTGCAAACTAGGGTTTTACATTAGCGTTAGGGTTTCAAACTCGGGTTTCAAATTAGGGGTAGGGTTTCAAACTAGGGTTTTACATTACGGTTAGGGTTTCAAAACAGGGGTTTAAAATTAGGGTTAGGGTTTCACACGGGTTTTACATTAGGGTTAGGGTTTCAAAGTAGGGTTTTACATTAGGGTTAGTGTTTCAAACTATGGTTTCAAATTAGGTTTGGGGTTTCAAACTAGGGTTTTACATTAGGGTTGTCATGTTTATTTTCAGTCTTGTTTAGTCTGGTCATGTTTAGCTTCTGTTTTCCTTGTGTGTTCCCCTTGTCTTGTCATTTCCTGTTTTAGTTTGAAAATTGATTCCTCTCGTTTCTGGTCACTTGCCCTTCCTCATGTTGTGTGTGTGTAAACCCTGATTCGTGATTGTTTCCCCATTACCCTCTTGTGTCATCCAATCAGTGCCCTCAGCCAGGTGTGTCTTGTTATGTCATTAGTGTTGGTGTATTTTGTCAGCTTTTTTCCCCCCTGTCTGTGTCGGTTCATTGTTGCTGTTGTTGTTGCCATTGTCGTAAGTCTTTCGCTACGTCACGTCACGCTGACCTTTTTGCCTTGTCAGGAACCTTGTCATGCTGTTTGTTTTGCCTAAGTTGTTTTGCCATGTATAGATTCATGTTTTGTTAGTTCCATTTATTTTCCCGCATCTGGGTCCTAAAGCCCCCACCTTCTGACAAGGGTTAGGGTTTCAAACTATGGTTTTAAATTAGGTTTGGGGTTTCAAACTAGGGTTTTACATTAGGGTTAGGGTTTCAAACTAGGGTTTTACATTAGGGTTAGTGCTTCAAACTAGGGTTTTACATTAGGGTTAGTGCTTCAAACTAGGTTTTTACATTAGGGTTATGGTTTCAAACTACGGTTTAACATTAGGGTTAGGGTTTCAAACTAGGGTTTGACATTAGGGTTAGGGTTTCAAACAAGCGTTTTACATTAGGGTTAGGGTTTCAAACTAGGGTTTTACATTAGGGTTAGGGTTTCAAACAAGGGTTTTACATTAGGGTTAGGGTTTCAAAACAGGGGTTTTAAATTAGGGTTAGGGTTTCAAACTAGGGTTTTACATTATGGTTAGTGTTACAAACTAGGGTTTTACATTATGGTTAGGGTTACAAACTAGGGTTTCAAATTAAGGTTAGGGTTTCAAAACAGGGGTTTAAAATTAGGGTTAGGGTTTCACACTAGGGTTTTACATTAGAGTTCGGGTTTCAAAGTAGGGTTTTACATTAGGGTTAGGGTTTCAAACTATGGTTTCAAATTAGGTTTGGGGTTTCAAACTAGGGTTTTACATTAAGGTTAGGGTTTCAAACTAGGGTTTTACATTAGGGTTAGTGTTTCAAACTATGGTTTCAAATTAGGTTTGGGGTTTCAAACTCGGGTTTTACATTAGGGTTAGGGTTTCAAACTAGGTTTTCAATTTAGGATTAGGGTTTCAAAATAGGGTTTATCATTATGGTTAGGGTTTCAAACTAGGGTTTTACATTAGGATTAGGGTTTCAAACTAGGGTTTAACATTAAGGTTAGTGTTTCAAACTAGGGTTTTACATTAGGGTTAATGCTTTAAACTAGGGTTTTACATTAGGGTTACGCTTTCAAACTAGGGTTTTACATTAGGGTTACGCTTTCAAACTAGGGTTTCAAATTAGGGTTAGAGTTTCAAACTCAGGGGTTTTACATTAGGGTTACTGCTTCAAACTAGGGTTTTACATTAGGGTTAGGGTTTCAAACTAGGGTTTTAAATTAGGCTTAGGGTTTCAAACTAGGGTTTTACATTAGGGTTAGGGTTTCAAACAAGGGTTTTACATTAGTGTTAAGGTTTCAAAACAGGGGTTTAAAATTAGGGTTAGGGTTTCACACTAGGATTTTACATTAGGGTTAGGGTTTCAAACTAGGGTTTAACATTAAGGTTAGGGTTTCAAACTAGGGTTTTACATTAGGGTTAGGGTTTCAAACAAGGGTTTTATATTAGGGTTAAGGTTTCAAACTAGGGTTTCAAATTAGGGTTAGGGTTTCAAACTAGGGTTTTACATTAGGGTTAGGGTTTCAAACTAGGGTTTCAAATTAGGGTTAGGGTTTCAAACTAGGGTTTATCATTAGGGTTAGGGTTTCAAACTAGGGTTTTACATTAAGGTTAGGTTTTCAAACTAGGGTTTTACATTAGGGTAAGGGTTTCAAACTAGTGTTTTACATTAGGTTTAGTGCTTCAAACTAAAGTTTTACATTAGGGTTAGGGTTTCAAACTAGGGTTTTACATTAAGGTTAGGGTTTCAAACTAGGTTTTCAATTTAGGGTTAGGGTTTCAAACTAGGGTTTATAATTAGGGTTAGGGTTTCAAACTAGGGTTTTACATTAGGGTTAGGGTTTCAAACTAGGTTTTCAATTTAGGGTTAGGGTTTCAAACTAGGGTTTTACATTAGGGTTAGGGTTTCAAACTAGGGTTTAACGTTAGGGTTAGTGTTTCAAACTAGGGTTTTACATTAGGGTTAGTGTTTCAAACAAGGGTTTTACATTAGGTTTAGTGTTTCAAAACGGGTTTAAAATTAGGGTTCGGGTTTCACACTAGGGTTTTACATTAGGGTTAGGGTTTCAAACTAGGGTTTAACATTAGGGTTAGGGTTTCAAACTAGAGTTTTACATTAGGGTTAAGGTTATAAACTAGGGTTTATTTTAGGGTTAGTGTTTCAAACAAGGGTTTTACATTAGGGTTAGGGTTTCAAACAAGGGTTTTACATTAGGGTTAGGGTTTCAAAACAGGGGTTTTAAATTAGGGTTAGGGTTTCAAACTAGGGTTTTACATTAGGTTTAGGGTTTCAAACTAGGGTTTCAAATTAGGGTTTGGGTTTCAATTTGAGGTTTTACATTAGGATTAGGTTTACAAACTAGGGTTTTACATTAGGGTTAGGGTTTCAAACTATGGTTTCAAATTAGGTTTGGGGTTTCAAACTAGGGTTTTACATTAGGGTTAGGGTTTCAAACTAGGCTTTGACATTAGGGTTAGTGCTTCAAACTAGGGTTTTACTTTAGGGTTAGGGTTTCAAACTAGGGTTTTACATTAAGGTAAGGGTTTCAAACTATGGTTTTACATTAGGGTTAGGGTTACAAAGTAGGGTTTAACGTTAGGGTTAGGGTTTCAAACTAGGGTTTTACATTAGGGTTAATGCTTCAAACTAGGGTTTTACATTAGGGTTACGCTTTCAAACTAGGGTTTTACATTAGGGTTACGCTTTCAAACTAGGGTTTCAAATTAGGGTTAGAGTTTCAAACTCAGGGGTTTTACATTAGGGTTAGTGCTTCAAACTAGGGTTTTACATTCGGGTTACGCTTTCAAACTACGGTTTAACATTAGGGTTAGGGTTTCAAACTAGGGTTTTACATTAGGGTTAGGGTTTCAAACAAGGGTTTTACATTAGGGTTAGGGTTTCAAAACAGGGGTTTTAAATTAGGGTTAGGGTTTCAAATTAGGGTTAGGGTTTCAAACTAGGCTTTTACATTAGGGTTAGGGTTTCAAACTAGGGTTTTACATTATGGTTAGGGTTACAAACTAGGGTTTTACATTATGGTTAGGGTTACAAACTAGGGTTTCAAATTAGGGTTAGGGTTTCAAAACAGGGGTTTAAAATTAGGGTTAGGGTTTCACACTAGGGTTTTACATTAGAGTTCAGGTTTCAAAGTAGGGTTTTACATTAGGGTTAGGGTTTCAAACTATGGATTCAAATTAGGTTTGGGGTTTCAAACTAGGGTTTTACGTTAAGGTTAGGGTTTCAAACTAGGGTTTTACATTAGGGTTAGGGTTTCAAACTAGGTTTTCAATTTAGGTTTAGGGTTTCAAACTAGGGTTTATCATTAGGGTTAGGGTTTCAAACTAGGGTTTTACATTAGGGTTAGGGTTTCAAACTAGGTTTTCAATTTAGGGTTAGGGTTTCAAAATAGGGTTTATCATTATGGTTAGGGTTTCAAACTAGGGTTTTACATTAGGATTAGGCTTTCAAACTAGGGTTTAACATTATGGTTAGGGTTTCAAACTAGGGTTTTACATTAGGGTTAATGCTTCAAACTAGGGTTTTACATTAGGGTTACGCTTTCAAACTAGGGTTTTACATTAGGGTTACGCTTTCAAACTAGGGTTTCAAATTAGGGTTAGAGTTTCAAACTCAGGGGTTTTACATTAGGGTTACTGCTTCAAACTAGGGTTTTACATTAGGGTTAGGGTTTCAAACTAGGGTTTTAAATTGGGCTTAGGGTTTCAAACTAGGGTTTTACATTAGGGTTAGGGTTTCAAACAAGGGTTTTACATTAGGGTTAGGGTTACAAAACAGGGGTTTAAATTTAGGGTTAGGGTTTCACACTAGGGTTTTACATTAGGGTTAGGGTTTCAAACTAGGGTTTAACATTAAGGTTAGGGTTTCAAACTAGGGTTTTACATTAGGGTTAAGGTTACAAACTAGGGTTTTTACATTAGGGTTAGGGTTTCAAACAAGGGTTTTACATTAGGGTTAGGGTTTCAAATTAGGGTTGGGGTTTCAAACTAGGGTTTTATATTAGGGTTAAGGTTTCAAACTAGGGTTTCAAATTAGGGTTAGGGTTTCAAACTAGGGTTTAACATTAGGGTTAGGGTTTCAAACTAGGGTTTCAAATTAGGGTTAGGGTTTCAAACTAGGGTTTATCATTAGGGTTAGGGTTTCAAACTAGGGTTTTACATTAAGGTTAGGGTTTCAAACTAGGGTTTTACATTAGGGTAAGGGTTTCAAACTAGTGTTTTACATTAGGTTTAGTGCTTCAAACTAAAGTTTTACATTAGGGTTAGGGTTTCAAACTAGGGTTTTACATTAAGGTTAGGGTTTCAAACTAGGTTTTCAATTTAGGGTTAGGGTTTCAAACTAGGGTTTATCATTAGGGTTAGGGTTTCAAACTAGGGTTTTACATTAGGGTTAGGGTTTCAAACTAGGTTTTCAATTTAGGGTTAGGGTTTCAAACTAGGGTTTATCATTAGGGTTAGGTTTTCAAACTAGGGTTTTACATTCGGGTTAGGGTTTCAAACTAGGGTTTAACGTTAGGGTTAGGGTTTCAACCTAGGGTTTTACATTAGGGTTAATGCTTCAAACTAGGGTTTTACATTAGGGTTACGCTTTCAAACTAGGGTTTTACATTAGGGTTAGGGTTTCAAACTAGGGTTTCAAATTAGGGTTAGAGTTTCAAACTAGGGTTTCAAATTAGGGTTAGAGTTTCAAACTAGGGTTTTACATTAGGGTTACTGCTTCAAACTAGGGTTTTACATTAGGGTTAGGGTTTCAAAACAGGGGTTTAAAATTAGGGTTAGGGTTTCACAGTAGGGTTTTACATTAGGGTTAGGGTTTCAAACTAGGGTTTAACTTTAGGGTTAGGGTGCCAAACTAGGGTTTTACATTAGGGTTAGGGTTTCAAAAAAGGGTTTTACATTAGGGTTAGGGTTTCAAACTAGGGTTTCAAATTAGGGTTAGGGTTTCAATTTAGGGTTTTATATTAGGGTTAAGGTTTCAAACTAGGGTTTCAAATTAGGGTTAGGGTTTCAAACTAGGGTTTTACATTAGGGTTAGCGTTTCAAACTAGGGTTTCAAATTAGGGTTAGGGTTTCAAACTAGGGTTTCAAATTAGGGTTAGGGTTTCAAACTAGGGTTTTACATTAGGATTAGTGCTTCAAACTAAGGTTTTACATTAGGGTTAGGGTTTCAAACTAGGGTTTTACATTAGGGTTAGGGTTACAAATTAGGGTTTTACATTAGGGTTAGGGTTTCAAACTAGGGTTTTACATTAGGGTTAGTGTTTCAAACTAGGGTTTCAATTTAGGGTTAGGGTTTCAAACTAGGGTTTATCATTAGGGTTAGGGTTTCAAACTAGGGTTTAACATTAGGGTTAGGGTTTCAAACTAGGGTTTTACATTAGGGTTAATGCTTCAAACTAGGGTTTTACGATAGGGTTAGGCTTTCAAACTAGGGTTTTACATTAGGGTTAGGGTTACAAACTAGGGTTTTACATTAGGGTTAGGGTTTCAAACTAGGGATTTACATTAGGGTTAGGGTTTCAAACTAGGGTTTCAAATTAGGGTTAGGGTTTTAAACTAGGGTTTATCATTAGGGTTAGGGTTTCAAACTAGGGTTTTACATTAGGGTTAGGGTTTCAAACTAGGGTTTCTAATTAGGGTTAGGGTTTCAAACTAGGGTTTTATATTAGGGTTAGGGTTTCAAACTAGGGTTTCAAATTAGGGTTTGGGTTTCAAACAAGGGTTTTACATTAGGGTTAGGGTTTCAAACAAGGGTTTTACATTAGGGTTAGGGTTTCAAAACAGGGCTTTTAAATTAGGTTTAGGGTTTCAAACTAGGGTTTTACATTAGATTTGGGTTTCAAACTAGGGTTTCAAATTAGGGTTTGGGTTTCAAATTGAGGTTTTACATTAGGATTAGGGTTACAAACTAGGGTTTTACATTAGGGTTAGGGTTTCAAATTATGGTTTCAAATTAGGTTTGGGGTTTCAAACTAGGGTTTTACATTAGGGTTGGGGTTTCAAACTAGGGTTTTACATTAGGGTTAGGGTTTCAAAATAGGGTTTAACATTAAGGTTAGGGTTTCAAACTAGGGTTTCAAATTAGGGTTAGGGTTGCAAACTAGGGTTTTACATTAGCGTTAGGGTTTCAAACTCGGGTTTCAAATTAGGGGTAGGGTTTCAAACTAGGGTTTTACATTACGGTAAGGGTTTCAAAACAGGGGTTTAAAATTAGGGTTAGGGTTTCACACGGGTTTTACATTAGGGTTAGGGTTTCAAAGTAGGGTTTTACATTAGGGTTAGGGTTTCAAACTAGGGTTTCAAATTAGGGTTAGGGTTTCAAACTAGGGTTTTACATTAGGGTTAGGGTTTCAAACTAGGGTTTTACATTAGGGTTAGTGTTTCAAACTAGGGTTTCAATTTAGGGTTAGGGTTTCAAACTAGGGTTTATCATTAGGGTTAGGGTTTCAAACGAGGGTTTTACATTAGGGTTAGGGTTTCAAACTAGGGTTTAACATTAGGGTTAGGGTTTAAAACTAGGGTTTTACATTAGGGTTAATGCTTCAAACTAGGGTTTTACGATAGGGTTATGCTTTCAAACTAGGGTTTTACATTAGGGTTAGGGTTACAAACTAGGGTTTTACATTAGGGTTAGGGTTTCAAACTAGGGTTTTACATAAGGGTTAGGGTTTCAAACTAGGGTTTCAAATTAGGGTTAGGGTTTCAAATTGAGGTTTTACATTAGGATTAGGGTTACAAACTAGGGTTTTACATTAGGGTTTGGGTTTCAAACTATGGTTTCAAATTAGGATTAGGGTTTCAAACTAGGGTTTTACATTAGGGTTAGTGCTTCAAACTAGGGTTTTACATTAGGATAAGTGCTTCAAACTAGGGTTTTACATTAGGGTTATGGTTTCAAACTACGGTTTAACATTAGGGTTAGGGTTTCAAACTAGGGTTTGACATTAGGGTTAGGGTTTCAAACAAGCGTTTTACATTAGGGTTAGGGTTTCAAAACAGGGGTTTTAAATAAGGGTTAGGATTTCAAATTAGGGTTAGGGTTTCAAACTAGGGTTTTACATTAGGGTTAGGGTTTCAAACTAGGGTTTTACATTATGGTTAGGGTTACAAACTAGGGTTTTACATTATGGTTAGGGTTACAAACTAGGGTTTCAAATTAGGGTTAGGGTTTCAAAACAGGGGTTTAAAATTAGGGTTAGGGTTTCACACTAGGGTTTTACATTAGAGTTAGGGTTTCAAAGTAGGGTTTTATATTAAGATTAGGGTATCAAACTAGGGTTTAACATTAGGGTTAAAGTTTCAAACTAGGTTTTCAATTTAGGTTTAGGGGTTCAAACTAGGGTTTATCATTAGGGTTAGGGTTTCAAACTAGGGTTTTACATTAGGGTTAGGGTTTCAAACTAGGTTTTCAATTTAGGGTTAGGGTTTCAAAATAGGGTTTATTTATAGGGTTAGGGTTCAAACTAGGGTTTTTTCATTAGGGTTAGGGTTTCAAACTAGGGTTTAACATTATGGTTAGGGTTCCAAACTAGGGTTTTACATTAGGGTTAATGCTTCAAACTAGGGTTTTACATTAGGATTACGCTTTCAAACTAGGGTTTTACATTAGGGTTAGGGTTTCAAACTAGGGTTTCAAATTAGGGTTAGAGTTTCAAACTCAGGGGTATTACATTAGGGTTACTGCTTCAAACTAGGGTTTTACATTAGGGTTAGGGTTTCAAAACAGGGGTTTAAAATTAGGGTTAGGGTTTCACACTAGGGTTTCACACTAGGGTTTTACATTAGGGATAGGGTTTCAAACAAGGGTTTCAAATTAGGCTTAGGTTTTCAAACTAGGGTTTTACATAAGGGTTAGGGTTTCAAACTAGGGTTTTACATTAGGGTTAGGGTTTCAAAACAGGGGTTTAAAATTAGGGTTAGGGTTTCACACTAGGGTTTTACATTAGGGTTAGGGTTTCAAACTAGGGTTTAACTTTAGGGTTTGGGTTCCAAACTAGGGTTTTACATTAGGGTTAGGGTTTCAAACAAGGGTTTTACATTAGGGTTAGGGTTAGGGTTTCAAACTAGGGTTTAACTTTAGGGTTAGTGTTTCAAACTATGGTTTCAAATTAGGTTTGGGGTTTCAAACTAGGGTTTTACATTAGGGTTGTCATGTTTATTTTCAGTCTTGTTTAGTCCGGTCATGTTTAGCTTCTGTTTTCCTTGTGTGTTCCCCTTGTCTTGTCATTTCCTGTATAAGTTTGAAAATATACTCCTCTCGTTTCTGGTCACTTGCCCTTCCTCGTGTTGTGTGTGTGTCAACCCTGATTCATGATTGTTTCCCCATTACCCTCATGTGTCATCCAATCAGTGCCCTCAGCCAGGTGTGTCTTGTTATGTCATTAGTGTTGGTGTATTTTGTCGGCTTTTTTCCCCCCTGTCTGTGTCGGTTCATTGTTGCTGTTGTTGTTGCCATTGTCGTAAGTCTTTCGCCACGTCACGTCACGCTGACCTTTTTGCCTTGTCAGGAACCTTGTCATGCTGTTTGTTTTGCCTAAGTTGTTTTGCCATGTATAGATTCATGTTTTGTTAGTTCCATTTATTTTCCCGCATCTGGGTCCTAAAGCCCCCACCTTCTGACAAGGGTTAGGGTTTCAAACTATGGTTTTAAATTAGGTTTGGGGTTTCAAACTAGGGTTTTACATTAGGGTTAGGGTTTCAAACTAGGGTTTTACATTAGGGTTAGTGCTTCAAACTAGGGTTTTACATTACGGTTAGGGTTTCAAACTAGGGTTTCAAATTAGGGTTAGGGTTTCAAAACAGGGGTTTAAAATTTGGGTTAGGGTTTCACACTAGGGTTTTACATTAGGGTTAGGGTTTCAAACTAGGCTTTAACATTAGGGTTAGGGTTTCAAACAAGGGTTTTACATTAGGGTTAGGGTTTCAAAACAGGGGTTTTAAATTAGGGTTATGGTTTCAAAACAGGGGTTTAAATTTAGGGTTAGGGTTTCACACTAGGGTTTTACATTAGAGTTAGGGTTTCAAAGTAGGGTTTTACATTAGGGTTAGGGTTTCAAACTATGGTTTGAAATTAGGTTTGGGGTTTCAAACTAGGGTTTTACATTAAGGTTAGGGTTTCAAACTAGGGTTTTACATTAGGGTTAGGGTTACAAATTAGGGTTTTACATTAGGGTTAGGGTTTCAAACTAGGGTTTTACATTAGGGTTATGGTTTCAAACTACGGTTTAACATTAGGGTTAGGGTTTCAAACTAGGGTTTTACATTAGGGTTAGGGTTTCAAACAAGGGTTTTACATTAGGGTTAGGGATTCAAAACAGGGGTTTTAAATTAGGGTTAGGGTTTCAAATTAGGGTTTGGGTTTCAAACTAGGGTTTTACATTAGGGTTAGTGTTTCAAACTAGGGTTTTACATTATAGTTAGGGTTACAATCTAGGGTTTTACATTATGGTTAGGGTTACAAACTTGGGTTTTACATTAGGGTTAGGGTTTCAAACTATGGTTTCAAATTAGGTTTGGGGTTTCAAACTAGGGTTTTACTTTAAGGTTTGGGTTTCACACTAGGGTTTTACATTAGGGTTAGGGTTACAAATTAGGGTTTTACATTAGGGTTAGGGTTTCAAACTAGGGTTTTACATTAGGGTTAGGGTTTCAAACTAGGTTTTCAATTTAGGTTTAGAGTTACAAACTAGGGTTTATCATTAGGGTTAGGGTTTCAAACTAGGGTTTTACATTAGGGTTAGGGTTTCAAACTATGTTTTCAATTTAGGGTTAGGGTTTCAAAATAGGGTTTATCATTAGGGTTAATGCTTCAAACTAGGGTTTTACATTAGGGTTACGCTTTCAAACTAGGGTTTTACATTAGGGTTAGGGTTTCAAACTAGGGTTTCAAATTAGGGTTAGAGTTTCAAACTCAGGGGTTTTACATTAGGGTTACTGCTTCAAACTAGGGTTTTACATTAGGGTTAGGGTTTCAAAACAGGGGTTTAAAATTGGGGTTAGGGTTTCACACTAGGGTTTTACATTAGGGTTAGGGTTTCAAACTAGGGTTTAACATTAGGGTTAGGGTTTCAAACTAGGGTTTAACATTAGGGTTAGGGTTTCAAACTAGAGTTTTACATTAGGGTTAAGGTTACAAACTAGGGTTTACATTAGGGTTAGTGTTTCAAACAAGGGTTTTACATTAGGGTTAGGGTTTCAAACTAGGGTTTCAAATTAGGGTTAGGGTTTCAAAATAGGGTTTGGGTTTCAATTTGAGGTTTTACATTAGGATTAGGTTTACAAACTAAGGTTTTACATTAGGGTTAGGGTTTCAAACTAGGGTTTGACATTAGGGTTAGTGCTTCAAACTAGGGTTTTACATTAGGGTTAGGGTTTCAAACTAGGGTTTTACATTAAGGTAAGGGTTTCAAACTATGGTTTTACATTAGGGTTAGGGTTTCAAACTAGGGTTTTACATTAGGGTTAGGGTTTCAAAACAGGGGTTTAAAATTAGGGTTAGGGTTTCACACTAGGGTTTTACATTAGGGTTAGGGTTTCAAACTAGGGTTTAACTTTAGGGTTTGGGTTCCAAACTAGGGTTTTACATTAGGGTTAGGGTTTCAAACAAGGGTTTTACATTAGGGTTAGGGTTAGGGTTTCAAACTAGGGTTTAACTTTAGGGTTAGTGTTTCAAACTATGGTTTCAAATTAGGTTTGGGGTTTCAAACTAGGGTTTTACATTAGGGTTGTCATGTTTATTTTCAGTCTTGTTTAGTCCGGTCATGTTTAGCTTCTGTTTTCCTTGTGTGTTCCCCTTGTCTTGTCATTTCCTGTATAAGTTTGAAAATATACTCCTCTCGTTTCTGGTCACTTGCCCTTCCTCGTGTTGTGTGTGTGTCAACCCTGATTCATGATTGTTTCCCCATTACCCTCATGTGTCATCCAATCAGTGCCCTCAGCCAGGTGTGTCTTGTTATGTCATTAGTGTTGGTGTATTTTGTCGGCTTTTTTCCCCCCTGTCTGTGTCGGTTCATTGTTGCTGTTGTTGTTGCCATTGTCGTAAGTCTTTCGCCACGTCACGTCACGCTGACCTTTTTGCCTTGTCAGGAACCTTGTCATGCTGTTTGTTTTGCCTAAGTTGTTTTGCCATGTATAGATTCATGTTTTGTTAGTTCCATTTATTTTCCCGCATCTGGGTCCTAAAGCCCCCACCTTCTGACAAGGGTTAGGGTTTCAAACTATGGTTTTAAATTAGGTTTGGGGTTTCAAACTAGGGTTTTACATTAGGGTTAGGGTTTCAAACTAGGGTTTTACATTAGGGTTAGTGCTTCAAACTAGGGTTTTACATTACGGTTAGGGTTTCAAACTAGGGTTTCAAATAAGGGTTAGGGTTTCAAAACAGGGGTTTAAAATTTGGGTTAGGGTTTCACACTAGGGTTTTACATTAGGGTTAGGGTTTCAAACTAGGCTTTAACATTAGGGTTAGGGTTTCAAACAAGGGTTTTACATTAGGGTTAGGGTTTCAAAACAGGGGTTTTAAATTAGGGTTAGGGTTTCAAAACAGGGGTTTAAATTTAGGGTTAGGGTTTCACACTAGGGTTTTACATTAGAGTTAGGGTTTCAAAGTAGGGTTTTACATTAGGGTTAGGGTTTCAAACTATGGTTTGAAATTAGGTTTGGGGTTTCAAACTAGGGTTTTACATTAAGGTTAGGGTTTCAAACTAGGGTTTTACATTAGGGTTAGGGTTACAAATTAGGGTTTTACATTAGGGTTAGGGTTTCAAACTAGGGTTTTACATTAGGGTTAGGGTTTCAAACTAGGGTTTCAAATTAGGGTTAGGGTTTCAAACTAGGGTTTATCATTAGGGTTAGGGTTTCAAACTAGGGTTTTACATTAAGGTTAGGGTTTCAAACTAGGGTTTTACATTAGGGTTAGGGTTTCAAACTTGGGTTTTACATTAGGGTTAGTGCTTCAAACTAAGGTTTTACATTAGGGTTAGGGTTTAAAACTAGGGTTTTACATTAAGGTTAGTGTTTCAAACTAGGTTTTTACATTAGGGTAAGGGTTACAAATTAGGGTTTTAAATTAGGGTTAGGGTTTCAAACTAGGGATTTACATTAGGGTTAGGGTTTCAAACTAAGGTTTTACATTAGGGTTAGGGTTTCAAACTAGGGTTTCAAATTAGGGTTTCAAATTAGGGTGAGGGTTGCAAACTAGGGTTTTACATTAGCGTTAGGGTTTCAAACTCGGGTTTCAAATTAGGGGTAGGGTTTCAAACTATGGTTTTACATTACGGTTAGGGTTTCAAACTAGGGTTTCAAAATAGGGTTAGGGTTTCAAAACAGGGGTTTAAAATTTGGGTTAGGGTTTCACACTAGGGTGTTACATTAGGGTTAGGGTTTCAAAGTAGGGTTTTACATTAGGGTTATGGTTTCAAACTATTGTTTCAAATTAGGTTTGGGGTTTCAAACTAGGGTTTTACATTAGGGTTGTCATGTTTTATTTCTTAGTTTCTTGTTTAGCTTGTGTTTTCCTTGTGTGTTCCCCTTGTCTTGTCATTTCCTGTTTTAGATTGAAAATTGACTCCTCTCGTTTCTGGTCACTTGCCCTCCCTCCTTTTGTGTGTGTGTCAACCCTGATTCATGATTGTTTCCCCATTACCCTCATGTGTCATCCAATCAGTGCCCTCAGCCAGGTGTGTCTTGTTATTTCATTAGTGTTGGTGTATTTTGTCGGCTTTCTCCCCCCTGTCTGTGTCGGTTCATTGTTGCTGTTGTTGTTGCCATTGTCGTAAGTCTTTCGCCACGTCACGTCACGCTGACCTTTTTGCCTTGTCAGGAACCTTGTCATGCTGTTTGTTTTGCCTAAGTTGTTTTGCCATGTTTAGATTCATGTTTTGTTAGGTCCATTTATTTTGTACTTTGAGGATAGCTTTTTTGATCAGAAATTAAAACCTTCTTTGGACTACACCTCGGCCTCCTCGCTCTGCCTTCCCGCATCTGGGTCCTAAAGCCCCTACCTTCTGACAAGGGTTAGGGTTTCAAACTATGGTTTTAAATTAGGTTTGGGGTTTCAAACTAGGGTTTTACATTAGGGTTAGTGCTTCAAACTATGGTTTTACATTAGGGTTAGGGTTTCAAAGTAGGGTTTTACATTAGAGTTAGTGCTTCAAACTATGGTTTTACATTAGGGTTATGGTTTCAAACTACGGTTTAACATTAGGGTTAGGGTTTCAAACTAGGGTTTTACATTAGGGTTAGGGTTTCAATTAAGGGTTTTACATTAGGGTTAGGGTTTCAAAACAGGGGTTTTAAATTAGGGTTAGGGTTTCAAATTAGGGTTAGGGTTTCAAACTAGGGTTTTACATTAGGGTTAGTGTTTCAAACTAGGGTTTTACATTATGGTTAGGGTTACAAACTAGGGTTTTACATTATGGTTAGGGTTACAAACTATGGTTTCAAATTAGGTTTGGGGTTTCAAACTAGGGTTTTACATTAAGGTTAGGGTTTCAAACTAGGGTTTTACATTAGGGTTAGGGTTACAAATTAGGGTTTTACATTAGGGTTAGGGTTTCAAACTAGGGTTTTACATTAGGGTTAGGGTTTCAAACTAGGTTTTCAATTTAGGTTTAGAGTTACAAACTAGGGTTTATCATTAGGGTTAGGGTTTCAAACTAGGGTTTTACATTAGGGTTAGGGTTTCAAACTATGTTTTCAATTTAGGGTTAGGGTTTCAAAATAGGGTTTATCATTAGGGTTAATGCTTCAAACTAGGGTTTTACATTAGGGTTACGCTTTCAAACTAGGGTTTTACATTAGGGTTAGGGTTTCAAACTAGGGTTTCAAATTAGGGTTAGGGTTTCAAAACAGGGGTTTAAAATTAGGGTTAGGGTTTCACACTAGGGTTTTACATTAGGGTTAGGGTTTCAAACTAGGGTTTAACATTAGGGTTAGGGTTTCAAACTAGGGTTTAACATTAGGGTTAGAGTTTCAAACTAGAGTTTTACATTAGGGTTAAGGTTAACCCTAGGGTTTAACGTTAGCGTTAGGGTTTCAAACTAGGGTTTTACATTAGGGTTAATGCTTCAAACTAGGGTTTTACATTAGGGTTAGGGTTTCAAACTAGGGTTTCAAATTAGGGTTAGAGTTTCAAACTAGGGTTTTACATTAGGGTTACTGCTTCAAACTAGGGTTTTACATTAGGGTTAGGGTTTCAAAACAGGGGTTTAAAATTAGGGTTAGGGTTTCACACTAGGGTTTTACATTAGGGTTAGGGTTTCAAACAAGGGTTTTACATTAGGGTTAGGGTTTCAAACTAGGGTTTCAAATTAGGGTTAGGGTTTCAAACTAGGGTTTTATATTAGGGTTAAGGTTTCAAACTAGGGTTTCAAATTAGGGTTAGGGTTTAAAACTAGGATTTACATTAGGGTTAGTGCTTCAAACTAAGGTTTTACATAAGGGTTAGGGTTTCAAACTAGGGTTTTACATTAAGGTTAGGATTTCAAACTAGGGTTTTACATTAGGGTTAGGGTTACAAATTAGGGTTTTACATTAGGGTTAGGGTTTCAAACTAGGGTTTTACATTAGGGTTAGGGTTTCAAACTAGGGTTTCATTTTAGGGTTAGGGTTTCAAACTAGGGTTTATCATTAGGGTTAGGGTTTCAAACTAGGGTTTTACATTAGGGTTAGGGTTTCAAACTAGGGTTTAACATTAGGGTTAGGGTTTCAAACTAGGGTTTTACATTAGGGTTAATGCTTCAAACTAGGGTTTTACATTAGGGTTAGGCTTTCAAACTAGGGTTTTACATTAGCGTTAGGGTTAAAAACTAGGGTTTTACATTATGGTTAGGGTTACAAACTAGGGTTTTACATTATGGTTAGGGTTACAAACTAGGGTTTCAAATTAGGTTTAGGGTTTCAAAACAGGGGTTTAAAATTAGGGTTAGGGTTTCAAAACAGGGGTTTAAAATTAGGGTTAGGGTTTCACACTAGGGTTTTACATTAGGGTTAGGTTTTCAAACTAGGGTTTTACATTAGGGTTAGTGCTTCAAACTAAGGTTTTACATTAGGGTTAGGGTTGCAAACTAGGGTTTTACATTAGGGTTGGGGTTTCAAACTAGGGTTTTACATTAGGGTTAGGGTTTCAAAATAGGGTTTAACATTAAGGTTAGGGTTTCAAACTAGGGTTTCAAATTAGGGTTAGGGTTGCAAACTAGGGTTTTACATTAGCGTTAGAATTTCAAACTCGGGTTTCAAATTAGGGGTAGGGTTTCAAACTAGGGTTTTACATTACGGTTAGGGTTTCAAAACAGGGGTTTAAAATTAGGGTTAGGGTTTCACACGGGTTTTACATTAGGGTTAGGGTTTCAAAGTAGGGTTTTACATTAGGGTTAGGGTTTCAAACTAGGGTTTCAAATTAGGGTTAGGGTTTCAAAATAGGGTTTGGGTTTCAATTTGAGGTTTTACATTAGGATTAGGTTTACAAACTAAGGTTTTACATTAGGGTTAGGGTTTCAAACTAGGGTTTGACATTAGGGTTAGTGCTTCAAACTAGGGTTTTACATTAGGGTTAGGGTTTCAAACTAGGGTTTTACATTAAGGTAAGGGTTTCAAACTATGGTTTTACATTAGCGTTAGGGTTACAAACTCGGGTTTAACGTTAGCGTTAGGGTTTCAAACTAGGGTTTTACATTAGGGTTAATGCTTCAAACTAGGGTTTTACATTAGGGTTACGCTTTCAAACTAGGGTTTTACATTAGGGTTAGGGTTTCAAACTAGGGTTTCAAATTAGGGTTAGAGTTTCAAACTAGGGTTTTACATTAGGGTTACTGCTTCAAACTAGGGTTTTACATTAGGGTTAGGGTTTCAAAACAGGGGTTTAAAATTAGGGTAAGGGTTTCACACTAGGGTTTTACATTAGGGTTAGGGTTTCAAACAAGGGTTTTACATTAGGGTTAGGGTTTCAAACTAGGGTTTCAAATAAGGGTTAGGGTTTAAAACTAGGATTTACATTAGGGTTAGTGCTTCAAACTAAGGTTTTACATAAGGGTTAGGGTTTCAAACTAGGGTTTTACATTAAGGTTAGGGTTTCAAACTAGGGTTTTACATTAGGGTTAGGGTTACAAATTAGGGTTTTACATTAGGGTAAGGGTTTCAAACTAGGTTTTTACATTAGGGTTAGGGTTTCAAACTAGGGTTTCAATTTAGGGTTAGGGTTTCAAACTAGGGTTTATCATTAGGGTTAGGGTTTCAAACTAGGGTTTTACATTAGGGTTAGTGTTTCAAACTATGGTTTCAAATTAGGTTTGGGGTTTCAAACTAGGGTTTTACATTAGGGTTGTCATGTTTATTTTCAGTCTTGTTTAGTCTGGTCATGTTTAGCTTCTGTTTTCCTTGTGTGTTCCCCTTGTCTTGTCATTTCCTGTTTTAGTTTGAAAATTGATTCCTCTCGTTTCTGGTCACTTGCCCTTCCTCATGTTGTGTGTGTGTAAACCCTGATTCGTGATTGTTTCCCCATTACCCTCTTGTGTCATCCAATCAGTGCCCTCAGCCAGGTGTGTCTTGTTATGTCATTAGTGTTGGTGTATTTTGTCAGCTTTTTTCCCCCCTGTCTGTGTCGGTTCATTGTTGCTGTTGTTGTTGCCATTGTCGTAAGTCTTTCGCTACGTCACGTCACGCTGACCTTTTTGCCTTGTCAGGAACCTTGTCATGCTGTTTGTTTTGCCTAAGTTGTTTTGCCATGTATAGATTCATGTTTTGTTAGTTCCATTTATTTTCCCGCATCTGGGTCCTAAAGCCCCCACCTTCTGACAAGGGTTAGGGTTTCAAACTATGGTTTTAAATTAGGTTTGGGGTTTCAAACTAGGGTTTTACATTAGGGTTAGGGTTTCAAACTAGGGTTTTACATTAGGGTTAGTGCTTCAAACTAGGGTTTTACATTAGGGTTAGTGCTTCAAACTAGGTTTTTACATTAGGGTTATGGTTTCAAACTACGGTTTAACATTAGGGTTAGGGTTTCAAACTAGGGTTTGACATTAGGGTTAGGGTTTCAAACAAGCGTTTTACATTAGGGTTAGGGTTTCAAACTAGGGTTTTACATTGGGGTTAGGGTTTCAAACAAGGGTTTTACATTAGGGTTAGGGTTTCAAAACAGGGGTTTTAAATTAGGGTTAGGGTTTCAAATTAGGGTTAGGGTTTCAAACTAGGCTTTTACATTAGGGTTAGGGTTTCAAACTAGGGTTTTACATTATGGTTAGTGTTACAAACTAGGGTTTTACATTATGGTTAGGGTTACAAACTAGGGTTTCAAATTAAGGTTAGGGTTTCAAAACAGGGGTTTAAAATTAGGGTTAGGGTTTCACACTAGGGTTTTACATTAGAGTTCGGGTTTCAAAGTAGGGTTTTACATTAGGGTTAGGGTTTCAAACTATGGTTTCAAATTAGGTTTGGGGTTTCAAACTAGGGTTTTACATTAAGGTTAGGGTTTCAAACTAGGGTTTTACATTAGGGTTAGTGTTTCAAACTATGGTTTCAAATTAGGTTTGGGGTTTCAAACTCGGGTTTTACATTAGGGTTAGGGTTTCAAACTAGGTTTTCAATTTAGGATTAGGGTTTCAAAATAGGGTTTATCATTATGGTTAGGGTTTCAAACTAGGGTTTTACATTAGGATTAGGGTTTCAAACTAGGGTTTAACATTAAGGTTAGTGTTTCAAACTAGGGTTTTACATTAGGGTTAATGCTTTAAACTAGGGTTTTACATTAGGGTTACGCTTTCAAACTAGGGTTTTACATTAGGGTTACGCTTTCAAACTAGGGTTTCAAATTAGGGTTAGAGTTTCAAACTCAGGGGTTTTACATTAGGGTTACTGCTTCAAACTAGGGTTTTACATTAGGGTTAGGGTTTCAAACTAGGGTTTTAAATTAGGCTTAGGGTTTCAAACTAGGGTTTTACATTAGGGTTAGGGTTTCAAACAAGGGTTTTACATTAGTGTTAAGGTTTCAAAACAGGGGTTTAAAATTAGGGTTAGGGTTTCAAACTAGGGTTTTACATTAGGGTTAGGGTTTCAAACAAGGGTTTTATATTAGGGTTAAGGTTTCAAACTAGGGTTTCAAATTAGGGTTAGGGTTTCAAACTAGGGTTTTACATTAGGGTTAGGGTTTCAAACTAGGGTTTCAAATTAGGGTTAGGGTTTCAAACTAGGGTTTATCATTAGGGTTAGGGTTTCAAACTAGGGTTTTACATTAAGGTTAAGTTTTCAAACTAGGGTTTTACATTAGGGTAAGGGTTTCAAACTAGTGTTTTACATTAGGTTTAGTGCTTCAAACTAAAGTTTTACATTAGGGTTAGGGTTTCAAACTAGGGTTTTACATTAAGGTTAGGGTTTCAAACTAGGTTTTCAATTTAGGGTTAGGGTTTCAAACTAGGGTTTATAATTAGGGTTAGGGTTTCAAACTAGGGTTTTACATTAGGGTTAGGGTTTCAAACTAGGTTTTCAATTTAGGGTTAGGGTTTCAAACTAGGGTTTTACATTAGGGTTAGGGTTTCAAACTAGGGTTTAACGTTAGGGTTAGGGTTTCAAACTAGGGTTTTACATTAGGGTTAGTGTTTCAAACAAGGGTTTTACATTAGGTTTAGTGTTTCAAAACGGGTTTAAAATTAGGGTTCGGGTTTCACACTAGGGTTTTACATTAGGGTTAGGGTTTCAAACTAGGGTTTAACATTAGGGTTAGGGTTTCAAACTAGAGTTTTACATTAGGGTTAAGGTTATAAACTAGGGTTTATTTTAGGGTTAGTGTTTCAAACAAGGGTTTTACATTAGGGTTAGGGTTTCAAACAAGGGTTTTACATTAGGGTTAGGGTTTCAAAACAGGGGTTTTAAATTAGGGTTAGGGTTTCAAACTAGGGTTTTACATTAGGTTTAGGGTTTCAAACTAGGGTTTCAAATTAGGGTTTGGGTTTCAATTTGAGGTTTTACATTAGGATTAGGTTTACAAACTAGGGTTTTACATTAGGGTTAGGGTTTCAAACTATGGTTTCAAATTAGGTTTGGGGTTTCAAACTAGGGTTTTACATTAGGGTTAGGGTTTCAAACTAGGCTTTGACATTAGGGTTAGTGCTTCAAACTAGGGTTTTACTTTAGGGTTAGGGTTTCAAACTAGGGTTTTACATTAAGGTAAGGGTTTCAAACTATGGTTTTACATTAGGGTTAGGGTTACAAAGTAGGGTTTAACGTTAGGGTTAGGGTTTCAAACTAGGGTTTTACATTAGGGTTAATGCTTCAAACTAGGGTTTTACATTAGGGTTACGCTTTCAAACTAGGGTTTTACATTAGGGTTACGCTTTCAAACTAGGGTTTCAAATTAGGGTTAGAGTTTCAAACTCAGGGGTTTTACATTAGGGTTAGTGCTTCAAACTAGGGTTTTACATTCGGGTTACGCTTTCAAACTACGGTTTAACATTAGGGTTAGGGTTTCAAACTAGGGTTTTACATTAGGGTTAGGGTTTCAAACAAGGGTTTTACATTAGGGTTAGGGTTTCAAAACAGGGGTTTTAAATTAGGGTTAGGGTTTCAAATTAGGGTTAGGGTTTCAAACTAGGCTTTTACATTAGGGTTAGGGTTTCAAACTAGGGTTTTACATTATGGTTAGGGTTACAAACTAGGGTTTTACATTATGGTTAGGGTTACAAACTAGGGTTTCAAATTAGGGTTAGGGTTTCAAAACAGGGGTTTAAAATTAGGGTTAGGGTTTCACACTAGGGTTTTACATTAGAGTTCAGGTTTCAAAGTAGGGTTTTACATTAGGGTTAGGGTTTCAAACTATGGATTCAAATTAGGTTTGGGGTTTCAAACTAGGGTTTTACGTTAAGGTTAGGGTTTCAAACTAGGGTTTTACATTAGGGTTAGGGTTTCAAACTAGGTTTTCAATTTAGGTTTAGGGTTTCAAACTAGGGTTTATCATTAGGGTTAGGGTTTCAAACTAGGGTTTTACATTAGGGTTAGGGTTTCAAACTAGGTTTTCAATTTAGGGTTAGGGTTTCAAAATAGGGTTTATCATTATGGTTAGGGTTTCAAACTAGGGTTTTACATTAGGATTAGGCTTTCAAACTAGGGTTTGACATTATGGTTAGGGTTTCAAACTAGGGTTTTACATTAGGGTTAATGCTTCAAACTAGGGTTTTACATTAGGGTTACGCTTTCAAACTAGGGTTTTACATTAGGGTTACGCTTTCAAACTAGGGTTTCAAATTAGGGTTAGAGTTTCAAACTCAGGGGTTTTACATTAGGGTTACTGCTTCAAACTAGGGTTTTACATTAGGGTTAGGGTTTCAAACTAGGGTTTTAAATTGGGCTTAGGGTTTCAAACTAGGGTTTTACATTAGGGTTAGGGTTTCAAACAAGGGTTTTACATTAGGGTTAGGGTTACAAAACAGGGGTTTAAATTTAGGGTTAGGGTTTCACACTAGGGTTTTACATTAGGGTTAGGGTTTCAAACTAGGGTTTAACATTAAGGTTAGGGTTTCAAACTAGGGTTTTACATTAGGGTTAAGGTTACAAACTAGGGTTTTTACATTAGGGTTAGGGTTTCAAACAAGGGTTTTACATTAGGGTTAGGGTTTCAAATTAGGGTTGGGGTTTCAAACTAGGGTTTTATATTAGGGTTAAGGTTTCAAACTAGGGTTTCAAATTAGGGTTAGGGTTTCAAACTAGGGTTTAACATTAGGGTTAGGGTTTCAAACTAGGGTTTCAAATTAGGGTTAGGGTTTCAAACTAGGGTTTATCATTAGGGTTAGGGTTTCAAACTAGGGTTTTACATTAAGGTTAGGGTTTCAAACTAGGGTTTTACATTAGGGTAAGGGTTTCAAACTAGTGTTTTACATTAGGTTTAGTGCTTCAAACTAAAGTTTTACATTAGGGTTAGGGTTTCAAACTAGGGTTTTACATTAAGGTTAGGGTTTCAAACTAGGTTTTCAATTTAGGGTTAGGGTTTCAAACTAGGGTTTATCATTAGGGTTAGGGTTTCAAACTAGGGTTTTACATTAGGGTTAGGGTTTCAAACTAGGTTTTCAATTTAGGGTTAGGGTTTCAAACTAGGGTTTATCATTAGGGTTAGGTTTTCAAACTAGGGTTTTACATTCGGGTTAGGGTTTCAAACTAGGGTTTAACGTTAGGGTTAGGGTTTCAACCTAGGGTTTTACATTAGGGTTAATGCTTCAAACTAGGGTTTTACATTAGGGTTACGCTTTCAAACTAGGGTTTTACATTAGGGTTAGGGTTTCAAACTAGGGTTTCAAATTAGGGTTAGAGTTTCAAACTAGGGTTTCAAATTAGGGTTAGAGTTTCAAACTAGGGTTTTACATTAGGGTTACTGCTTCAAACTAGGGTTTTACATTAGGGTTAGGGTTTCAAAACAGGGGTTTAAAATTAGGGTTAGGGTTTCACAGTAGGGTTTTACATTAGGGTTAGGGTTTCAAACTAGGGTTTAACTTTAGGGTTAGGGTGCCAAACTAGGGTTTTACATTAGGGTTAGGGTTTCAAAAAAGGGTTTTACATTAGGGTTAGGGTTTCAAACTAGGGTTTCAAATTAGGGTTAGGGTTTCAATTTAGGGTTTTATATTAGGGTTAAGGTTTCAAACTAGGGTTTCAAATTAGGGTTAGGGTTTCAAACTAGGGTTTTACATTAGGGTTAGCGTTTCAAACTAGGGTTTCAAATTAGGGTTAGGGTTTCAAACTAGGGTTTCAAATTAGGGTTAGGGTTTCAAACTAGGGTTTTACATTAGGATTAGTGCTTCAAACTAAGGTTTTACATTAGGGTTAGGGTTTCAAACTAGGGTTTTACATTAGGGTTAGGGTTAAAAATTAGGGTTTTACAATAGGGTTAGGGTTTCAAACTAGGGTTTTACATTAGGGTTAGTGTTTCAAACTAGGGTTTCAATTTAGGGTTAGGGTTTCAAACTAGGGTTTATCATTAGGGTTAGGGTTTCAAACTAGGGTTTAACATTAGGGTTAGGGTTTCAAACTAGGGTTTTACATTAGGGTTAATGCTTCAAACTAGGGTTTTACGATAGGGTTAGGCTTTCAAACTAGGGTTTTACATTAGGGTTAGGATTACAAACTAGGGTTTTACATTAGGGTTAGGGTTTCAAACTAGGGATTTACATTAGGGTTAGGGTTTCAAACTAGGGTTTCAAATTAGGGTTAGGGTTTTAAACTAGGGTTTATCATTAGGGTTAGGGTTTCAAACTAGGGTTTTACATTAGGGTTAGGGTTTCAAACTAGGGTTTCTAATTAGGGTTAGGGTTTCAAACAAGGGTTTTACATTAGGGTTAGGGTTTCAAACAAGGGTTTTACATTAGGGTTAGGGTTTCAAAACAGGGCTTTTAAATTAGGTTTAGGGTTTCAAACTAGGGTTTTACATTAGATTTGGGTTTCAAACTAGGGTTTCAAATTAGGGTTTGGGTTTCAAATTGAGGTTTTACATTAGGATTAGGGTTACAAACTAGGGTTTTACATTAGGGTTAGGGTTTCAAATTATGGTTTCAAATTAGGTTTGGGGTTTCAAACTAGGGTTTTACATTAGGGTTGGGGTTTCAAACTAGGGTTTTACATTAGGGTTAGGGTTTCAAAATAGGGTTTAACATTAAGGTTAGGGTTTCAAACTAGGGTTTCAAATTAGGGTTAGGGTTGCAAACTAGGGTTTTACATTAGCGTTAGGGTTTCAAACTCGGGTTTCAAATTAGGGGTAGGGTTTCAAACTAGGGTTTTACATTACGGTAAGGGTTTCAAAACAGGGGTTTAAAATTAGGGTTAGGGTTTCACACGGGTTTTACATTAGGGTTAGGGTTTCAAAGTAGGGTTTTACATTAGGGTTAGGGTTTCAAACTAGGGTTTCAAATTAGGGTTAGGGTTTCAAACTAGGGTTTCAAATTAGGGTTAGGGTTTCAAACTAGGGTTTTACATTAGGATTAGTGCTTCAAACTAAGGTTTTACATTCGGGTTAGGGTTTCAAACTAGGGTTTTACATTAGGGTTAGTGTTTCAAACTAGGGTTTCAATTTAGGGTTAGGGTTACAAATTAGGGTTTTACATTAGGGTTAGGGTTTCAAACTAGGGTTTTACATTAGGGTTAGTGTTTCAAACTAGGGTTTCAATTTAGGGTTAGGGTTTCAAACTAGGGTTTATTTATAGGGTTAGGGTTCAAACTAGGGTTTTTTCATTAGGGTTAGGGTTTCAAACTAGGGTTTAACATTATGGTTAGGGTTCCAAACTAGGGTTTTACATTAGGGTTAATGCTTCAAACTAGGGTTTTACATTAGGATTACGCTTTCAAACTAGGGTTTTACATTAGGGTTAGGGTTTCAAACTAGGGTTTCAAATTAGGGTTAGAGTTTCAAACTCAGGGGTATTACATTAGGGTTACTGCTTCAAACTAGGGTTTTACATTAGGGTTAGGGTTTCAAAACAGGGGTTTAAAATTAGGGTTAGGGTTTCACACTAGGGTTTCACACTAGGGTTTTACATTAGGGATAGGGTTTCAAACAAGGGTTTCAAATTAGGCTTAGGTTTTCAAACTAGGGTTTTACATAAGGGTTAGGGTTTCAAACTAGGGTTTTACATTAGGGTTAGGGTTTCAAAACAGGGGTTTAAAATTAGGGTTAGGGTTTCACACTAGGGTTTTACATTAGGGTTAGGGTTTCAAACTAGGGTTTAACTTTAGGGTTTGGGTTCCAAACTAGGGTTTTACATTAGGGTTAGGGTTTCAAACAAGGGTTTTACATTAGGGTTAGGGTTAGGGCTTCAAACTAGGGTTTAACTTTAGGGTTAGTGTTTCAAACTATGGTTTCAAATTAGGTTTGGGGTTTCAAACTAGGGTTTTACATTAGGGTTGTCATGTTTATTTTAAGTCTTGTTTAGTCCGGTCATGTTTAGCTTCTGTTTTCCTTGTGTGTTCCCCTTGTCTTGTCATTTCCTGTATAAGTTTGAAAATATACTCCTCTCGTTTCTGGTCACTTGCCCTTCCTCGTGTTGTGTGTGTGTCAACCCTGATTCATGATTGTTTCCCCATTACCCTCATGTGTCATCCAATCAGTGCCCTCAGCCAGGTGTGTCTTGTTATGTCATTAGTGTTGGTGTATTTTGTCGGCTTTTTTCCCCCCTGTCTGTGTCGGTTCATTGTTGCTGTTGTTGTTGCCATTGTCGTAAGTCTTTCGCCACGTCACGTCACGCTGACCTTTTTGCCTTGTCAGGAACCTTGTCATGCTGTTTGTTTTTCCTAAGTTGTTTTGCCATGTATAGATTCATGTTTTGTTAGTTCCATTTATTTTCCCGCATCTGGGTCCTAAAGCCCCCACCTTCTGACAAGGGTTAGGGTTTCAAACTATGGTTTTAAATTAGGTTTGGGGTTTCAAACTAGGGTTTTACATTAGGGTTAGGGTTTCAAACTAGGGTTTTACATTAGGGTTAGTGCTTCAAACTAGGGTTTTACATTACGGTTAGGGTTTCAAACTAGGGTTTCAAATTAGGGTTAGGGTTTCAAAACAGGGGTTTAAAATTTGGGTTAGGGTTTCACACTAGGGTTTTACATTAGGGTTAGGGTTTCAAACTAGGCTTTAACATTAGGGTTAGGGTTTCAAACAAGGGTTTTACATTAGGGTTAGGGTTTCAAAACAGGGGTTTTAAATTAGGGTTATGGTTTCAAAACAGGGGTTTAAATTTAGGGTTAGGGTTTCACACTAGGGTTTTACATTAGAGTTAGGGTTTCAAAGTAGGGTTTTACATTAGGGTTAGGGTTTCAAACTATGGTTTGAAATTAGGTTTGGGGTTTCAAACTAGGGTTTTACATTAAGGTTAGGGTTTCAAACTAGGGTTTTACATTAGGGTTAGGGTTACAAATTAGGGTTTTACATTAGGGTTAGGGTTTCAAACTAGGGTTTTACATTAGGGTTATGGTTTCAAACTAGGGTTTCAAATTAGGGTTAGAGTTTCAAACTCAGGGGTATTACATTAGGGTTACTGCTTCAAACTAGGGTTTTACATTAGGGTTAGGGTTTCAAAACAGGGGTTTAAAATTAGGGTTAGGGTTTCACACTAGGGTTTCACACTAGGGTTAGGGTTTCAAACAAGGGTTTTACATTAGTGTTAAGGTTTCAAAACAGGGGTTTAAAATTAGGGTTAGGGTTTCACACTAGGGTTTTACATTAGGGTTAGGGTTTCAAACTAGGGTTTAACATTAAGGTTAGGGTTTCAAACTAGGGTTTTACATTAGGGTTAGGGTTTCAAACAAGGGTTTTATATTAGGGTTAAGGTTTCAAACTAGGGTTTCAAATTAGGGTTAGGGTTTCAAACTAGGGTTTTACATTAGGGTTAGTGTTTCAAACTAGGGTTTCAATTTAGGGTTAGGGTTTCAAACTAGGGTTTATTTATAGGTTTAGGGTTCAAACTAGGGTTTTTTCATTAGGGTTAGGGTTTCAAACTAGGGTTTAACATTATGGTTAGGGTTCCAAACTAGGGTTTTACATTAGGGTTAATGCTTCAAACTAGGGTTTTACATTAGGATTACGCTTTCAAACTAGGGTTTTACATTAGGGTTAGGGTTTCAAACTAGGGTTTCAAATTAGGGTTAGAGTTTCAAACTCAGGGGTATTACATTAGGGTTACTGCTTCAAACTAGGGTTTTACATTAGGGTTAGGGTTTCAAAACAGGGGTTTAAAATTAGGGTTAGGGTTTCACACTAGGGTTTCACACTAGGGTTTTACATTAGGGATAGGGTTTCAAACAAGGGTTTCAAATTAGGCTTAGGTTTTCAAACTAGGGTTTTACATAAGGGTTAGGGTTTCAAACTAGGGTTTTACATTAGGGTTAGGGTTTCAAAACAGGGGTTTAAAATTAGGGTTAGGGTTTCACACTAGGGTTTTACATTAGGGTTAGGGTTTCAAACTAGGGTTTAACTTTAGGGTTTGGGTTCCAAACTAGGGTTTTACATTAGGGTTAGGGTTTCAAACAAGGGTTTTACATTAGGGTTAGGGTTAGGGTTTCAAACTAGGGTTTAACTTTAGGGTTAGTGTTTCAAACTATGGTTTCAAATTAGGTTTGGGGTTTCAAACTAGGGTTTTACATTAGGGTTGTCATGTTTATTTTCAGTCTTGTTTAGTCCGGTCATGTTTAGCTTCTGTTTTCCTTGTGTGTTCCCCTTGTCTTGTCATTTCCTGTATAAGTTTGAAAATATACTCCTCTCGTTTCTGGTCACTTGCCCTTCCTCGTGTTGTGTGTGTGTCAACCCTGATTCATGATTGTTTCCCCATTACCCTCATGTGTCATCCAATCAGTGCCCTCAGCCAGGTGTGTCTTGTTATGTCATTAGTGTTGGTGTATTTTGTCGGCTTTTTTCCCCCCTGTCTGTGTCGGTTCATTGTTGCTGTTGTTGTTGCCATTGTCGTAAGTCTTTCGCCACGTCACGTCACGCTGACCTTTTTGCCTTGTCAGGAACCTTGTCATGCTGTTTGTTTTGCCTAAGTTGTTTTGCCATGTATAGATTCATGTTTTGTTAGTTCCATTTATTTTCCCGCATCTGGGTCCTAAAGCCCCCACCTTCTGACAAGGGTTAGGGTTTCAAACTATGGTTTTAAATTAGGTTTGGGGTTTCAAACTAGGGTTTTACATTAGGGTTAGGGTTTCAAACTAGGGTTTTACATTAGGGTTAGTGCTTCAAACTAGGGTTTTACATTACGGTTAGGGTTTCAAACTAGGGTTTCAAATTAGGGTTAGGGTTTCAAAACAGGGGTTTAAAATTTGGGTTAGGGTTTCACACTAGGGTTTTACATTAGGGTTAGGGTTTCAAACTAGGCTTTAACATTAGGGTTAGGGTTTCAAACAAGGGTTTTACATTAGGGTTAGGGTTTCAAAACAGGGGTTTTAAATTAGGGTTATGGTTTCAAAACAGGGGTTTAAATTTAGGGTTAGGGTTTCACACTAGGGTTTTACATTAGAGTTAGGGTTTCAAAGTAGGGTTTTACATTAGGGTTAGGGTTTCAAACTATGGTTTGAAATTAGGTTTGGGGTTTCAAACTAGGGTTTTACATTAGGGTTAGGGTTTCAAACTAGGGTTTATAATTAGGGTTAGGGTTTCAAACTAGGGTTTTACATTAGGGTTAGGGTTTCAAACTAGGTTTTCAATTTAGGGTTAGGGTTTCAAACTAGGGTTTTACATTAGGGTTAGGGTTTCAAACTAGGGTTTAACGTTAGGGTTAGGGTTTCAAACTAGGGTTTTACATTAGGGTTAGTGTTTCAAACAAAGGTTTTACATTAGGTTTAGTGTTTCAAAACGGGTTTAAAATTAGGGTTCGGGTTTCACACTAGGGTTTTACATTAGGGTTAGGGTTTCAAACTAGGGTTTAACATTAGGGTTAGGGTTTCAAACTAGAGTTTTACATTAGGGTTAAGGTTATAAACTAGGGTTTATTTTAGGGTTAGTGTTTCAAACAAGGGTTTTACATTAGGGTTAGGGTTTCAAACAAGGGTTTTACATTAGGGTTAGGGTTTCAAAACAGGGGTTTTAAATTAGGGTTAGGGTTTCAAACTAGGGTTTTACATTAGGTTTAGGGTTTCAAACTAGGGTTTCAAATTAGGGTTTGGGTTTCAATTTGAGGTTTTACATTAGGATTAGGTTTACAAACTAGGGTTTTACATTAGGGTTAGGGTTTCAAACTATGGTTTCAAATTAGGTTTGGGGTTTCAAACTAGGGTTTTACATTAGGGTTAGGGTTTCAAACTAGGGTTTTACATTAAGGTAAGGGTTTCAAACTATGGTTTTACATTAGGGTTAGGGTTACAAAGTAGGGTTTAACGTTAGGGTTAGGGTTTCAAACTAGGGTTTTACATTAGGGTTAATGCTTCAAACTAGGGTTTTACATTAGGGTTACGCTTTCAAACTAGGGTTTTACATTAGGGTTACGCTTTCAAACTAGGGTTTCAAATTAGGGTTAGAGTTTCAAACTCAGGGGTTTTACATTAGGGTTAGTGCTTCAAACTAGGGTTTTACATTCGGGTTACGCTTTCAAACTACGGTTTAACATTAGGGTTAGGGTTTCAAACTAGGGTTTTACATTAGGGTTAGGGTTTCAAACAAGGGTTTTACATTAGGGTTAGGGTTTCAAAACAGGGGTTTTAAATTAGGGTTAGGGTTTCAAATTAGGGTTAGGGTTTCAAACTAGGCTTTTACATTAGGGTTAGGGTTTCAAACTAGGGTTTTACATTATGGTTAGGGTTACAAACTAGGGTTTTACATTATGGTTAGGGTTACAAACTAGGGTTTCAAATTAGGGTTAGGGTTTCAAAACAGGGGTTTAAAATTAGGGTTAGGGTTTCACACTAGGGTTTTACATTAGAGTTCAGGTTTCAAAGTAGGGTTTTACATTAGGGTTAGGGTTTCAAACTATGGATTCAAATTAGGTTTGGGGTTTCAAACTAGGGTTTTACGTTAAGGTTAGGGTTTCAAACTAGGGTTTTACATTAGGGTTAGGGTTTCAAACTAGGTTTTCAATTTAGGTTTAGGGTTTCAAACTAGGGTTTATCATTAGGGTTAGGGTTTCAAACTAGGGTTTTACATTAGGGTTAGGGTTTCAAACTAGGTTTTCAATTTAGGGTTAGGGTTTCAAAATAGGGTTTATCATTATGGTTAGGGTTTCAAACTAGGGTTTTACATTAGGATTAGGCTTTCAAACTAGGGTTTAACATTATGGTTAGGGTTTCAAACTAGGGTTTTACATTAGGGTTAATGCTTCAAACTAGGGTTTTACATTAGGGTTACGCTTTCAAACTAGGGTTTTACATTAGGGTTACGCTTTCAAACTAGGGTTTCAAATTAGGGTTAGAGTTTCAAACTCAGGGGTTTTACATTAGGGTTACTGCTTCAAACTAGGGTTTTACATTAGGGTTAGGGTTTCAAACTAGGGTTTTAAATTGGGCTTAGGGTTTCAAACTAGGGTTTTACATTAGGGTTAGGGTTTCAAACAAGGGTTTTACATTAGGGTTAGGGTTACAAAACAGGGGTTTAAATTTAGGGTTAGGGTTTCACACTAGGGTTTTACATTAGGGTTAGGGTTTCAAACTAGGGTTTAACATTAAGGTTAGGGTTTCAAACTAGGGTTTTACATTAGGGTTAAGGTTACAAACTAGGGTTTTTACATTAGGGTTAGGGTTTCAAACAAGGGTTTTACATTAGGGTTAGGGTTTCAAATTAGGGTTGGGGTTTCAAACTAGGGTTTTATATTAGGGTTAAGGTTTCAAACTAGGGTTTCAAATTAGGGTTAGGGTTTCAAACTAGGGTTTAACATTAGGGTTAGGGTTTCAAACTAGGGTTTCAAATTAGGGTTAGGGTTTCAAACTAGGGTTTATCATTAGGGTTAGGGTTTCAAACTAGGGTTTTACATTAAGGTTAGGGTTTCAAACTAGGGTTTTACATTAGGGTAAGGGTTTCAAACTAGTGTTTTACATTAGGTTTAGTGCTTCAAACTAAAGTTTTACATTAGGGTTAGGGTTTCAAACTAGGGTTTTACATTAAGGTTAGGGTTTCAAACTAGGTTTTCAATTTAGGGTTAGGGTTTCAAACTAGGGTTTATCATTAGGGTTAGGGTTTCAAACTAGGGTTTTACATTAGGGTTAGGGTTTCAAACTAGGTTTTCAATTTAGGGTTAGGGTTTCAAACTAGGGTTTATCATTAGGGTTAGGTTTTCAAACTAGGGTTTTACATTCGGGTTAGGGTTTCAAACTAGGGTTTAACGTTAGGGTTAGGGTTTCAACCTAGGGTTTTACATTAGGGTAAATGCTTCAAACTAGGGTTTTACATTAGGGTTACGCTTTCAAACTAGGGTTTTACATTAGGGTTAGGGTTTCAAACTAGGGTTTCAAATTAGGGTTAGAGTTTCAAACTAGGGTTTCAAATTAGGGTTAGAGTTTCAAACTAGGGTTTTACATTAGGGTTACTGCTTCAAACTAGGGTTTTACATTAGGGTTAGGGTTTCAAAACAGGGGTTTAAAATTAGGGTTAGGGTTTCACAGTAGGGTTTTACATTAGGGTTAGGGTTTCAAACTAGGGTTTAACTTTAGGGTTAGGGTGCCAAACTAGGGTTTTACATTAGGGTTAGGGTTTCAAAAAAGGGTTTTACATTAGGGTTAGGGTTTCAAACTAGGGTTTCAAATTAGGGTTAGGGTTTCAATTTTGGGTTTTATATTAGGGTTAAGGTTTCAAACTAGGGTTTCAAATTAGGGTTAGGGTTTCAAACTAGGGTTTTACATTAGGGTTAGCGTTTCAAACTAGGGTTTCAAATTAGGGTTAGGGTTTCAAACTAGGGTTTCAAATTAGGGTTAGGGTTTCAAACTAGGGTTTTACATTAGGATTAGTGCTTCAAACTAAGGTTTTACATTAGGGTTAGGGTTTCAAACTAGGGTTTTACATTAGGGTTAGGGTTAAAAATTAGGGTTTTACAATAGGGTTAGGGTTTCAAACTAGGGTTTTACATTAGGGTTAGTGTTTCAAACTAGGGTTTCAATTTAGGGTTAGGGTTTCAAACTAGGGTTTATCATTAGGGTTAGGGTTTCAAACTAGGGTTTAACATTAGGGTTAGGGTTTCAAACTAGGGTTTTACATTAGGGTTAGGGTTTCAAACTAGGGTTTCTAATTAGGGTTAGGGTTTCAAACTAGGGTTTTATATTAGGGTTAGGGTTTCAAACTAGGGTTTCAAATTAGGGTTTGGGTTTCAAACAAGGGTTTTACATTAGGGTTAGGGTTTCAAACAAGGGTTTTACATTAGGGTTAGGGTTTCAAAACAGGGCTTTTAAATTAGGTTTAGGGTTTCAAACTAGGGTTTTACATTAGATTTGGGTTTCAAACTAGGGTTTCAAATTAGGGTTTGGGTTTCAAATTGAGGTTTTACATTAGGATTAGGGTTACAAACTAGGGTTTTACATTAGGGTTAGGGTTTCAAATTATGGTTTCAAATTAGGTTTGGGGTTTCAAACTAGGGTTTTACATTAGGGTTGGGGTTTCAAACTAGGGTTTTACATTAGGGTTAGGGTTTCAAAATAGGGTTTAACATTAAGGTTAGGGTTTCAAACTAGGGTTTCAAATTAGGGTTAGGGTTGCAAACTAGGGTTTTACATTAGCGTTAGGGTTTCAAACTCGGGTTTCAAATTAGGGGTAGGGTTTCAAACTAGGGTTTTACATTACGGTAAGGGTTTCAAAACAGGGGTTTAAAATTAGGGTTAGGGTTTCACACGGGTTTTACATTAGGGTTAGGGTTTCAAAGTAGGGTTTTACATTAGGGTTAGGGTTTCAAACTAGGGTTTCAAATTAGGGTTAGGGTTTCAAACTAGGGTTTCAAATTAGGGTTAGGGTTTCAAACTAGGGTTTTACATTAGGATTAGTGCTTCAAACTAAGGTTTTACATTCGGGTTAGGGTTTCAAACTAGGGTTTTACATTAGGGTTAGTGTTTCAAACTAGGGTTTCAATTTAGGGTTAGGGTTACAAATTAGGGTTTTACATTAGGGTTAGGGTTTCAAACTAGGGTTTTACATTAGGGTTAGTGTTTCAAACTAGGGTTTCAATTTAGGGTTAGGGTTTCAAACTAGGGTTTATTTATAGGGTTAGGGTTCAAACTAGGGTTTTTTCATTAGGGTTAGGGTTTCAAACTAGGGTTTAACATTATGGTTAGGGTTCCAAACTAGGGTTTTACATTAGGGTTAATGCTTCAAACTAGGGTTTTACATTAGGATTACGCTTTCAAACTAGGGTTTTACATTAGGGTTAGGGTTTCAAACTAGGGTTTCAAATTAGGGTTAGAGTTTCAAACTCAGGGGTATTACATTAGGGTTACTGCTTCAAACTAGGGTTTTACATTAGGGTTAGGGTTTCAAAACAGGGGTTTAAAATTAGGGTTAGGGTTTCACACTAGGGTTTCACACTAGGGTTTTACATTAGGGATAGGGTTTCAAACAAGGGTTTCAAATTAGGCTTAGGTTTTCAAACTAGGGTTTTACATAAGGGTTAGGGTTTCAAACTAGGGTTTTACATTAGGGTTAGGGTTTCAAAACAGGGGTTTAAAATTAGGGTTAGGGTTTCACACTAGGGTTTTACATTAGGGTTAGGGTTTCAAACTAGGGTTTAACTTTAGGGTTTGGGTTCCAAACTAGGGTTTTACATTAGGGTTAGGGTTTCAAACAAGGGTTTTACATTAGGGTTAGGGTTAGGGCTTCAAACTAGGGTTTAACTTTAGGGTTAGTGTTTCAAACTATGGTTTCAAATTAGGTTTGGGGTTTCAAACTAGGGTTTTACATTAGGGTTGTCATGTTTATTTTAAGTCTTGTTTAGTCCGGTCATGTTTAGCTTCTGTTTTCCTTGTGTGTTCCCCTTGTCTTGTCATTTCCTGTATAAGTTTGAAAATATACTCCTCTCGTTTCTGGTCACTTGCCCTTCCTCGTGTTGTGTGTGTGTCAACCCTGATTCATGATTGTTTCCCCATTACCCTCATGTGTCATCCAATCAGTGCCCTCAGCCAGGTGTGTCTTGTTATGTCATTAGTGTTGGTGTATTTTGTCGGCTTTTTTCCCCCCTGTCTGTGTCGGTTCATTGTTGCTGTTGTTGTTGCCATTGTCGTAAGTCTTTCGCCACGTCACGTCACGCTGACCTTTTTGCCTTGTCAGGAACCTTGTCATGCTGTTTGTTTTTCCTAAGTTGTTTTGCCATGTATAGATTCATGTTTTGTTAGTTCCATTTATTTTCCCGCATCTGGGTCCTAAAGCCCCCACCTTCTGACAAGGGTTAGGGTTTCAAACTATGGTTTTAAATTAGGTTTGGGGTTTCAAACTAGGGTTTTACATTAGGGTTAGGGTTTCAAACTAGGGTTTTACATTAGGGTTAGTGCTTCAAACTAGGGTTTTACATTACGGTTAGGGTTTCAAACTAGGGTTTCAAATTAGGGTTAGGGTTTCAAAACAGGGGTTTAAAATTTGGGTTAGGGTTTCACACTAGGGTTTTACATTAGGGTTAGGGTTTCAAACTAGGCTTTAACATTAGGGTTAGGGTTTCAAACAAGGGTTTTACATTAGGGTTAGGGTTTCAAAACAGGGGTTTTAAATTAGGGTTATGGTTTCAAAACAGGGGTTTAAATTTAGGGTTAGGGTTTCACACTAGGGTTTTACATTAGAGTTAGGGTTTCAAAGTAGGGTTTTACATTAGGGTTAGGGTTTCAAACTATGGTTTGAAATTAGGTTTGGGGTTTCAAACTAGGGTTTTACATTAAGGTTAGTGTTTCAAACTAGGGTTTTACATTAGGGTTAGGGTTACAAATTAGGGTTTTACATTAGGGTTAGGGTTTCAAACTAGGGTTTTACATTAGGGTTATGGTTTCAAACTAGGGTTTCAAATTAGGGTTAGAGTTTCAAACTCAGGGGTATTACATTAGGGTTACTGCTTCAAACTAGGGTTTTACATTAGGGTTAGGGTTTCAAAACAGGGGTTTAAAATTAGGGTTAGGGTTTCACACTAGGGTTTCACACTAGGGTTAGGGTTTCAAACAAGGGTTTTACATTAGTGTTAAGGTTTCAAAACAGGGGTTTAAAATTAGGGTTAGGGTTTCACACTAGGGTTTTACATTAGGGTTAGGGTTTCAAACTAGGGTTTAACATTAAGGTTAGGGTTTCAAACTAGGGTTTTACATTAGGGTTAGGGTTTCAAACAAGGGTTTTATATTAGGGTTAAGGTTTCAAACTAGGGTTTCAAATTAGGGTTAGGGTTTCAAACTAGGGTTTTACATTAGGGTTAGTGTTTCAAACTAGGGTTTCAATTTAGGGTTAGGGTTTCAAACTAGGGTTTATTTATAGGTTTAGGGTTCAAACTAGGGTTTTTTCATTAGGGTTAGGGTTTCAAACTAGGGTTTAACATTATGGTTAGGGTTCCAAACTAGGGTTTTACATTAGGGTTAATGCTTCAAACTAGGGTTTTACATTAGGATTACGCTTTCAAACTAGGGTTTTACATTAGGGTTAGGGTTTCAAACTAGGGTTTCAAATTAGGGTTAGAGTTTCAAACTCAGGGGTATTACATTAGGGTTACTGCTTCAAACTAGGGTTTTACATTAGGGTTAGGGTTTCAAAACAGGGGTTTAAAATTAGGGTTAGGGTTTCACACTAGGGTTTCACACTAGGGTTTTACATTAGGGATAGGGTTTCAAACAAGGGTTTCAAATTAGGCTTAGGTTTTCAAACTAGGGTTTTACATAAGGGTTAGGGTTTCAAACTAGGGTTTTACATTAGGGTTAGGGTTTCAAAACAGGGGTTTAAAATTAGGGTTAGGGTTTCACACTAGGGTTTTACATTAGGGTTAGGGTTTCAAACTAGGGTTTAACTTTAGGGTTTGGGTTCCAAACTAGGGTTTTACATTAGGGTTAGGGTTTCAAACAAGGGTTTTACATTAGGGTTAGGGTTAGGGTTTCAAACTAGGGTTTAACTTTAGGGTTAGTGTTTCAAACTATGGTTTCAAATTAGGTTTGTGGTTTCAAACTAGGGTTTTACATTAGGGTTGTCATGTTTATTTTCAGTCTTGTTTAGTCCGGTCATGTTTAGCTTCTGTTTTCCTTGTGTGTTCCCCTTGTCTTGTCATTTCCTGTATAAGTTTGAAAATATACTCCTCTCGTTTCTGGTCACTTGCCCTTCCTCGTGTTGTGTGTGTGTCAACCCTGATTCATGATTGTTTCCCCATTACCCTCATGTGTCATCCAATCAGTGCCCTCAGCCAGGTGTGTCTTGTTATGTCATTAGTGTTGGTGTATTTTGTCGGCTTTTTTCCCCCCTGTCTGTGTCGGTTCATTGTTGCTGTTGTTGTTGCCATTGTCGTAAGTCTTTCGCCACGTCACGTCACGCTGACCTTTTTGCCTTGTCAGGAACCTTGTCATGCTGTTTGTTTTGCCTAAGTTGTTTTGCCATGTATAGATTCATGTTTTGTTAGTTCCATTTATTTTCCCGCATCTGGGTCCTAAAGCCCCCACCTTCTGACAAGGGTTAGGGTTTCAAACTATGGTTTTAAATTAGGTTTGGGGTTTCAAACTAGGGTTTTACATTAGGGTTAGGGTTTCAAACTAGGGTTTTACATTAGGGTTAGTGCTTCAAACTAGGGTTTTACATTACGGTTAGGGTTTCAAACTAGGGTTTCAAATTAGGGTTAGGGTTTCAAAACAGGGGTTTAAAATTTGGGTTAGGGTTTCACACTAGGGTTTTACATTAGGGTTAGGGTTTCAAACTAGGCTTTAACATTAGGGTTAGGGTTTCAAACAAGGGTTTTACATTAGGGTTAGGGTTTCAAAACAGGGGTTTTAAATTAGGGTTATGGTTTCAAAACAGGGGTTTAAATTTAGGGTTAGGGTTTCACACTAGGGTTTTACATTAGAGTTAGGGTTTCAAAGTAGGGTTTTACATTAGGGTTAGGGTTTCAAACTATGGTTTGAAATTAGGTTTGGGGTTTCAAACTAGGGTTTTACATTAGGGTTAGGGTTTCAAACTAGGGTTTATAATTAGGGTTAGGGTTTCAAACTAGGGTTTTACATTAGGGTTAGGGTTTCAAACTAGGTTTTCAATTTAGGGTTAGGGTTTCAAACTAGGGTTTTACATTAGGGTTAGGGTTTCAAACTAGGGTTTAACGTTAGGGTTAGGGTTTCAAACTAGGGTTTTACATTAGGGTTAGTGTTTCAAACAAGGGTTTTACATTAGGTTTAGTGTTTCAAAACGGGTTTAAAATTAGGGTTCGGGTTTCACACTAGGGTTTTACATTAGGGTTAGGGTTTCAAACTAGGGTTTAACATTAGGGTTAGGGTTTCAAACTAGAGTTTTACATTAGGGTTAAGGTTATAAACTAGGGTTTATTTTAGGGTTAGTGTTTCAAACAAGGGTTTTACATTAGGGTTAGGGTTTCAAACAAGGGTTTTACATTAGGGTTAGGGTTTCAAAACAGGGGTTTTAAATTAGGGTTAGGGTTTCAAACTAGGGTTTTACATTAGGTTTAGGGTTTCAAACTAGGGTTTCAAATTAGGGTTTGGGTTTCAATTTGAGGTTTTACATTAGGATTAGGTTTACAAACTAGGGTTTTACATTAGGGTTAGGGTTTCAAACTATGGTTTCAAATTAGGTTTGGGGTTTCAAACTAGGGTTTTACATTAGGGTTAGGGTTTCAAACTAGGGTTTTACATTAAGGTAAGGGTTTCAAACTATGGTTTTACATTAGGGTTAGGGTTACAAAGTAGGGTTTAACGTTAGGGTTAGGGTTTCAAACTAGGGTTTTACATTAGGGTTAATGCTTCAAACTAGGGTTTTACATTAGGGTTACGCTTTCAAACTAGGGTTTTACATTAGGGTTACGCTTTCAAACTAGGGTTTCAAATTAGGGTTAGAGTTTCAAACTCAGGGGTTTTACATTAGGGTTAGTGCTTCAAACTAGGGTTTTACATTCGGGTTACGCTTTCAAACTACGGTTTAACATTAGGGTTAGGGTTTCAAACTAGGGTTTTACATTAGGGTTAGGGTTTCAAACAAGGGTTTTACATTAGGGTTAGGGTTTCAAAACAGGGGTTTTAAATTAGGGTTAGGGTTTCAAATTAGGGTTAGGGTTTCAAACTAGGCTTTTACATTAGGGTTAGGGTTTCAAACTAGGGTTTTACATTATGGTTAGGGTTACAAACTAGGGTTTTACATTATGGTTAGGGTTACAAACTAGGGTTTCAAATTAGGGTTAGGGTTTCAAAACAGGGGTTTAAAATTAGGGTTAGGGTTTCACACTAGGGTTTTACATTAGAGTTCAGGTTTCAAAGTAGGGTTTTACATTAGGGTTAGGGTTTCAAACTATGGATTCAAATTAGGTTTGGGGTTTCAAACTAGGGTTTTACGTTAAGGTTAGGGTTTCAAACTAGGGTTTTACATTAGGGTTAGGGTTTCAAACTAGGTTTTCAATTTAGGTTTAGGGTTTCAAACTAGGGTTTATCATTAGGGTTAGGGTTTCAAACTAGGGTTTTACATTAGGGTTAGGGTTTCAAACTAGGTTTTCAATTTAGGGTTAGGGTTTCAAAATAGGGTTTATCATTATGGTTAGGGTTTCAAACTAGGGTTTTACATTAGGATTAGGCTTTCAAACTAGGGTTTAACATTATGGTTAGGGTTTCAAACTAGGGTTTTACATTAGGGTTAATGCTTCAAACTAGGGTTTTACATTAGGGTTACGCTTTCAAACTAGGGTTTTACATTAGGGTTACGCTTTCAAACTAGGGTTTCAAATTAGGGTTAGAGTTTCAAACTCAGGGGTTTTACATTAGGGTTACTGCTTCAAACTAGGGTTTTACATTAGGGTTAGGGTTTCAAACTAGGGTTTTAAATTGGGCTTAGGGTTTCAAACTAGGGTTTTACATTAGGGTTAGGGTTTCAAACAAGGGTTTTACATTAGGGTTAGGGTTACAAAACAGGGGTTTAAATTTAGGGTTAGGGTTTCACACTAGGGTTTTACATTAGGGTTAGGGTTTCAAACTAGGGTTTAACATTAAGGTTAGGGTTTCAAACTAGGGTTTTACATTAGGGTTAAGGTTACAAACTAGGGTTTTTACATTAGGGTTAGGGTTTCAAACAAGGGTTTTACATTAGGGTTAGGGTTTCAAATTAGGGTTGGGGTTTCAAACTAGGGTTTTATATTAGGGTTAAGGTTTCAAACTAGGGTTTCAAATTAGGGTTAGGGTTTCAAACTAGGGTTTAACATTAGGGTTAGGGTTTCAAACTAGGGTTTCAAATTAGGGTTAGGGTTTCAAACTAGGGTTTATCATTAGGGTTAGGGTTTCAAACTAGGGTTTTACATTAAGGTTAGGGTTTCAAACTAGGGTTTTACATTAGGGTAAGGGTTTCAAACTAGTGTTTTACATTAGGTTTAGTGCTTCAAACTAAAGTTTTACATTAGGGTTAGGGTTTCAAACTAGGGTTTTACATTAAGGTTAGGGTTTCAAACTAGGTTTTCAATTTAGGGTTAGGGTTTCAAACTAGGGTTTATCATTAGGGTTAGGGTTTCAAACTAGGGTTTTACATTAGGGTTAGGGTTTCAAACTAGGTTTTCAATTTAGGGTTAGGGTTTCAAACTAGGGTTTATCATTAGGGTTAGGTTTTCAAACTAGGGTTTTACATTCGGGTTAGGGTTTCAAACTAGGGTTTAACGTTAGGGTTAGGGTTTCAACCTAGGGTTTTACATTAGGGTAAATGCTTCAAACTAGGGTTTTACATTAGGGTTACGCTTTCAAACTAGGGTTTTACATTAGGGTTAGGGTTTCAAACTAGGGTTTCAAATTAGGGTTAGAGTTTCAAACTAGGGTTTCAAATTAGGGTTAGAGTTTCAAACTAGGGTTTTACATTAGGGTTACTGCTTCAAACTAGGGTTTTACATTAGGGTTAGGGTTTCAAAACAGGGGTTTAAAATTAGGGTTAGGGTTTCACAGTAGGGTTTTACATTAGGGTTAGGGTTTCAAACTAGGGTTTAACTTTAGGGTTAGGGTGCCAAACTAGGGTTTTACATTAGGGTTAGGGTTTCAAAAAAGGGTTTTACATTAGGGTTAGGGTTTCAAACTAGGGTTTCAAATTAGGGTTAGGGTTTCAATTTAGGGTTTTATATTAGGGTTAAGGTTTCAAACTAGGGTTTCAAATTAGGGTTAGGGTTTCAAACTAGGGTTTTACATTAGGGTTAGCGTTTCAAACTAGGGTTTCAAATTAGGGTTAGGGTTTCAAACTAGGGTTTCAAATTAGGGTTAGGGTTTCAAACTAGGGTTTTACATTAGGATTAGTGCTTCAAACTAAGGTTTTACATTAGGGTTAGGGTTTCAAACTAGGGTTTTACATTAGGGTTAGGGTTAAAAATTAGGGTTTTACAATAGGGTTAGGGTTTCAAACTAGGGTTTTACATTAGGGTTAGTGTTTCAAACTAGGGTTTCAATTTAGGGTTAGGGTTTCAAACTAGGGTTTATCATTAGGGTTAGGGTTTCAAACTAGGGTTTAACATTAGGGTTAGGGTTTCAAACTAGGGTTTTACATTAGGGTTAATGCTTCAAACTAGGGTTTTACGATAGGGTTAGGCTTTCAAACTAGGGTTTTACATTAGGGTTAGGATTACAAACTAGGGTTTTACATTAGGGTTAGGGTTTCAAACTAGGGATTTACATTAGGGTTAGGGTTTCAAACTAGGGTTTCAAATTAGGGTTAGGGTTTTAAACTAGGGTTTATCATTAGGGTTAGGGTTTCAAACTAGGGTTTTACATTAGGGTTAGGGTTTCAAACTAGGGTTTCTAATTAGGGTTAGGGTTTCAAACTAGGGTTTTATATTAGGGTTAGGGTTTCAAACTAGGGTTTCAAATTAGGGTTTGGGTTTCAAACAAGGGTTTTACATTAGGGTTAGGGTTTCAAACAAGGGTTTTACATTAGGGTTAGGGTTTCAAAACAGGGCTTTTAAATTAGGTTTAGGGTTTCAAACTAGGGTTTTACATTAGATTTGGGTTTCAAACTAGGGTTTCAAATTAGGGTTTGGGTTTCAAATTGAGGTTTTACATTAGGATTAGGGTTACAAACTAGGGTTTTACATTAGGGTTAGGGTTTCAAATTATGGTTTCAAATTAGGTTTGGGGTTTCAAACTAGGGTTTTACATTAGGGTTGGGGTTTCAAACTAGGGTTTTACATTAGGGTTAGGGTTTCAAAATAGGGTTTAACATTAAGGTTAGGGTTTCAAACTAGGGTTTCAAATTAGGGTTAGGGTTGCAAACTAGGGTTTTACATTAGCGTTAGGGTTTCAAACTCGGGTTTCAAATTAGGGGTAGGGTTTCAAACTAGGGTTTTACATTACGGTAAGGGTTTCAAAACAGGGGTTTAAAATTAGGGTTAGGGTTTCACACGGGTTTTACATTAGGGTTAGGGTTTCAAAGTAGGGTTTTACATTAGGGTTAGGGTTTCAAACTAGGGTTTCAAATTAGGGTTAGGGTTTCAAACTAGGGTTTCAAATTAGGGTTAGGGTTTCAAACTAGGGTTTTACATTAGGATTAGTGCTTCAAACTAAGGTTTTACATTCGGGTTAGGGTTTCAAACTAGGGTTTTACATTAGGGTTAGTGTTTCAAACTAGGGTTTCAATTTAGGGTTAGGGTTACAAATTAGGGTTTTACATTAGGGTTAGGGTTTCAAACTAGGGTTTTACATTAGGGTTAGTGTTTCAAACTAGGGTTTCAATTTAGGGTTAGGGTTTCAAACTAGGGTTTATTTATAGGGTTAGGGTTCAAACTAGGGTTTTTTCATTAGGGTTAGGGTTTCAAACTAGGGTTTAACATTATGGTTAGGGTTCCAAACTAGGGTTTTACATTAGGGTTAATGCTTCAAACTAGGGTTTTACATTAGGATTACGCTTTCAAACTAGGGTTTTACATTAGGGTTAGGGTTTCAAACTAGGGTTTCAAATTAGGGTTAGAGTTTCAAACTCAGGGGTATTACATTAGGGTTACTGCTTCAAACTAGGGTTTTAAATTAGGGTTAGGGTTTCAAAACAGGGGTTTAAAATTAGGGTTAGGGTTTCACACTAGGGTTTCACACTAGGGTTTTACATTAGGGATAGGGTTTCAAACAAGGGTTTCAAATTAGGCTTAGGTTTTCAAACTAGGGTTTTACATAAGGGTTAGGGTTTCAAACTAGGGTTTTACATTAGGGTTAGGGTTTCAAAACAGGGGTTTAAAATTAGGGTTAGGGTTTCATACTAGGGTTTTACATTAGGGTTAGGGTTTCAAACTAGGGTTTAACTTAAGGGTTTGGGTTCCAAACTAGGGTTTTACATTAGGGTTAGGGTTTCAAACAAGGGTTTTACATTAGGGTTAGGGTTAGGGTTTCAAACTAGGGTTTAACTTTAGGGTTAGTGTTTCAAACTATGGTTTCAAATTAGGTTTGGGGTTTCAAACTAGGGTTTTACATTAGGGTTGTCATGTTTATTTTCAGTCTTGTTTAGTCCGGTCATGTTTAGCTTCTGTTTTCCTTGTGTGTTCCCCTTGTCTTGTCATTTCCTGTATAAGTTTGAAAATATACTCCTCTCGTTTCTGGTCACTTGCCCTTCCTCGTGTTGTGTGTGTGTCAACCCTGATTCATGATTGTTTCCCCATTACCCTCATGTGTCATCCAATCAGTGCCCTCAGCCAGGTGTGTCTTGTTATGTCATTAGTGTTGGTGTATTTTGTCGGCTTTTTTCCCCCCTGTCTGTGTCGGTTCATTGTTGCTGTTGTTGTTGCCATTGTCGTAAGTCTTTCGCCACGTCACGTCACGCTGACCTTTTTGCCTTGTCAGGAACCTTGTCATGCTGTTTGTTTTGCCTAAGTTGTTTTGCCATGTATAGATTCATGTTTTGTTAGTTCCATTTATTTTCCCGCATCTGGGTCCTAAAGCCCCCACCTTCTGACAAGGGTTAGGGTTTCAAACTATGGTTTTAAATTAGGTTTGGGGTTTCAAACTAGGGTTTTACATTAGGGTTAGGGTTTCAAACTAGGGTTTTACATTAGGGTTAGTGCTTCAAACTAGGGTTTTACATTACGGTTAGGGTTTCAAACTAGGGTTTCAAATTAGGGTTAGGGTTTCAAAACAGGGGTTTAAAATTTGGGTTAGGGTTTCACACTAGGGTTTTACATTAGGGTTAGGGTTTCAAACTAGGCTTTAACATTAGGGTTAGGGTTTCAAACAAGGGTTTTACATTAGGGTTAGGGTTTCAAAACAGGGGTTTTAAATTAGGGTTATGGTTTCAAAACAGGGGTTTAAATTTAGGGTTAGGGTTTCACACTAGGGTTTTACATTAGAGTTAGGGTTTCAAAGTAGGGTTTTACATTAGGGTTAGGGTTTCAAACTATGGTTTGAAATTAGGTTTGGGGTTTCAAACTAGGGTTTTACATTAAGGTTAGGGTTTCAAACTAGGGTTTTACATTAGGGTTAGGGTTACAAATTAGGGTTTTACATTAGGGTTAGGGTTTCAAACTAGGGTTTTACATTAGGGTTATGGTTTCAAACTACGGTTTAACATTAGGGTTAGGGTTTCAAACTAGGGTTTTACATTAGGGTTAGGGTTTCAAACAAGGGTTTTACATTAGGGTTAGGGATTCAAAACAGGGGTTTTAAATTAGGGTTAGGGTTTCAAATTAGGGTTAGGGTTTCAAACTAGGGTTTTACATTAGGGTTAGTGTTTCAAACTAGGGTTTTACATTATGGTTAGGGTTACAAACTAGGGTTTTACATTATGGTTAGGGTTACAAACTTGGGTTTTACATTAGGGTTAGGGTTTCAAACTATGGTTTCAAATTAGGTTTGGGGTTTCAAACTAGGGTTTTACTTTAAGGTTAGGGTTTCACACTAGGGTTTTACATTAGGGTTAGGGTTACAAATTAGGGTTTTACATTAGGGTTAGGGTTTCAAACTAGGGTTTTACATTAGGGTTAGGGTTTCAAACTAGGTTTTCAATTTAGGTTTAGAGTTACAAACTAGGGTTTATCATTAGGGTTAGGGTTTCAAACTAGGGTTTTACATTAGGGTTAGGGTTTCAAACTATGTTTTCAATTTAGGGTTAGGGTTTCAAAATAGGGTTTATCATTAGGGTTAATGCTTCAAACTAGGGTTTTACATTAGGGTTACGCTTTCAAACTAGGGTTTTACATTAGGGTTAGGGTTTCAAACTAGGGTTTCAAATTAGGGTTAGAGTTTCAAACTCAGGGGTTTTACATTAGGGTTACTGCTTCAAACTAGGGTTTTACATTAGGGTTAGGGTTTCAAAACAGGGGTTTAAAATTAGGGTTAGGGTTTCACACTAGGGTTTTACATTAGGGTTAGGGTTTCAAACTAGGGTTTAACATTAGGGTTAGGGTTTCAAACTAGGGTTTAACATTAGGGTTAGGGTTTCAAACTAGAGTTTTACATTAGGGTTAAGGTTACAAACTAGGGTTTACATTAGGGTTAGTGTTTCAAACAAGGGTTTTACATTAGGGTTAGGGTTTCAAACTAGGGTTTCAAATTAGGGTTAGGGTTTCAAAATAGGGTTTGGGTTTCAATTTGAGGTTTTACATTAGGATTAGGTTTACAAACTAAGGTTTTACATTAGGGTTAGGGTTTCAAACTAGGGTTTGACATTAGGGTTAGTGCTTCAAACTAGGGTTTTACATTAGGGTTAGGGTTTCAAACTAGGGTTTTACATTAAGGTAAGGGTTTCAAACTATGGTTTTACATTAGGGTTAGGGTTTCAAACTAGGGTTTTACATTAGGGTTAGGGTTTCAAAACAGGGGTTTAAAATTAGGGTTAGGGTTTCACACTAGGGTTTTACATTAGGGTTAGGGTTTCAAACTAGGGTTTAACTTTAGGGTTTGGGTTCCAAACTAGGGTTTTACATTAGGGTTAGGGTTTCAAACAAGGGTTTTACATTAGGGTTAGGGTTAGGGTTTCAAACTAGGGTTTAACTTTAGGGTTAGTGTTTCAAACTATGGTTTCAAATTAGGTTTGGGGTTTCAAACTAGGGTTTTACATTAGGGTTGTCATGTTTATTTTCAGTCTTGTTTAGTCCGGTCATGTTTAGCTTCTGTTTTCCTTGTGTGTTCCCCTTGTCTTGTCATTTCCTGTATAAGTTTGAAAATATACTCCTCTCGTTTCTGGTCACTTGCCCTTCCTCGTGTTGTGTGTGTGTCAACCCTGATTCATGATTGTTTCCCCATTACCCTCATGTGTCATCCAATCAGTGCCCTCAGCCAGGTGTGTCTTGTTATGTCATTAGTGTTGGTGTATTTTGTCGGCTTTTTTCCCCCCTGTCTGTGTCGGTTCATTGTTGCTGTTGTTGTTGCCATTGTCGTAAGTCTTTCGCCACGTCACGTCACGCTGACCTTTTTGCCTTGTCAGGAACCTTGTCATGCTGTTTGTTTTGCCTAAGTTGTTTTGCCATGTATAGATTCATGTTTTGTTAGTTCCATTTATTTTCCCGCATCTGGGTCCTAAAGCCCCCACCTTCTGACAAGGGTTAGGGTTTCAAACTATGGTTTTAAATTAGGTTTGGGGTTTCAAACTAGGGTTTTACATTAGGGTTAGGGTTTCAAACTAGGGTTTTACATTAGGGTTAGTGCTTCAAACTAGGGTTTTACATTACGGTTAGGGTTTCAAACTAGGGTTTCAAATAAGGGTTAGGGTTTCAAAACAGGGGTTTAAAATTTGGGTTAGGGTTTCACACTAGGGTTTTACATTAGGGTTAGGGTTTCAAACTAGGCTTTAACATTAGGGTTAGGGTTTCAAACAAGGGTTTTACATTAGGGTTAGGGTTTCAAAACAGGGGTTTTAAATTAGGGTTAGGGTTTCAAAACAGGGGTTTAAATTTAGGGTTAGGGTTTCACACTAGGGTTTTACATTAGAGTTAGGGTTTCAAAGTAGGGTTTTACATTAGGGTTAGGGTTTCAAACTATGGTTTGAAATTAGGTTTGGGGTTTCAAACTAGGGTTTTACATTAAGGTTAGGGTTTCAAACTAGGGTTTTACATTAGGGTTAGGGTTACAAATTAGGGTTTTACATTAGGGTTAGGGTTTCAAACTAGGGTTTTACATTAGGGTTAGGGTTTCAAACTAGGGTTTCAAATTAGGGTTAGGGTTTCAAACTAGGGTTTATCATTAGGGTTAGGGTTTCAAACTAGGGTTTTACATTAAGGTTAGGGTTTCAAACTAGGGTTTTACATTAGGGTTAGGGTTTCAAACTTGGGTTTTACATTAGGGTTAGTGCTTCAAACTAAGGTTTTACATTAGGGTTAGGGTTTAAAACTAGGGTTTTACATTAAGGTTAGTGTTTCAAACTAGGTTTTTACATTAGGGTAAGGGTTACAAATTAGGGTTTTAAATTAGGGTTAGGGTTTCAAACTAGGGATTTACATTAGGGTTAGGGTTTCAAACTAAGGTTTTACATTAGGGTTAGGGTTTCAAACTAGGGTTTCAAATTAGGGTTTCAAATTAGGGTGAGGGTTGCAAACTAGGGTTTTACATTAGCGTTAGGGTTTCAAACTCGGGTTTCAAATTAGGGGTAGGGTTTCAAACTATGGTTTTACATTACGGTTAGGGTTTCAAACTAGGGTTTCAAAATAGGGTTAGGGTTTCAAAACAGGGGTTTAAAATTTGGGTTAGGGTTTCACACTAGGGTGTTACATTAGGGTTAGGGTTTCAAAGTAGGGTTTTACATTAGGGTTATGGTTTCAAACTATTGTTTCAAATTAGGTTTGGGGTTTCAAACTAGGGTTTTACATTAGGGTTGTCATGTTTTATTTCTTAGTTTCTTGTTTAGCTTGTGTTTTCCTTGTGTGTTCCCCTTGTCTTGTCATTTCCTGTTTTAGATTGAAAATTGACTCCTCTCGTTTCTGGTCACTTGCCCTCCCTCCTTTTGTGTGTGTGTCAACCCTGATTCATGATTGTTTCCCCATTACCCTCATGTGTCATCCAATCAGTGCCCTCAGCCAGGTGTGTCTTGTTATTTCATTAGTGTTGGTGTATTTTGTCGGCTTTCTCCCCCCTGTCTGTGTCGGTTCATTGTTGCTGTTGTTGTTGCCATTGTCGTAAGTCTTTCGCCACGTCACGTCACGCTGACCTTTTTGCCTTGTCAGGAACCTTGTCATGCTGTTTGTTTTGCCTAAGTTGTTTTGCCATGTTTAGATTCATGTTTTGTTAGGTCCATTTATTTTGTACTTTGAGGATAGCTTTTTTGATCAGAAATTAAAACCTTCTTTGGACTACACCTCGGCCTCCTCGCTCTGCCTTCCCGCATCTGGGTCCTAAAGCCCCTACCTTCTGACAAGGGTTAGGGTTTCAAACTATGGTTTTAAATTAGGTTTGGGGTTTCAAACTAGGGTTTTACATTAGGGTTAGGGTTTCAAAGTAGGGTTTTACATTAGAGTTAGTGCTTCAAACTATGGTTTTACATTAGGGTTATGGTTTCAAACTACGGTTTAACATTAGGGTTAGGGTTTCAAACTAGGGTTTTACATTAGGGTTAGGGTTTCAAACAAGGGTTTTACATTAGGGTTAGGGTTTCAAAACAGGGGTTTTAAATTAGGGTTAGGGTTTCAAACTAGGGTTTTACATTAGGGTTAGGGTTACAAATTAGGGTTTTACATTAGGGTTAGGGTTTCAAACTAGGGTTTTACATTAGGGTTAGGGTTTCAAACTAGGGTTTCAAATTAGGGTTAGGGTTTCAAACTAGGGTTTATCATTAGGGTTAGGGTTTCAAACTAGGGTTTTACATTAAGGTTAGGGTTTCAAACTAGGGTTTTACATTAGGGTTAGGGTTTCAAACTTGGGTTTTACATTAGGGTTAGTGCTTCAAACTAAGGTTTTACATTAGGGTTAGGGTTTAAAACTAGGGTTTTACATTAAGGTTAGTGTTTCAAACTAGGTTTTTACATTAGGGTAAGGGTTACAAATTAGGGTTTTAAATTAGGGTTAGGGTTTCAAACTAGGGATTTACATTAGGGTTAGGGTTTCAAACTAAGGTTTTACATTAGGGTTAGGGTTTCAAACTAGGGTTTCAAATTAGGGTTTCAAATTAGGGTGAGGGTTGCAAACTAGGGTTTTACATTAGCGTTAGGGTTTCAAACTCGGGTTTCAAATTAGGGGTAGGGTTTCAAACTATGGTTTTACATTACGGTTAGGGTTTCAAACTAGGGTTTCAAAATAGGGTTAGGGTTTCAAAACAGGGGTTTAAAATTTGGGTTAGGGTTTCACACTAGGGTGTTACATTAGGGTTAGGGTTTCAAAGTAGGGTTTTACATTAGGGTTATGGTTTCAAACTATTGTTTCAAATTAGGTTTGGGGTTTCAAACTAGGGTTTTACATTAGGGTTGTCATGTTTTATTTCTAAGTTTCTTGTTTAGCTTGTGTTTTCCTTGTGTGTTCCCCTTGTCTTGTCATTTCCTGTTTTAGATTGAAAATTGACTCCTCTCGTTTCTGGTCACTTGCCCTCCCTCCTTTTGTGTGTGTGTCAACCCTGATTCATGATTGTTTCCCCATTACCCTCATGTGTCATCCAATCAGTGCCCTCAGCCAGGTGTGTCTTGTTATTTCATTAGTGTTGGTGTATTTTGTCGGCTTTCTCCCCCCTGTCTGTGTCGGTTCATTGTTGCTGTTGTTGTTGCCATTGTCGTAAGTCTTTCGCCACGTCACGTCACGCTGACCTTTTTGCCTTGTCAGGAACCTTGTCATGCTGTTTGTTTTGCCTAAGTTGTTTTGCCATGTTTAGATTCATGTTTTGTTAGGTCCATTTATTTTGTACTTTGAGGATAGCTTTTTTGATCAGAAATTAAAACCTTCTTTGGACTACACCTCGGCCTCCTCGCTCTGCCTTCCCGCATCTGGGTCCTAAAGCCCCTACCTTCTGACAAGGGTTAGGGTTTCAAACTATGGTTTTAAATTAGGTTTGGGGTTTCAAACTAGGGTTTTACATTAGGGTTAGGGTTTCAAAGTAGGGTTTTACATTAGAGTTAGTGCTTCAAACTATGGTTTTACATTAGGGTTATGGTTTCAAACTACGGTTTAACATTAGGGTTAGGGTTTCAAACTAGGGTTTTACATTAGGGTTAGGGTTTCAAACAAGGGTTTTACATTAGGGTTAGGGTTTCAAAACAGGGGTTTTAAATTAGGGTTAGGGTTTCAAATTAGGGTTAGGGTTTCAAACTAGGGTTTTACATTAGGGTTAGTGTTTCAAACTAGGGTTTTACATTATGGTTAGGGTTACAAACTAGGGTTTTACATTATGGTTAGGGTTACAAACTATGGTTTCAAATTAGGTTTGGGGTTTCAAACTAGGGTTTTACATTAAGGTTAGGGTTTCAAACTAGGGTTTTACATTAGGGTTAGGGTTACAAATTAGGGTTTTACATTAGGGTTAGGGTTTCAAACTAGGGTTTTACATTAGGGTTAGGGTTTCAAACTAGGTTTTCAATTTAGGTTTAGAGTTACAAACTAGGGTTTATCATTAGGGTTAGGGTTTCAAACTAGGGTTTTACATTAGGGTTAGGGTTTCAAACTATGTTTTCAATTTAGGGTTAGGGTTTCAAAATAGGGTTTATCATTAGGGTTAATGCTTCAAACTAGGGTTTTACATTAGGGTTACGCTTTCAAACTAGGGTTTTACATTAGGGTTAGGGTTTCAAACTAGGGTTTCAAATTAGGGTTAGGGTTTCAAAACAGGGGTTTAAAATTAGGGTTAGGGTTTCACACTAGGGTTTTACATTAGGGTTAGGGTTTCAAACTAGGGTTTAACATTAGGGTTAGGGTTTCAAACTAGGGTTTAACATTAGGGTTAGAGTTTCAAACTAGAGTTTTACATTAGGGTTAAGGTTAACCCTAGGGTTTAACGTTAGCGTTAGGGTTTCAAACTAGGGTTTTACATTAGGGTTAATGCTTCAAACTAGGGTTTTACATTAGGGTTAGGGTTTCAAACTAGGGTTTCAAATTAGGGTTAGAGTTTCAAACTAGGGTTTTACATTAGGGTTACTGCTTCAAACTAGGGTTTTACATTAGGGTTAGGGTTTCAAAACAGGGGTTTAAAATTAGGGTTAGGGTTTCACACTAGGGTTTTACATTAGGGTTAGGGTTTCAAACAAGGGTTTTACATTAGGGTTAGGGTTTCAAACTAGGGTTTCAAATTAGGGTTAGGGTTTCAAACTAGGGTTTTATATTAGGGTTAAGGTTTCAAACTAGGGTTTCAAATTAGGGTTAGGGTTTAAAACTAGGATTTACATTAGGGTTAGTGCTTCAAACTAAGGTTTTACATAAGGGTTAGGGTTTCAAACTAGGGTTTTACATTAAGGTTAGGATTTCAAACTAGGGTTTTACATTAGGGTTAGGGTTACAAATTAGGGTTTTACATTAGGGTTAGGGTTTCAAACTAGGGTTTTACATTAGGGTTAGGGTTTCAAACTAGGGTTTCATTTTAGGGTTAGGGTTTCAAACTAGGGTTTATCATTAGGGTTAGGGTTTCAAACTAGGGTTTTACATTAGGGTTAGGGTTTCAAACTAGGGTTTAACATTAGGGTTAGGGTTTCAAACTAGGGTTTTACATTAGGGTTAATGCTTCAAACTAGGGTTTTACATTAGGGTTAGGCTTTCAAACTAGGGTTTTACATTAGCGTTAGGGTTAAAAACTAGGGTTTTACATTATGGTTAGGGTTACAAACTAGGGTTTTACATTATGGTTAGGGTTACAAACTAGGGTTTCAAATTAGGTTTAGGGTTTCAAAACAGGGGTTTAAAATTAGGGTTAGGGTTTCAAAACAGGGGTTTAAAATTAGGGTTAGGGTTTCACACTAGGGTTTTACATTAGGGTTAGGTTTTCAAACTAGGGTTTTACATTAGGGTTAGTGCTTCAAACTAAGGTTTTACATTAGGGTTAGGGTTGCAAACTAGGGTTTTACATTAGGGTTGGGGTTTCAAACTAGGGTTTTACATTAGGGTTAGGGTTTCAAAATAGGGTTTAACATTAAGGTTAGGGTTTCAAACTAGGGTTTCAAATTAGGGTTAGGGTTGCAAACTAGGGTTTTACATTAGCGTTAGAATTTCAAACTCGGGTTTCAAATTAGGGGTAGGGTTTCAAACTAGGGTTTTACATTACGGTTAGGGTTTCAAAACAGGGGTTTAAAATTAGGGTTAGGGTTTCACACGGGTTTTACATTAGGGTTAGGGTTTCAAAGTAGGGTTTTACATTAGGGTTAGGGTTTCAAACTAGGGTTTCAAATTAGGGTTAGGGTTTCAAAATAGGGTTTGGGTTTCAATTTGAGGTTTTACATTAGGATTAGGTTTACAAACTAAGGTTTTACATTAGGGTTAGGGTTTCAAACTAGGGTTTGACATTAGGGTTAGTGCTTCAAACTAGGGTTTTACATTAGGGTTAGGGTTTCAAACTAGGGTTTTACATTAAGGTAAGGGTTTCAAACTATGGTTTTACATTAGCGTTAGGGTTACAAACTCGGGTTTAACGTTAGCGTTAGGGTTTCAAACTAGGGTTTTACATTAGGGTTAATGCTTCAAACTAGGGTTTTACATTAGGGTTACGCTTTCAAACTAGGGTTTTACATTAGGGTTAGGGTTTCAAACTAGGGTTTCAAATTAGGGTTAGAGTTTCAAACTAGGGTTTTACATTAGGGTTACTGCTTCAAACTAGGGTTTTACATTAGGGTTAGGGTTTCAAAACAGGGGTTTAAAATTAGGGTAAGGGTTTCACACTAGGGTTTTACATTAGGGTTAGGGTTTCAAACAAGGGTTTTACATTAGGGTTAGGGTTTCAAACTAGGGTTTCAAATAAGGGTTAGGGTTTAAAACTAGGATTTACATTAGGGTTAGTGCTTCAAACTAAGGTTTTACATAAGGGTTAGGGTTTCAAACTAGGGTTTTACATTAAGGTTAGGGTTTCAAACTAGGGTTTTACATTAGGGTTAGGGTTACAAATTAGGGTTTTACATTAGGGTAAGGGTTTCAAACTAGGTTTTTACATTAGGGTTAGGGTTTCAAACTAGGGTTTCAATTTAGGGTTAGGGTTTCAAACTAGGGTTTATCATTAGGGTTAGGGTTTCAAACTAGGGTTTTACATTAGGGTTAGGGTTTCAAACTAGGGTTTAACATTAGGGTTAGGGTTTCAAACTAGGGTTTTACATTAGGGTTAATGCTTCAAACTAGGGTTTTACATTAGGGTTAGGCTTTCAAACTAGGGTTTTACATTATGGTTAGGGTTACAAACTAGGGTTTCAAATTAGGTTTAGGGTTTCAAAACAGGGGTTTAAAATTAGGGTTAGGGTTTCAAAACAGGGGTTTAAAATTAGGGTTAGGGTTTCACACTAGGGTTTTACATTAGGGTTAGGTTTTCAAACTAGGGTTTTACATTAGGGTTAGTGCTTCAAACTAAGGTTTTACATTAGGGTTAGGGTTGCAAACTAGGGTTTTACATTAGGGTTGGGGTTTCAAACTAGGGTTTTACATTAGGGTTAGGGTTTCAAAATAGGGTTTAACATTAAGGTTAGGGTTTCAAACTAGGGTTTCAAATTAGGGGTAGGGTTTCAAACTAGGGTTTTACATTACGGTTAGGGTTTCAAAACAGGGGTTTAAAATTAGGGTTAGGGTTTCACACGGGTTTTACATTAGGGTTAGGGTTTCAAAGTAGGGTTTTACATTAGGGTTAGTGTTTCAAACTATGGTTTCAAATTAGGTTTGGGGTTTCAAACTAGGGTTTAAAATTAGGGTTGTCATGTTTATTTTCAGTCTTGTTTAGTCCGGTCATGTTTAGCTTCTGTTTTCCTTGTGTGTTCCCCTTGTCTTGTCATTTCCTGTTTTAGTTTGAAAATTTATTCCTCTCGTTTCTGGTCACTTGTCCTTCTTCGTGTTGTGTGTGTGTCAACCCTGATTCGTGATTGTTTCCCCATTACCCTCATGTGTCATCCAATCAGTGCCCTCAGCCAGGTGTGTCTTGTTATGTCATTAGTGTTGGTGTATTTTGTCGGCTTTTTTCCCACCTGTCTGTGTCGGTTCATTGTTGCTGTTGTTGTTGCCATTGTCGTAAGTCTTTCGCCACGTCACGTCACGCTGACCTTTTTGCCTTGTCAGGAACCTTGTCATGCTGTTTGTTTTGCCTAAGTTGTTTTGCCATGTATAGATTCATGTTTTTTTAGTTCCATTTATGTTCCCGCATCTGGGTCCTAAAGCCCCCACCTTCTGACAAGGGTTAGGGTTTCAAACTATGGTTTTAAATTAGGTTTGGGGTTTCAAACTAGGGTTTTACATTAGGGTTGTCATGTTTATTTTCAGTCTTGTTTAGTCCGGTCATGTTTAGCTTCTGTTTTCCTTGTGTGTTCCCCTTGTCTTGTCATTTCCTGTTTTAGTTTGAAAATTGATTCCTCTCGTTTCTGGTCACTTGCCCTTCCTCATGTTGTGTGTGTGTCAACCCTTATTCGTGATTGTTTCCCCATTACCCTCATGTGTTATCCAATCAGTGCCCTAAGCCAGGTGTGTCTTGTTATGTCATTAGTGTTGGTGTATTTTGTCAGCTTTTTTCCCCCCTGTCTGTGTCGGTTCATTGTTGCTGTTGTTGTTGCCATTGTCGTAAGTCTTTCGCTACGTCACGTCACGCTGACCTTTTTGCCTTGTCAGGAACCTTGTCATGCTGTTTGTTTTGCCTAAGTTGTTTTGCCATGTATAGATTCATGTTTTGTTAGTTCCATTTATTTTCCCGCATCTGGGTCCTAAAGCCCCCACCTTCTGACAAGGGTTAGGGTTTCAAACTATGGTTTTAAATTAGGTTTGGGGTTTCAAACTAGGGTTTTACATTAGGGTTAGGGTTTCAAACTAGGGTTTTACATTAGGGTTAGTGCTTCAAACTAGGGTTTTACATTAGGGTTAGTGCTTCAAACTAGGGTTTTACATTAGGGTTATGGTTTCAAACTACGGTTTAACATTAGGGTTAGGGTTTCAAACTAGGGTTTGACATTAGGGTTAGGGTTTCAAACAAGCGTTTTACATTAGGGTTAGGGTTTCAAAACAGGGGTTTTAAATAAGGGTTAGGGTTTCAAATTAGGGTTAGCGTTTCAAACTAGGGTTTTACATTAGGGTTAGGGTTTCAAATGAGGGTTTTACATTATGGTTAGGGCTACAAACTAGGGTTTTACATTATGGTTAGGGTTACAAACTAGGGTTTCAAATTAGGATTAGGGTTTCAAAACAGGGGTTTAAAATTAGGTTTAGGGTTTCACACTAGGGTTTTACATTAGAGTTAGGGTTTCAAAGTAGGGTTTTACATTAGGGTTAGGGTTTCAAACTATGGTTTCAAATTAGGTTTGGGGTTTCAAACTAGGGTTTTACATTAAGGTTAGGGTTTCAAACTAGGGTTTTACATTAGGGTTAGGGTTACAAATTAGGGTTTTACATTAAGGTTAGGGTATCAAACTAGGGTTTTACATTAGGGTTAGAGTTTCAAACTAGGTTTTCAATTTAGGTTTAGGGGTTCAAACTAGGGTTTATCGTTAGGGTTAGGGTTTCAAACTAGGGTTTTACATTACTGTTAGGGTTTCAAAACAGGGGTTTAAAATTAGGGTTAGGGTTTCACACGGGTTTTACATTAGGGTTAGGGTTTCAAAGTAGGGTTTTACATTAGGGTTAGTGTTTCAAACTATGGTTTCAAATTAGGTTTGGGGTTTCAAACTAGGGTTTTACATTAGGGTTGTCATGTTTATTTTCAGTCTTGTTTAGTCCGGTCATGTTTAGCTTCTGTTTTCCTTGTGTGTTCCCCTTGTCTTGTCATTTCCTGTTTTAGTTTGAAAATTTATTCCTCTCGTTTCTGGTCACTTGTCCTTCCTCGTGTTGTGTGTGTGTCAACCCTGATTCGTGATTGTTTCCCCATTACCCTCATGTGTCATCCAATCAGTGCCCTCAGCCAGGTGTGTCTTGTTATGTCATTAGTGTTGGTGTATTTTGTCGGCTTTTTTCCCACCTGTCTGTGTCGGTTCATTGTTGCTGTTGTTGTTGCCATTGTCGTAAGTCTTTCGCCACGTCACGTCACGCTGACCTTTTTGCCTTGTCAGGAACCTTGTCATGCTGTTTGTTTTGCCTAAGTTGTTTTGCCATGTATAGATTCATGTTTTGTTAGTTCCATTTATGTTCCCGCATCTGGGTCCTAAAGCCCCCACCTTCTGACAAGGGTTAGGGTTACAAACTATGGTTTTAAATTAGGTTTGGGGTTTCAAACTAGGGTTTTACATTAGGGTTGTCATGTTTATTTTGAGTCTTGTTTAGTCCGGTCATGTTTAGCTTCTGTTTTCCTTGTGTGTTTCCCTTGTCTTGTCATTTCCTGTTTTAGTTTGAAAATTGATTCCTCTCGTTTCTGGTCACTTGCCCTTCCTCATGTTGTGTGTGTGTCAACCCTTATTCGTGATTGTTTCCCCATTACCCTCATGTGTCATCCAATCAGTGCCCTCAGCCAGGTGTGTCTTGTTATGTCATTAGTGTTGGTGTATTTTGTCAGCTTTTTTCCCCCCTGTCTGTGTCGGTTCATTGTTGCTGTTGTTGTTGCCATTGTCGTAAGTCTTTCGCTACGTCACGTCACGCTGACCTTTTTGCCTTGTCAGGAACCTTGTCATGCTGTTTGTTTTGCCTAAGTTGTTTTGCCATGTATAGATTCATGTTTTGTTAGTTCCATTTATTTTCCCGCATCTGGGTCCTAAAGCCCCCATCTTCTGACAAGGGTTAGGGTTTCAAACTATGGTTTTAAATTAGGTTTGGGGTTTCAAACTAGGGTTTTACATTAGGGTTAGGGTTTCAAACTAGGGTTTTACATTAGGGTTAGTGCTTCAAACTAGGGTTTTACATTAGGGTTAGTGCTTCAAACTAGGGTTTTACATTAGGGTTATGGTTTCAAACTACGGTTTTACATTAGGGTTATGGTTTCAAACTACGGTTTAACATTAGGGTTAGGGTTTCAAACTAGGGTTTGACATTAGGGTTAGGGTTTCAAACAAGCGTTTTACATTAGGGTTAGGGTTTCAAAACAGGGGTTTTAAATAAGGGTTAGGGTTTCAAATTAGGGTTAGGGTTTCAAACTAGGGTTTTACATTAGGGTTAGGGTTTCGAATGAGGGTTTTACATTATGGTTAGGGCTACAAACTAGGGTTTTACATTATGGTTAGGGTTACAAACTAGGGTTTCAAATTAGGGTTAGGGTTTCAAAACAGGGGTTTAAAATTAGGTTTAGGGTTTCAAAGTAGGGTTTTACATTAGGGTTAGGGTTTCAAACTATGGTTTCAAATTAGGTTTGGGGTTTCAAACTAGGGTTTTACATTAAGGTTAGGGTTTCAAACTAGGGTTTTACATTAGGGTTAGGGTTACAAATTAGGGTTTTACATTAAGGTTAGGGTATCAAACTAGGGTTTTACATTAGGGTTAGAGTTTCAAACTAGGTTTTCAATTTAGGTTTAGGGGTTCAAACTAGGGTTTATCGTTAGGGTTAGGGTTTCAAACTAGGGTTTTACATTAGGGTTAGGGTTTCAAACTAGGTTTTCAATTTAGGGTTAGGGTTTCAAAATAGGGTTTATCATTAGGGTTAGGGTTTCAAACTAGGGTTAGGGTTTCAAACTAGGGTTTAACATTAGGGTTAATGCTTCAAACTAGGGTTTTACATTAGGGTTACGCTTTCAAACTAGGGTTTTACATTAGGGTTTGGGTTTCAAACTAGGGTTTCAAATTAGGGTTAGAGTTTCAAACTCAGGGGTTTTACATTAGGGTTACTACTTCAAACTAGGGTTTTACATTAGGGTTGTCATGTTTATTTTCAGTCTTGTTTAGTCCATGTTTAGCTTCTGTTTTCCTTGTGTGTTCCCCTTGTCTTGTCATTTCCTGTATAAGTTTGAAAATATACTCCTCTCGTTTCTGGTCACTTGCCCTTCCTCGTGTTGTGTGTGTGTCAACCCTGATTCATGATTGTTTCCCCATTACCCTCATGTGTCATCCAATCAGTGCCCTCAGCCAGGTGTGTCTTGTTATGTCATTAGTGTTGGTGTATTTTGTCGGCTTTTTCCCCCCCTGTCTGTGTCGGTTCATTGTTGCAGTTGTTGTTGCCATTGTCGTAAGTCTTTCGCCACGTCACGTCACGCCTACCTTTTTGCCTTGTCAGGAACCTTGTCATGCTGTTTGTTTTGCCTAAGATGTTTTGCCATGTATAGATTCATGTTTTGTTAGTTCCATTTATTTTCCCGCATCTGGGTCCTAAAGCCCCCACCTTCTGACAAGGGTTAGGGTTTCAAACTATGGTTTTAAATTAGGTTTGGGGTTTCAAACTAGGGTTTTACATTAGGGTTAGGGTTTCAAAGTAGGGTTTTACATTCGGGTTAGTGCTTCAAACTATGGTTTTACATTAGGGTTATGGTTTCAAACTACGGTTTAACATTAGGGTTAGGGTTTCAAACTAGGGTTTTACATTAGGGTTAGGGTTTCAAACAAGGGTTTTACATTAGGGTTAGGGTTTCAAAACAGGGGTTTTAAATTAGGGTTAGGGTTTCAAATTAGGGTTAGGGTTTCAAACTAGGGTTTTACATTAGGGTTAGGGTTTCAAACTAGGGTTTTACATTATGGTTAGGGTTACAAACTAGGGTTTTACATTATGGTTAGGGTTACAAACTAGGGTTTCAAATTAGGGTTAGGGTTTCACACTAGGGTTTTACATTAGAGTTAGGGTTTCAAAGTAGGGTTTTACATTAGGGTTAGGGTTTCAAACTATGGTTTCAAATTAGGTTTGGGGTTTCAAACTAGGGTTTTACATTAAGGTTAGGGTTTCAAACTAGGGTTTTACATTAGGGTTAGGGTTACAAATTAGGGTTTTACATTAGGGTTAGGGTTTCAAACTAGGGTTTTACATTAGGGTTAGGGTTTCAAACTATGTTTTCAATTTAGGGTTAGGGTTTCAAAATAGGGTTTATCATTAGGGTTAGGTTTTCAAAATAGGGTTTATCATTAGGGTTAGGGTTTCAAACTAGGGTATAACATTATGGTTAGGGTTTCAAACTAGGGTTTTACATTAGGGTTAATGCTTCAAACTAGGGTTTTACATTAGGGTTAGGGTTTCAAACTAGGGTTTCACATTAGGGTTAGTGCTTCAAACTAGGGTTTTACATTAGGGTTAGTGCTTCAAACTAAGGTTTTACATTAGGGTTATGGTTTCAAACTACGGTTTAACATTAGGGTTAGGGTTTCAAACTAGGATTTGACATTAGGGTTAGGGTTTCAAACTAGGGTTTTACATTAGGTTTGGGTTTCAAAACAGGGGTTTTAAATAAGGGTTAGGGTTACAAACTTGGGTTTCAAATTAGGGTTAGGGTTTCAAACTAGGGTTTCAAATTAGGGTTAGGGTTTCAAACTAGGGTTTTACATTAGGATTAGTGCTTCAAACTAAGGTTTTACATTAGGGTTAAGGTTTCAAACTAGGGTTTTACATTAGGGTTAGGGTTACAAATTAGGGTTTTACATTAGGGTTAGGGTTTCAAACTAGGGTTTCAATTTAGGGTTAGGGTTTCAAACTAGGGTTTATCATTAGGGTTAGGGTTTCAAACTAGGGTTTTACATTAGGGTTAGGGTTTCAAACTAGGGTTTTACATTAGGTTTAGTGCTTCAAACTAAAGTTTTACATTAGGGTTAGGGTTTCAGACTAGGGTTTTACATTAAGGTTAGGGTTTCAAACTAGGTTTTCAATTTAGGGTTAGGGTTTCAAACTAGGGTTTATCATTAGGGTTAGGGTTTCAAACTAGGGTTTTACATTAGGGTTAGGGTTTCAAACAAGCGTTTTACATTAGGGTTAGGGTTTCAAAACAGGGGTTTTAAATAAGGGTTAGGGTTTCAAATTAGGGTTAGGGTTTCAAACTAGGGTTTTACATTAGGATTAGGGTTTCAAATGAGGGTTTTACATTATGGTTAGGGCTACAAACTAGGGTTTTACATTATGGTTAGGGTTACAAACTAGGGTTTCAAATTAGGGTTAGGGTTTCAAAACAGGGGTTTAAAATTAGGGTTAGGGTTTCACACTAGGGTTTTACATTAGAGTTAGGGTTTCAAAGTAGGGTTTTACATTAGGGTTAGGGTTTCAAACTATGGTTTCAAATTAGGTTTGGGGTTTCAAACTAGGGTTTTACATTAAGGTTAGGGTTTCAAACTAGGGTTTTACATTAGGGTTAGGGTTACAAATTAGGGTTTTACATTAAGGTTAGGGTATCAAACTAGGGTTTTACATTAGGGTTAGAGTTTCAAACTAGGTTTTCAATTAAGGTTTAGGGGTTCAAACTAGGGTTTATCGTTAGGGTTAGGGTTTCAAACTAGGGTTTTACATTAGGGTTAGGGTTTCAAACTAGGTTTTCAATTTAGGGTTAGGGTTTCAAAATAGGGTTTATCATTAGGGTTAGGGTTTCAAACTAGGGTTAGGGTTTCAAACTAGGGTTTAACATTATTGTTAGGGTTTCAAACTAGGGTTTTACATTAGGGTTAATGCTTCAAACTAGGGTTTTACATTAGGGTTACGCTTTCAAACTAGGGTTTTACATTAGGGTTAGGGTTTCAAACTAGGGTTTCAAATTAGGGTTAGAGTTTCAAACTCAGGGGTTTTACATTAGGGTTACTGCTTCAAACTAGGGTTTTACATTAGGGTTGTCATGTTTATTTTGAGTCTTGTTTAGTCCGGTCATGTTTAGCTTCTGTTTTCCTTGTGTGTTCCCCTTGTCTTGTCATTTCCTGTATAAGTTTGAAAATATACTCCTCTCGTTTCTGGTCACTTGCCCTTCCTCGTGTTGTGTGTGTGTCAACCCTGATTCATGATTGTTTCCCCATTACCCTCATGTGTCATCCAATCAGTGCCCTCAGCCAGGTGTGTCTTGTTATGTCATTAGTGTTGGTGTATTTTGTCGGCTTTTTTCCCCCCTGTCTGTGTCGGTTCATTGTTGCTATTGTTGTTGCCATTGTCGTAAGTCTTTCGCCACGTCACGTCACGCTGACCTTTTTGCCTTGTCAGGAACCTTGTCATGCTGTTTGTTTTGCCTAAGTTGTTTTGCCATGTATAGATTCATGTTTTGTTGGTTCCATTTATTTTCCCGCATCTGTGTCCTAAAGCCCCCACCTTCTGACAAGGGTTAGGGTTTCAAACTATGGTTTTAAATTAGGTTTGGGGTTTCAAACTAGGGTTTTACATTAGGGTTAGGGTTTCAAACTAGGGTTTTACATTAGGGTTAGTGCTTCAAACTAGGGTTTTACATTACGGTTAGGGTTTCAAACTAGGGTTTCAAATTAGGGTTAGGGTTTCAAAACAGGGGTTTAAAATTTGGGTTAGGGTTTCACACTAGGGTTTTACATTAGGGTTAGGGTTTCAAACTAGGCTTTAACATTAGGGTTAGGGTTTCAAACAAGGGTTTTACATTAGGGTTAGGGTTTCAAAACAGGGGTTTTGAATTAGGGTTAGGGTTTTAAAACAGGGGTTTAAATTTAGGGTTAGTGTTTCACACTAGGGTTTTACATTAGAGTTAGGGTTTCAAAGTAGGGTTTTACATTAGGGTTAGGGTTTCAAACTATGGTTTTACATTAAGGTTAGGGTTTCAAACTAGGGTTTTACATTAGGGTTAGGGTTACAAATTAGGGTTTTACATTAGGGTTAGGGTTTCAAACTAGGGTTTTACATTAGGGTTAGGGTTTCAAACTAGGTTTTCAAATTAGGGTTAGGGTTTCAAACTAGGGTTTATAATTAGGGTTAGGGTTTCAAACTAGGGTTTTACATTAGGGTTAGGGTTTCAAACTAGGGTTTTAAATTAGGGTTAGGGTTTCAAACTAGGGATTTACATTAGGGTTAGGGTTTCAAACTAGGGATTTACATTAGGGTTAGGGTTTCAAACTAAGGTTTTACATTAGGGTTAGGGTTTCAAACTAGGGTTTCAAATTAGGGTTTCAAATTAGGGTGAGGGTTGCAAACTAGGGTTTTACATTAGCGTTAGGGTTTCAAACTCGGGTTTCAAATTAGGGGTAGGGTTTCAAACTATGGTTTTACATTACGGTTAGGGTTTCAAACTAGGGTTTCAAAATAGGGTTAGGGTTTCAAAACAGGGGTTTAAAATTTGGGTTAGGGTTTCACACTAGGGTGTTACATTAGGGTTAGGGTTTCAAAGTAGGGTTTTACATTAGGGTTATGGTTTCAAACTATTGTTTCAAATTAGGTTTGGGGTTTCAAACTAGGGTTTTACATTAGGGTTGTCATGTTTTATTTCTTAGTTTCTTGTTTAGCTTGTGTTTTCCTTGTGTGTTCCCCTTGTCTTGTCATTTCCTGTTTTAGATTGAAAATTGACTCCTCTCATTTCTGGTCACTTGCCCTTCCTCGTGTTGTGTGTGTGTCAACCCTGATTCATGATTGTTTCCCCATTACCCTCATGTGTCATCCAATCAGTGCCCTCAGCCAGGTGTGTCTTGTTACGTCATTAGTGTTGGTGTATTTTGTCGGCTTTCTCCCCCCTGTCTGTGTCGGTTCATTGTTGCTGTTGTTGTTGCCATTGTCGTAAGTCTTTCGCCACGTCACGTCACGCTGACCTTTTTGCCTTGTCAGGAACCTTGTCATGCTGTTTGTTTTGCCTAAGTTGTTTTGCCATGTATAGATTCATGTTTTGTTAGTTCCATTTATTATGTACTTTGAGGATAGCTTTTTTGATCAGAAATTAAAACCTTCTTTGGACTACACCTCGGCCTCCTCGCTCTGCCTTCCCGCATCTGGGTCCTAAAGCCCCTACCTTCTGACAAGGGTTAGGGTTTCAAACTAGGGTTTTACATTAGGGTTAGGGTTTCAAAGTAGGGTTTTACATTAGGGTTAGTGCTTCAAACTATGGTTTTACATTAGGGTTATGGTTTCAAACTACGGTTTAACATTAGGGTTAGGGTTTCAAACTAGGGTTTTACATTAGGGTTAGGGTTTCAAACAAGGGTTTTACATTAGGGTTAGGGTTTCAAAACAGGGGTTTTAAATTAGGGTTAGGGTTTCAAATTAGGGTTAGGGTTTCAAACTAGGGTTTTACATTAGGGTTAGGGTTTCAAACTAGGGTTTTACATTATGGTTAGGGTTACAAACTAGGGTTTTACATTATGGTTAGGGTTACAAACTAGGGTTTCAATTAGGGTTAGGGTTTCACACTAGGGTTTTACATTAGAGTTAGGGTTTCAAAGTAGGGTTTTACATTAGGGTTAGGGTTTCAAACTATGGTTTCAAATTAGGTTTGGGGTTTCAAACTAGGGTTTTACATTAAGGTTAGGGTTTCAAACTAGGGTTTTACATTAGGGTTAGGGTTACAAATTAGGGTTTTACATTAGGGTTAGGGTTTCAAACTAGGGTTTTACATTAGGGTTATGGTTTCAAACTAGGTTTTCAATTTAGGTTTAGAGTTACAAACTAGGGTTTATCATTAGGGTTAGGGTTTCAAACTAGGGTTTTACATTAGGGTTAGGGTTTCAAACTATGTTTTCAATTTAGGGTTAGGGTTTCAAAATAGGGTTTATCATTAGGGTTAGGTTTTCAAACAAGGGTTTTACATTAGGGTTAGGGTTTCAAACTAGGTTTTTACATTAGGGTTAGGGTTTCAAACTAGGGTTTCAATTTAGGGTTAGGGTTTCAAACTAGGGTTTATCATTAGGGTTAGGGTTTCAAACTAGGGTTTTACATTAGGGTTAGGGTTTCAAACTAGGGTTTAACATTAGGGTTAGGGTTTCAAACTAGGGTTTTACATTAGGGTTAATGCTTCAAACTAGGGTTTTACATTAGGGTTAGGCTTTCAAACTAGGGTTTTACATTATGGTTAGGGTTACAAACTAGGGTTTCAAATTAGGTTTAGGGTTTCAAAACAGGGGTTTAAAATTAGGGTTAGGGTTTCAAAACAGGGGTTTAAAATTAGGGTTAGGGTTTCACACTAGGGTTTTACATTAGGGTTAGGTTTTCAAACTAGGGTTTTACATTAGGGTTAGTGCTTCAAACTAAGGTTTTACATTAGGGTTAGGGTTGCAAACTAGGGTTTTACATTAGGGTTGGGGTTTCAAACTAGGGTTTTACATTAGGGTTAGGGTTTCAAAATAGGGTTTAACATTAAGGTTAGGGTTTCAAACTAGGGTTTCAAATTAGGGGTAGGGTTTCAAACTAGGGTTTTACATTACGGTTAGGGTTTCAAAACAGGGGTTTAAAATTAGGGTTAGGGTTTCACACGGGTTTTACATTAGGGTTAGGGTTTCAAAGTAGGGTTTTACATTAGGGTTAGTGTTTCAAACTATGGTTTCAAATTAGGTTTGGGGTTTCAAACTAGGGTTTAAAATTAGGGTTGTCATGTTTATTTTCAGTCTTGTTTAGTCCGGTCATGTTTAGCTTCTGTTTTCCTTGTGTGTTCCCCTTGTCTTGTCATTTCCTGTTTTAGTTTGAAAATTTATTCCTCTCGTTTCTGGTCACTTGTCCTTCTTCGTGTTGTGTGTGTGTCAACCCTGATTCGTGATTGTTTCCCCATTACCCTCATGTGTCATCCAATCAGTGCCCTCAGCCAGGTGTGTCTTGTTATGTCATTAGTGTTGGTGTATTTTGTCGGCTTTTTTCCCACCTGTCTGTGTCGGTTCATTGTTGCTGTTGTTGTTGCCATTGTCGTAAGTCTTTCGCCACGTCACGTCACGCTGACCTTTTTGCCTTGTCAGGAACCTTGTCATGCTGTTTGTTTTGCCTAAGTTGTTTTGCCATGTATAGATTCATGTTTTGTTAGTTCCATTTATGTTCCCGCATCTGGGTCCTAAAGCCCCCACCTTCTGACAAGGGTTAGGGTTTCAAACTATGGTTTTAAATTAGGTTTGGGGTTTCAAACTAGGGTTTTACATTAGGGTTGTCATGTTTATTTTCAGTCTTGTTTAGTCCGGTCATGTTTAGCTTCTGTTTTCCTTGTGTGTTCCCCTTGTCTTGTCATTTCCTGTTTTAGTTTGAAAATTGATTCCTCTCGTTTCTGGTCACTTGCCCTTCCTCATGTTGTGTGTGTGTGTCAACCCTTATTCGTGATTGTTTCCCCATTACCCTCATGTGTTATCTAATCAGTGCCCTCAGCCAGGTGTGTCTTGTTATGTCATTAGTGTTGGTGTATTTTGTCAGCTTTTTTCCCCCCTGTCTGTGTCGGTTCATTGTTGCTGTTGTTGTTGCCATTGTCGTAAGTCTTTCGCTACGTCACGTCACGCTGACCTTTTTGCCTTGTCAGGAACCTTGTCATGCTGTTTGTTTTGCCTAAGTTGTTTTGCCATGTATAGATTCATGTTTTGTTAGTTCCATTTATTTTCCCGCATCTGGGTCCTAAAGCCCCCACCTTCTGACAAGGGTTAGGGTTTCAAACTATGGTTTTAAATTAGGTTTGGGGTTTCAAACTAGGGTTTTACATTAGGGTTAGGGTTTCAAACTAGGGTTTTACATTAGGGTTAGTGCTTCAAACTAGGGTTTTACATTAGGGTTAGTGCTTCAAACTAGGGTTTTACATTAGGGTTATGGTTTCAAACTACGGTTTAACATTAGGGTTAGGGTTTCAAACTAGGGTTTGACATTAGGGTTAGGGTTTCAAACAAGCGTTTTACATTAGGGTTAGGGTTTCAAAACAGGGGTTTTAAATAAGGGTTAGGGTTTCAAATTAGGGTTAGCGTTTCAAACTAGGGTTTTACATTAGGGTTAGGGTTTCAAATGAGGGTTTTACATTATGGTTAGGGCTACAAACTAGGGTTTTACATTATGGTTAGGGTTACAAACTAGGGTTTCAAATTAGGATTAGGGTTTCAAAACAGGGGTTTAAAATTAGGTTTAGGGTTTCACACTAGGGTTTTACATTAGAGTTAGGGTTTCAAAGTAGGGTTTTACATTAGGGTTAGGGTTTCAAACTATGGTTTCAAATTAGGTTTGGGGTTTCAAACTAGGGTTTTACATTAAGGTTAGGGTTTCAAACTAGGGTTTTACATTAGGGTTAGGGTTACAAATTAGGGTTTTACATTAAGGTTAGGGTATCAAACTAGGGTTTTACATTAGGGTTAGAGTTTCAAACTAGGTTTTCAATTTAGGTTTAGGGGTTCAAACTAGGGTTTATCGTTAGGGTTAGGGTTTCAAACTAGGGTTTTACATTACTGTTAGGGTTTCAAAACAGGGGTTTAAAATTAGGGTTAGGGTTTCACACGGGTTTTACATTAGGGTTAGGGTTTCAAAGTAGGGTTTTACATTAGGGTTAGTGTTTCAAACTATGGTTTCAAATTAGGTTTGGGGTTTCAAACTAGGGTTTTACATTAGGGTTGTCATGTTTATTTTCAGTCTTGTTTAGTCCGGTCATGTTTAGCTTCTGTTTTCCTTGTGTGTTCCCCTTGTCTTGTCATTTCCTGTTTTAGTTTGAAAATTTATTCCTCTCGTTTCTGGTCACTTGTCCTTCCTCGTGTTGTGTGTGTGTCAACCCTGATTCGTGATTGTTTCCCCATTACCCTCATGTGTCATCCAATCAGTGCCCTCAGCCAGGTGTGTCTTGTTATGTCATTAGTGTTGGTGTATTTTGTCGGCTTTTTTCCCACCTGTCTGTGTCGGTTCATTGTTGCTGTTGTTGTTGCCATTGTCGTAAGTCTTTCGCCACGTCACGTCACGCTGACCTTTTTGCCTTGTCAGGAACCTTGTCATGCTGTTTGTTTTGCCTAAGTTGTTTTGCCATGTATAGATTCATGTTTTGTTAGTTCCATTTATGTTCCCGCATCTGGGTCCTAAAGCCCCCACCTTCTGACAAGGGTTAGGGTTACAAACTATGGTTTTAAATTAGGTTTGGGGTTTCAAACTAGGGTTTTACATTAGGGTTGTCATGTTTATTTTGAGTCTTGTTTAGTCCGGTCATGTTTAGCTTCTGTTTTCCTTGTGTGTTTCCCTTGTCTTGTCATTTCCTGTTTTAGTTTGAAAATTGATTCCTCTCGTTTCTGGTCACTTGCCCTTCCTCATGTTGTGTGTGTGTCAACCCTTATTCGTGATTGTTTCCCCATTACCCTCATGTGTCATCCAATCAGTGCCCTCAGCCAGGTGTGTCTTGTTATGTCATTAGTGTTGGTGTATTTTGTCAGCTTTTTTCCCCCCTGTCTGTGTCGGTTCATTGTTGCTGTTGTTGTTGCCATTGTCGTAAGTCTTTCGCTACGTCACGTCACGCTGACCTTTTTGCCTTGTCAGGAACCTTGTCATGCTGTTTGTTTTGCCTAAGTTGTTTTGCCATGTATAGATTCATGTTTTGTTAGTTCCATTTATTTTCCCGCATCTGGGTCCTAAAGCCCCCACTTCTGACAAGGGTTAGGGTTTCAAACTATGGTTTTAAATTAGGTTTGGGGTTTCAAACTAGGGTTTTACATTAGGGTTAGGGTTTCAAACTAGGGTTTTACATTAGGGTTAGTGCTTCAAACTAGGGTTTTACATTAGGGTTAGTGCTTCAAACTAGGGTTTTACATTAGGGTTATGGTTTCAAACTACGGTTTTACATTAGGGTTATGGTTTCAAACTACGGTTTAACATTAGGGTTAGGGTTTCAAACTAGGGTTTGACATTAGGGTTAGGGTTTCAAACAAGCGTTTTACATTAGGGTTAGGGTTTCAAAACAGGGGTTTTAAATAAGGGTTAGGGTTTCAAATTAGGGTTAGGGTTTCAAACTAGGGTTTTACATTAGGGTTAGGGTTTCGAATGAGGGTTTTACATTATGGTTAGGGCTACAAACTAGGGTTTTACATTATGGTTAGGGTTACAAACTAGGGTTTCAAATTAGGGTTAGGGTTTCAAAACAGGGGTTTAAAATTAGGTTTAGGGTTTCAAAGTAGGGTTTTACATTAGGGTTAGGGTTTCAAACTATGGTTTTTAAATTAGGTTTGGGGTTTCAAACTAGGGTTTTACATTAAGGTTAGGGTTTCAAACTAGGGTTTTACATTAGGGTTAGGGTTACAAATTAGGGTTTTACATTAAGGTTAGGGTATCAAACTAGGGTTTTACATTAGGGTTAGAGTTTCAAACTAGGTTTTCAATTTAGGTTTAGGGGTTCAAACTAGGGTTTATCGTTAGGGTTAGGGTTTCAAACTAGGGTTTTACATTAGGGTTAGGGTTTCAAAGTAGGGTTTTACATTCGGGTTAGTGCTTCAAACTATGGTTTTACATTAGGGTTATGGTTTCAAACTACGGTTTAACATTAGGGTTAGGGTTTCAAACTAGGGTTTTACATTAGGGTTAGGGTTTCAAACAAGGGTTTTACATTAGGGTTAGGGTTTCAAAACAGGGGTTTTAAATTAGGGTTAGGGTTTCAAATTAGGGTTAGGGTTTCAAACTAGGGTTTTACATTAGGGTTAGGGTTTCAAACTAGGGTTTTACATTATGGTTAGGGTTACAAACTAGGGTTTTACATTATGGTTAGGGTTACAAACTAGGGTTTCAAATTAGGGTTAGGGTTTCACACTAGGGTTTTACATTAGAGTTAGGGTTTCAAAGTAGGGTTTTACATTAGGGTTAGGGTTTCAAACTATGGTTTCAAATTAGGTTTGGGGTTTCAAACTAGGGTTTTACATTAAGGTTAGGGTTTCAAACTAGGGTTTTACATTAGGGTTAGGGTTACAAATTAGGGTTTTACATTAGGGTTAGGGTTTCAAACTAGGGTTTTACATTAGGGTTAGGGTTTCAAACTATGTTTTCAATTTAGGGTTAGGGTTTCAAAATAGGGTTTATCATTAGGGTTAGGTTTTCAAAATAGGGTTTATCATTAGGGTTAGGGTTTCAAACTAGGGTATAACATTATGGTTAGGGTTTCAAACTAGGGTTTTACATTAAAGTTAATGCTTCAAACTAGGGTTTTACATTAGGGTTAGGGTTTCAAACTAGGGTTTCACATTAGGGTTAGTGCTTCAAACTAGGGTTTTACATTAGGGTTAGTGCTTCAAACTAAGGTTTTACATTAGGGTTATGGTTTCAAACTACGGTTTAACATTAGGGTTAGGGTTTCAAACTAGGATTTGACATTAGGGTTAGGGTTTCAAACTAGGGTTTTACATTAGGTTTGGGTTTCAAAACAGGGGTTTTAAATAAGGGTTAGGGTTACAAACTTGGGTTTCAAATTAGGGTTAGGGTTTCAAACTAGGGTTTCAAATTAGGGTTAGGGTTTCAAACTAGGGTTTTACATTAGGATTAGTGCTTCAAACTAAGGTTTTACATTAGGGTTAAGGTTTCAAACTAGGGTTTTACATTAGGGTTAGGGTTACAAATTAGGGTTTTACATTAGGGTTAGGGTTTCAAACTAGGGTTTCAATTTAGGGTTAGGGTTTCAAACTAGGGTTTATCATTAGGGTTAGGGTTTCAAACTAGGGTTTTACATTAGGGTTAGGGTTTCAAACTAGGGTTTTACATTAGGTTTAGTGCTTCAAACTAAAGTTTTACATTAGGGTTAGGGTTTCAGACTAGGGTTTTACATTAAGGTTAGGGTTTCAAACTAGGTTTTCAATTTAGGGTTAGGGTTTCAAACTAGGGTTTATCATTAGGGTTAGGGTTTCAAACTAGGGTTTTACATTAGGGTTAGGGTTTCAAACAAGCGTTTTACATTAGGGTTAGGGTTTCAAAACAGGGGTTTTAAATAAGGGTTAGGGTTTCAAATTAGGGTTAGGGTTTCAAACTAGGGTTTTACATTAGGATTAGGGTTTCAAATGAGGGTTTTACATTATGGTTAGGGCTACAAACTAGGGTTTTACATTATGGTTAGGGTTACAAACTAGGGTTTCAAATTAGGGTTAGGGTTTCAAAACAGGGGTTTAAAATTAGGGTTAGGGTTTCACACTAGGGTTTTACATTAGAGTTAGGGTTTCAAAGTAGGGTTTTACATTAGGGTTAGGGTTTCAAACTATGGTTTCAAATTAGGTTTGGGGTTTCAAACTAGGGTTTTACATTAAGGTTAGGGTTTCAAACTAGGGTTTTACATTAGGGTTAGGGTTACAAATTAGGGTTTTACATTAAGGTTAGGGTATCAAACTAGGGTTTTACATTAGGGTTAGAGTTTCAAACTAGGTTTTCAATTAAGGTTTAGGGGTTCAAACTAGGGTTTATCGTTAGGGTTAGGGTTTCAAACTAGGGTTTTACATTAGGGTTAGGGTTTCAAACTAGGTTTTCAATTTAGGGTTAGGGTTTCAAAATAGGGTTTATCATTAGGGTTAGGGTTTCAAACTAGGGTTAGGGTTTCAAACTAGGGTTTAACATTATTGTTAGGGTTTCAAACTAGGGTTTTACATTAGGGTTAATGCTTCAAACTAGGGTTTTACATTAGGGTTACGCTTTCAAACTAGGGTTTTACATTAGGGTTAGGGTTTCAAACTAGGGTTTCAAATTAGGGTTAGAGTTTCAAACTCAGGGGTTTTACATTAGGGTTACTGCTTCAAACTAGGGTTTTACATTAGGGTTGTCATGTTTATTTTGAGTCTTGTTTAGTCCGGTCATGTTTAGCTTCTGTTTTCCTTGTGTGTTCCCCTTGTCTTGTCATTTCCTGTATAAGTTTGAAAATATACTCCTCTCGTTTCTGGTCACTTGCCCTTCCTCGTGTTGTGTGTGTGTCAACCCTGATTCATGATTGTTTCCCCATTACCCTCATGTGTCATCCAATCAGTGCCCTCAGCCAGGTGTGTCTTGTTATGTCATTAGTGTTGGTGTATTTTGTCGGCTTTTTTCCCCCCTGTCTGTGTCGGTTCATTGTTGCTATTGTTGTTGCCATTGTCGTAAGTCTTTCGCCACGTCACGTCACGCTGACCTTTTTGCCTTGTCAGGAACCTTGTCATGCTGTTTGTTTTGCCTAAGTTGTTTTGCCATGTATAGATTCATGTTTTGTTGGTTCCATTTATTTTCCCGCATCTGTGTCCTAAAGCCCCCACCTTCTGACAAGGGTTAGGGTTTCAAACTATGGTTTTAAATTAGGTTTGGGGTTTCAAACTAGGGTTTTACATTAGGGTTAGGGTTTCAAACTAGGGTTTTACATTAGGGTTAGTGCTTCAAACTAGGGTTTTACATTACGGTTAGGGTTTCAAACTAGGGTTTCAAATTAGGGTTAGGGTTTCAAAACAGGGGTTTAAAATTTGGGTTAGGGTTTCACACTAGGGTTTTACATTAGGGTTAGGGTTTCAAACTAGGCTTTAACATTAGGGTTAGGGTTTCAAACAAGGGTTTTACATTAGGGTTAGGGTTTCAAAACAGGGGTTTTGAATTAGGGTTAGGGTTTTAAAACAGGGGTTTAAATTTAGGGTTAGTGTTTCACACTAGGGTTTTACATTAGAGTTAGGGTTTCAAAGTAGGGTTTTACATTAGGGTTAGGGTTTCAAACTATGGTTTTACATTAAGGTTAGGGTTTCAAACTAGGGTTTTACATTAGGGTTAGGGTTACAAATTAGGGTTTTACATTAGGGTTAGGGTTTCAAACTAGGGTTTTACATTAGGGTTAGGGTTTCAAACTAGGTTTTCAAATTAGGGTTAGGGTTTCAAACTAGGGTTTATAATTAGGGTTAGGGTTTCAAACTAGGGTTTTACATTAGGGTTAGGGTTTCAAACTAGGGTTTTAAATTAGGGTTAGGGTTTCAAACTAGGGATTTACATTAGGGTTAGGGTTTCAAACTAAGGTTTTACATTAGGGTTAGGGTTTCAAACTAGGGTTTCAAATTAGGGTTTCAAATTAGGGTGAGGGTTGCAAACTAGGGTTTTACATTAGCGTTAGGGTTTCAAACTCGGGTTTCAAATTAGGGGTAGGGTTTCAAACTATGGTTTTACATTACGGTTAGGGTTTCAAACTAGGGTTTTAAAATAGGGTTAGGGTTTCAAAACAGGGGTTTAAAATTTGGGTTAGGGTTTCACACTAGGGTGTTACATTAGGGTTAGGGTTTCAAAGTAGGGTTTTACATTAGGGTTATGGTTTCAAACTATTGTTTCAAATTAGGTTTGGGGTTTCAAACTAGGGTTTTACATTAGGGTTGTCATGTTTTATTTCTTAGTTTCTTGTTTAGCTTGTGTTTTCCTTGTGTGTTCCCCTTGTCTTGTCATTTCCTGTTTTAGATTGAAAATTGACTCCTCTCATTTCTGGTCACTTGCCCTTCCTCGTGTTGTGTGTGTGTCAACCCTGATTCATGATTGTTTCCCCATTACCCTCATGTGTCATCCAATCAGTGCCCTCAGCCAGGTGTGTCTTGTTACGTCATTAGTGTTGGTGTATTTTGTCGGCTTTCTCCCCCCTGTCTGTGTCGGTTCATTGTTGCTGTTGTTGTTGCCATTGTCGTAAGTCTTTCGCCACGTCACGTCACGCTGACCTTTTTGCCTTGTCAGGAACCTTGTCATGCTGTTTGTTTTGCCTAAGTTGTTTTGCCATGTATAGATTCATGTTTTGTTAGTTCCATTTATTATGTACTTTGAGGATAGCTTTTTTGATCAGAAATTAAAACCTTCTTTGGACTACACCTCGGCCTCCTCGCTCTGCCTTCCCGCATCTGGGTCCTAAAGCCCCTACCTTCTGACAAGGGTTAGGGTTTCAAACTAGGGTTTTACATTAGGGTTAGGGTTTCAAAGTAGGGTTTTACATTAGGGTTAGTGCTTCAAACTATGGTTTTACATTAGGGTTATGGTTTCAAACTACGGTTTAACATTAGGGTTAGGGTTTCAAACTAGGGTTTTACATTAGGGTTAGGGTTTCAAACAAGGGTTTTACATTAGGGTTAGGGTTTCAAAACAGGGGTTTTAAATTAGGGTTAGGGTTTCAAATTAGGGTTAGGGTTTCAAACTAGGGTTTTACATTAGGGTTAGGGTTTCAAACTAGGGTTTTACATTATGGTTAGGGTTACAAACTAGGGTTTTACATTATGGTTAGGGTTACAAACTAGGGTTTCAAATTAGGGTTAGGGTTTCACACTAGGGTTTTACATTAGAGTTAGGGTTTCAAAGTAGGGTTTTACATTAGGGTTAGGGTTTCAAACTATGGTTTCAAATTAGGTTTGGGGTTTCAAACTAGGGTTTTACATTAAGGTTAGGGTTTCAAACTAGGGTTTTACATTAGGGTTAGGGTTACAAATTAGGGTTTTACATTAGGGTTAGGGTTTCAAACTAGGGTTTTACATTAGGGTTATGGTTTCAAACTAGGTTTTCAATTTAGGTTTAGAGTTACAAACTAGGGTTTATCATTAGGGTTAGGGTTTCAAACTAGGGTTTTACATTAGGGTTAGGGTTTCAAACTATGTTTTCAATTTAGGGTTAGGGTTTCAAAATAGGGTTTATCATTAGGGTTAGGTTTTCAAACAAGGGTTTTACATTAGGGTTAGGGTTTCAAACTAGGGTATAACATTATGGTTAGGGTTTCAAACTAGGGTTTTACATTAGGGTTAATGCTTCAAACTAGGGTTTTACATTAGGGTTAGGGTTTCAAAACAGGGGTTTAAAATTAGGGTTAGGGTTTCACACTAGGGTTTTACATTAGGGTTAGGGTTTCAAACTAGGGTTTATCATTAGGGTTAGGGTTTGAAACTAGGGTTTTACATTAGGGTTAGGGTTTCAAACAAGGGTTTTACATTAGGGTTAGGGTTAGGGTTTCAAACTAGGGTTTAACTTTAGGGTTAGTGTTTCAAACTATGGTTTCAAATTAGGTTTGGGGTTTCAAACTAGGCTTTTACATTAGGGTTGTCATGTTTATTTTCAGTCTTGTTTAGTCCGGTCATGTTTAGCTTCTGTTTTCCTTGTGTGTTCCCCTTGTCTTGTCATTTCCTGTATAAGTTTGAAAATATACTCCTCTCGTTTCTGGTCACTTGCCCTTCCTCGTGTTGTGTGTGTGTCAACCCTGATTCATGATTGTTTCCCCATTACCCTCATGTGTCATCCAATCAGTGCCCTCAGCCAGGTGTGTCTTGTTATGTCATTAGTGTTGGTGTATTTTGTCGGCTTTTTTCCCCCCTGTCTGTGTCGGTTCATTGTTGCTGTTGTTGTTGCCATTGTCGTAAGTCTTTCGCCACGTCACGTCACGCTGACCTTTTTGCCTTGTCAGGAACCTTGTCATGCTGTTTGTTTTGCCTAAGTTGTTTTGCCATGTATAGATTCATGTTTTGTTAGTTCCATTTATTTTCCCGCATCTGGGTCCTAAAGCCCCCACCTTCTGACAAGGGTTAGGGTTTCAAACTATGGTTTTAAATTAGGTTTTGGGTTTCAAACTAGGGTTTTACATTAGGGTTAGGGTTTCAAACTAGGGTTTTACATTAGGGTTAGTGCTTCAAACTAGGGTTTTACATTACGGTTAGGGTTTCAAACTAGGGTTTCAAATAAGGGTTAGGGTTTCAAAACAGGGGTTTAAAATTTGGGTTAGGGTTTCACACTAGGGTTTTACATTAGGGTTAGGGTTTCAAACTAGGCTTTAACATTAGGGTTAGGGTTTCAAACAAGGGTTTTACATTAGGGTTAGGGTTTCAAAACAGGGGTTTTAAATTAGGGTTAGGGTTTCAAAACAGGGGTTTAAATTTAGGGTTAGGGTTTCACACTAGGGTTTTACATTAGAGTTAGGGTTTCAAAGTAGGGTTTTACATTAGGGTTAGGGTTTCAAACTATGGTTTGAAATTAGGTTTGGGGTTTCAAACTAGGGTTTTACATTAAGGTTAGGGTTTCAAACTAGGGTTTTACATTAGGGTTAGGGTTACAAATTAGGGTTTTACATTAGGGTTAGGGTTTCAAACTAGGGTTTTACATTAGGGTTAGGGTTTCAAACTAGGGTTTCAAATTAGGGTTAGGGTTTCAAACTAGGGTTTATCATTAGGGTTAGGGTTTCAAACTAGGGTTTTACATTAAGGTTAGGGTTTCAAACTAGGGTTTTACATTAGGGTTAGGGTTTCAAACTTGGGTTTTACATTAGGGTTAGTGCTTCAAACTAAGGTTTTACATTAGGGTTAGGGTTTAAAACTAGGGTTTTACATTAAGGTTAGTGTTTCAAACTAGTTTTTTACATTAGGGTAAGGGTTACAAATTAGGGTTTTAAATTAGGGTTAGGGTTTCAAACTAGGGATTTACATTAGGGTTAGGGTTTCAAACTAGGGTTTTACATTAGGGTTAGGGTTTCAAACTAGGGTTTCAAATTAGGGTTTCAAATTAGGGTTAGGGTTGCAAACTAGGGTTTTACATTAGCGTTAGGGTTTCAAACTCGGGTTTCAAATTAGGGGTAGGGTTTCAAACTAGGGTTTTACATTACGGTTAGGGTTTCAAACTAGGGTTTCAAAATAGGGTTAGGGTTTCAAAACAGGGGTTTAAAATTTGGGTTAGGGTTTCACACTAGGGTGTTACATTAGGGTTAGGGTTTCAAAGTAGGGTTTTACATTAGGGTTATGGTTTCAAATTAGGTTTGGGGTTTCAAACTAGGGTTTTACATTAGGGTTGTCATGTTTTATTTCTTAGTTTCTTGTTTAGCTTGTGTTTTCCTTGTGTGTTCCCCTTGTCTTGTCATTTCCTGTTTTAGATTGAAAATTGACTCCTCTCGTTTCTGGTCACTTGCCCTTCCTCCTTTTGTGTGTGTGTCAACCCTGATTCATGATTGTTTCCCCATTACCCTCATGTGTCATCCAATCAGTGCCCTCAGCCAGGTGTGTCTTGTTATTTCATTAGTGTTGGTGTATTTTGTCGGCTTTCTCCCCCCTGTCTGTGTCGGTTCATTGTTGCTGTTGTTGTTGCCATTGTCGTAAGTCTTTCGCCACGTCACGTCACGCTGACCTTTTTGCCTTGTCAGGAACCTTGTCATGCTGTTTGTTTTGCCTAAGTTGTTTTCCCATGTATAGATTCATGTTTTGTTAGGTCCATTTATTTTGTACTTTGAGGATAGCTTTTTTGATCAGAAATTAAAACCTTCTTTGGACTACACCTCGGCCTCCTCGCTCTGCCTTCCCGCATCTGGGTCCTAAAGCCCCTACCTTCTGACAAGGGTTAGGGTTTCAAACTATGGTTTTAAATTAGGTTTGGGGTTTCAAACTAGGGTTTTACATTAGGGTTAGGGTTTCAAAGTAGGGTTTTACATTAGAGTTAGTGCTTCAAACTATGGTTTTACATTAGGGTTATGGTTTCAAACTACGGTTTAACTTTAGGGTTAGGGTTTCAAACTAGGGTTTTACATTAGGGTTAGGGTTTCAAACAAGGGTTTTACATTAGGGTTAGGGTTTCAAAACGGGGGTTTTAAATTAGGGTTAGGGTTTCAAATTAGGGTTAGGGTTTCAAACTAGGGTTTTACATTATGGTTAGGGTTACAAACTAGGGTTTTACATTAGGGTTAGGGTTTCAAACTATGGTTTCAAATTAGGTTTGGGGTTTCAAACTAGGGTTTTACATTAAGGTTAGGGTTTCAAACTAGGGTTTTACATTAGGGTTAGGGTTACAAATTAGGGTTTTACATTAGGGTTAGGGTTTCAAACTAGGGTTTTACATTAGGGTTAGGGTTTCAAACTAGGTTTTCAATTTAGGTTTAGAGTTACAAACTAGGGTTTATCATTAGGGTTAGGGTTTCAAACTAGGGTTTTACATTAGGGTTAGGGTTTCAAACTATGTTTTCAATTTAGGGTTAGGGTTTCAAAATAGGGTTTATCATTAGGGTTAATGCTTCAAACTAGGGTTTTACATTAGGGTTACGCTTTCAAACTAGGGTTTTACATTAGGGTTAGGGTTTCAAACTAGGGTTTCAAATTAGGGTTAGAGTTTCAAACTCAGGGGTTTTACATTAGGGTTACTGCTTCAAACTAGGGTTTTACATTAGGGTTAGGGTTTCAAAACAGGGGTTTAAAATTAGGGTTAGGGTTTCACACTAGGGATTTACATTAGGGTTAGGGTTTCAAACTAGGGTTTAACATTAGGGTTAGGGTTTCAAACTAGGGTTTAACATTAGGGTTAGAGTTTCAAACTAGAGTTTTACATTAGGGTTAAGGTTACAAACTAGGGTTTACATTAGGGTTAGTGTTTCAAACAAGGGTTTTACATTAGGTTTAGGGTTTCAAACTAGGGTTTCAAATTAGGGTTAGGGTTTCAAAATAGGGTTTGGGTTTCAATTTGAGGTTTTACATTAGGATTAGGTTTACAAACTAAGGTTTTACATTAGGGTTAGGGTTTCAAACTAGGGTTTGACATTAGGGTTAGTGCTTCAAACTAGGGTTTTACATTAGGGTTAGGGTTTCAAACTAGGGTTTTACATTAAGGTAAGGGTTTCAAACTATGGTTTTACATTAGGGTTAGGGTTACAAACTAGGGTTTAACGTTAGCGTTAGGGTTTCAAACTAGGGTTTTACATTAGGGTTAATGCTTCAAACTAGGGTTTTACATTAGTGTTAGGGTTTCAAACTAGGGTTTCAAATTAGGGTTAGAGTTTCAAACTAGGGTTTTACATTAGGGTTACTGCTTCAAACTAGGGTTTTACATTAGGGTTAGGGTTTCAAACTAGGGTTTAACATTAGGGTTAGGGTTTCAAACTAGGGTTTTACATTAGGGTTAATGCTTCAATCTAGGGTTTTACATTAGGGTTAGGGTTTAAAACTAGGATTTACATTAGGGTTAGTGCTTCAAACTAAGGTTTTACATAAGGGTTAGGGTTTCAAACTAGGGTATTACATTAAGGTTAGGGTTTCAAACTAGGGTTTTACATTAGGGTTAGGGTTACAAATTAGGGTTTTACATTAGGGTTAGGGTTTCAAACTAGGGTTTTACATTAGGGTTAGGGTTTCAAACTAGGGTTTCAATTTAGGGTTAGGGTTTCAAACTAGGGTTTATCATTAGGGTTAGGGTTTCAAACTAGGGTTTAACATTAGGGTTAGGGTTTCAAACTAGGGTTTTACATTAGGGTTAATGCTTCAAACTAGGGTTTTACATTAGGGTTAGGCTTTCAAACTAGGGTTTTACATTAGCGTTAGGGTTAAAAACTAGGGTTTTACATTATGGTTAGGGTTACAAACTAGGGTTTTACATTATGGTTAGGGTTACAAACTAGGGTTTCAAATTAGGTTTAGGGTTTCAAAACAGGGGTTTAAAATTAGGGTTAGGGTTTCACACTAGGGTTTTACATTAGGGTTGGGGTTTCAAACTAGGGTTTTACATTAGGGTTAGGGTTTCAAAATAGGGTTTAACATTAAGGTTAGGGTTTCAAACTAGGGTTTCAAATTAGGGTTAGGGTTGCAAACTAGGGTTTTACATTAGCGTTAGGGTTTCAAACTCGGGTTTCAAATTAGGGGTAGGGTTTCAAACTAGGGTTTTACATTACGGTTAGGGTTTCAAAACAGGGGTTTAAAATTAGGGTTAGGGTTTCACACGGGTTTTACATTAGGGTTAGGGTTTCAAAGTAGGGTTTTACATTAGGGTTAGGGTTTCAAACTAGGGTTTCAAATTAGGGTTAGGGTTTCAAAATAGGGTTTGGGTTTCAATTTGAGGTTTTACATTAGGATTAGGTTTACAAACTAACGTTTAACATTAGGGTTAGGGTTTCAAACTAGGGTTTGACATTAGGGTTAGTGCTTCAAACTAGAGTTTTACATTAGGGTTAGGGTTTCAAACTAGGGTTTTACATTAAGGTAAGGGTTTCAAACTATGGTTTTACATTAGCGTTAGGGTTACAAACTAGGGTTTAACGTTAGCGTTAGGGTTTCAAACTAGGGTTTTACATTAGGGTTAATGCTTCAAACTAGGGTTTTACATTAGGGTTACGCTTTCAAACTAGGGTTTTACATTAGGGTTAGGGTTTCAAACTAGGGTTTCAAATTAGGGTTAGAGTTTCAAACTAGGGTTTTACATTAGGGTTACTGCTTCAAACTAGGGTTTTACATTAGGGTTAGGGTTTCAAAACAGGGGTTTAAAATTAGGGTTAGGGTTTCACACTAGGGTTTTACATTAGGGTTAGGGTTTCAAACAAGGGTTTTTTATTAGGGTTAGGGTTTCAAACTAGGGTTTCAAATTAGGGTTAGGGTTTCAAACTAGGGTTTTATATTAGGGTTAAGGTTTCAAACTAGGGTTTCAAATTAGGGTTAGGTTTTCAAACTAGGATTTTTCATTAGGGTTAGGGTTTCAAACTAGGGTTTCAAATTAGGGTTAGGGTTTAAAACTAGGATTTACATTAGGGTTAGTGCTTCAAACTAAGGTTTTACATAAGGGTTAGGGTTTTACATTAAGGTTAGGGTTTCAAACTAGGGTTTTACATTAGGGTTAGGGTTACAAATTAGGGTTTTACATTAGGGTTAGGGTTTCAAACTAGGGTTTTACATTAGGGTTAGGGTTTCAAACTAGGGTTTCAATTTAGGGTTAGGGTTTCAAACTAGGGTTTTACATTAGGGTTAGGGTTTCAAACTAGGGTTTTACATTAGGGTTAGGGTTTCAAACTAGGGTTTAACATTAGGGTTAGGGTTTCAAACTAGGGTTTTACATTAGGGTTAATGCTTCAAACTAGGGTTTTACATTAGGGTTAGGCTTTCAAACTAGGGTTTTACATTAGCGTTAGGGTTAAAAACTAGGGTTTTACATTATGGTTAGGGTTACAAACTAGGGTTTTACATTATGGTTAGGGTTACAAACTAGGGTTTCAAATTAGGTTTAGGGTTTCAAAACAGGGGTTTAAAATTAGGGTTAGGGTTTCAAAACAGGGGTTTAAAATTAGGGTTAGGGTTTCACACTAGGGTTTTACATTAGGGTTAGGTTTTCAAACTAGGGTTTTACATTAGGGTTAGGGTTTCAAACAAGGGTTTTACATTAGGGTTAGGGTTTCAAACTAGGGTTTCAAATTTGGGTTAGGGTTTCAAACTAGGGTTTTATATTAGGGTTAAGGTTTCAAACTAGGGTTTCAAATTAGGGTTAGGTTTTCAAACTAGGATTTTTCATTAGGGTTAGGGTTTCAAACTAGGGTTTCAAATTAGGGTTAGGGTTTAAAACTAGGATTTACATTAGGGTTAGTGCTTCAAACTAAGGTTTTACATAAGGGTTAGGGTTTCAAACTAGGGTTTTACATTAAGGTTAGGGTTTCAAACTAGGGTTTTACATTAGGGTTAGGGTTACAAATTAGGGTTTTACATTAGGGTTAGGGTTTCAAACTAGGGTTTTACATTAGGGTTAGGGTTTCAAACTAGGGTTTCAATTTAGGGTTAGGGTTTCAAACTAGGGTTTATCATTAGGGTTAGGGTTTCAAACTAGGGTTTTACATTAGGGTTAGGGTTTCAAACTAGGGTTTAACATTAGGGTTAGGGTTTCAAACTAGGGTTTTACATTAGGGTTAATGCTTCAAACTAGGGTTTTACATTAGGGTTAGGCTTTCAAACTAGGGTTTTACATTAGCGTTAGGGTTAAAAACTAGGGTTTTACATTATGGTTAGGGTTACAAACTAGGGTTTTACATTATGGTTAGGGTTACAAACTAGGGTTTCAAATTAGGTTTAGGGTTTCAAAACAGGGGTTTAAAATTAGGGTTAGGGTTTCAAAACAGGGGTTTAAAATTAGGGTTAGGGTTTCAAAACAGGGGTTTAAAATTAGGGTTAGGGTTTCACACTAGGGTTTTACATTAGGGTTAGGGTTGCAAACTAGGGTTTTACATTAGGGTTGGGGTTTCAAACTAGGGTTTTACATTAGGGTTAGGGTTTCAAAATAGGGTTTAACATTAAGGTTAGGGTTTCAAACTAGGGTTTCAAATTAGGGTTAGGGTTGCAAACTAGGGTTTTACATTAGCGTTAGGGTTTCAAACTCGGGTTTCAAATTAGGGGTAGGGTTTCAAACTAGGGTTTTACATTACGGTTAGGGTTTCAAAACAGGGGTTTAAAATTAGGGTTAGGGTTTCACACGGGTTTTACATTAGGGTTAGGGTTTAAAAGTAGGGTTTTACATTAGGGTTAGTGTTTCAAACTATGGTTTCAAATTAGGTTTGGGGTTTCAAACTAGGGTTTTACATTAGGGTTGTCATGTTTATTTTCAGTCTTGTTTAGTCCGGTCATGTTTAACTTCTGTTTTCCTTGTGTGTTCCCCTTGTCTTGTCATTTCCTGTTTTAGTTTGAAAATTTATTCCTCTCGTTTCTGGTCACTTGCCCTTCCTCGTGTTGTGTGTGTGTCAACCCTGATTCGTGATTGTTTCCCCATTACCCTCATGTGTCATCCAATCAGTGCCCTCAGCCAGGTGTGTCTTGTTATGTCATTAGTGTTGGTGTATTTTGTCGGCTTTTTTTCCACCTGTCTGTGTCGGTTCATTGTTGCTGTTGTTGTTGCCATTGTCGTGAGTCTTTCGCCACGTCACGTCACGCTGACCTTTTTGCCTTGTCAGGAACCTTGTCATGCTGTTTGTTTTGCCTAAGTTGTTTTGCCATGTATAGATTCATGTTTTGTTAGTTCCATTTATGTTCCCGCATCTGGGTCCTAAAGCCCCCACCTTCTGACAAGGGTTAGGGTTTCAAACTATGGTTTTAAATTAGGTTTGGGGTTTCAAACTAGGGTTTTACATTAGGGTTGTCATGTTTATTTTCAGTCTTGTTTAGTCCGGTCATGTTTAGCTTCTGTTTTCCTTGTGTGTTCCCCTTGTCTTGTCATTTCCTGTTTTAGTTTGAAAATTGATTCCTCTCGTTTCTGGTCACTTGCCCTTCCTCATGTTGTGTGTGTGTCAACCCTTATTCGTGATTGTTTCCCCATTACCCTCATGTGTCATCCAATCAGTGCCCTCAGCCAGGTGTGTCTTGTTATGTCATTAGTGTTGGTGTATTTTGTCAGCTTTTTCCCCCCCTGTCTGAGTCGGTTCATTGTTGCTGTTGTTGTTGCCATTGTCGTAAGTCTTTCGCTACGTCACGTCACGCTGACCTTTTTGCCTTGTCAGGAACCTTGTCATGCTGTTTGTTTTGCCTAAGTTGTTTTGCCATGTATAGATTCATGTTTTGTTAGTTCCATTTATGTTCCCGCATCTGGGTCCTAAAGCCCCCACCTTCTGACAAGGGTTAGGGTTTCAAACTATGGTTTTAAATTAGGTTTGGGGTTTCAAACTAGGGTTTTACATTAGGGTTAGGGTTTCAAACTAGGGTTTTACATTAGGGTTAGTGCTTCAAACTAGGGTTTTACATTAGGGATAGTGCTTCAAACTAGGGTTTTACATTAGGGTTATGGTTTCAAACTACGGTTTAACATTAGGGTTAGGGTTTCAAACTAGGGTTTGACATTAGGGTTAGGGTTTCAAACAAGCGTTTTACATTAGGGTTAGGGTTTCAAAACAGGAGTTTTAAATAAGGGTTAGGGTTTCAAATTAGGGTTAGGGTTTCAAATGAGGGTTTTACATTATGGTTAGGGCTACAAACTAGGGTTTTACATTATGGTTAGGGTTACAAACTAGGGTTTCAAATTAGGGTTAGGGTTTCAAAACAGGGGTTTAAAATTAGGGTTAGGGTTTCACACTAGGGTTTTACATTAGAGTTAGGGTTTCAAAGTAGGGTTTTACATTAGGGTTAGGGTTTCAAACTATGGTTTCAAATTAGGTTTGGGGTTTCAAACTAGGGTTTTACATTAAGGTTAGGGTTTCAAACTAGGGTTTTACATTAGGGTTAGAGTTTCAAACTAGGTTTTCAATTTAGGTTTAGGGGTTCAAACTAGGGTTTATCGTTAGGGTTAGGGTTTCAAACTAGGGTTTTACATTAGGGTTAGGGTTTCAAACTAGGTTTTCAATTTAGGGTTAGGGTTTCAAAATAGGGTTTATCATTAGGGTTAGGGTTTCAAACTAGGGTTAGGGTTTCAAACTAGGGTTTAACATTATTGTTAGGGTTTCAAACTAGGGTTTTACATTAGGGTTAATGCTTCAAACTAGGGTTTTACATTAGGGTTACGCTTTCAAACTAGGGTTTTACATTAGGGTTAGGGTTTCAAACTAGGGTTTCAAATTAGGGTTAGAATTTCAAACTCAGGGGTTTTACATTAGGGTTACTGCTTCAAACTAGGGTTTTACATTAGGGTTGTCATGTTTATTTTCAGTCTTGTTTAGTCCGGTCATGTTTAGCTTCTGTTTTCCTTGTGTGTTCCCCTTGTCTTGTCATTTCCTGTATAAGTTTGAAAATATACTCCTCTCGTTTCTGGTCACTTGCCCTTCCTCGTGTTGTGTTTGTGTCAACCCTGATTCATGATTGTTTCCCCATTACCCTCATGTGTCATCCAATCAGTGCCCTCAGCCAGGTGTGTCTTGTTATGTCATTAGTGTTGGTGTATTTTGTCGGCTTTTTCCCCCCCTGTCTGTGTCGGTTCATTGTTGCTGTGTTTGTTGCCATTGTCGTAAGTCTTTCGCCACGTCACGTCACGCTGACCTTTTTGCCTTGTCAGGAACCTTGTCATGCTGTTTGTTTTGCCTAAGTTGTTTTGCCATGTATAGATTCATGTTTTGTTAGTTCCATTTATTTTCCCGCATCTGGGTCCTAAAGCCCCCACCTTCTGACAAGGGTTAGAGTTTCAAACTATGGTTTTAAATTAGGTTTGGGGTTTCAAACTAGGGTTTTACATTAGGGTTAGGGTTTCAAACTAGGGTTTCACATTAGGGTTAGTGCTTCAAACTAGGGTTTTACATTAGGGTTAGTGCTTCAAACTAAGGTTTTACATTAGGGTTAGGGTTTCAGACTAGGGTTTTACATTAAGGTTAGGGTTTCAAACTAGGTTTTCAATTTAGGGTTAGGGTTTCAAACTAGGGTTTATCATTAGGGTTAGGGTTTCAAACTAGGGTTTTACATTAGGGTTAGGGTTTCAAACTAGGTTTTCAATTTAGGGTTAGGGTTTCAAACTTGGGTTTATCATTAGGGTTAGGGTTTCAAACTATGGTTTTACATTAGGGTTAGGGTTTCAAACTAGGGTTTAACTTTAGGGTTAGGGTTTCAAACTAGGGTTTAACGTTAGGGTTAGGGTTTCAAACTAGGGTTTAACGTTAGGGTTAGGGTTTCAAACTAGGGTTTTACATTAGGGTTAATGCTTCAAACTAGGGTTTTACATTAGGGTTACGCTTTCAAACTAGGGTTTTACATTAGGGTTAGGGTTTCAAACTAGGGTTTCAAATTAGGGTTTCAAATTAGGGTTAGAGTTTCAAACTAGGGTTTCAAATTAGGGTTAGAGTTTCAAACTAGGGTTTTACATTAGGGTTACTGCTTCAAACTAGGGTTTTACATTAGGGTTACTGCTTCAAACTAGGGTTTTACATTAGGGTTAGGGTTTCAAAACAGGGGTTTAAAATTAGGGTTAGGGTTTCACACTAGGGTTTTACATTAGGGTTAGGGTTTAAAACTAGGGTTTAACTTTAGGGTTAGGCTTCCAAACTAGGGTTTTACATTAGGGTTAGGGTTTCAAACAAGGGTTTTACATTAGGGTTAGGGTTAGGGTTTCAAACTAGGGTTTAACTTTAGGGTTAGTGTTTCAAACTATGGTTTCAAATTAGGTTTGGGGTTTCAAACTAGGGTTTTACATTAGGGTTGTCATGTTTATTTTCAGTCTTGTTTAGTCCGGTCATGTTTAGCTTCTGTTTTCCTTGTGTGTTCCCCTTGTCTTGTCATTTCCTGTATAAGTTTGAAAATATACTCCTCTCGTTTCTGGTCACTTGCCCTTCCTCGTGTTGTGTGTGTGTCAACCCTGATTCATGATTGTTTCCCCATTACCCTCATGTGTCATCCAATCAGTGCCCTCAGCCAGGTGTGTCTTGTTATGTCATTAGTGTTGGTGTATTTTGTCGGCTTTTTTCCCCCCTGTCTGTGTCGGTTCATTGTTGCTGTTGTTGTTGCCATTGTCGTAAGTCTTTCGCCACGTCACGTCACGCTGACCTTTTTGCCTTGTCAGGAACCTTGTCATGCTGTTTGTTTTGCCTAAGTTGTTTTGCCATGTATAGATTCATGTTTTGTTAGTTCCATTTATTTTCCCGCATCTGTGTCCTAAAGCCCCCACCTTCTGACAAGGGTTAGGGTTTCAAACTATGGTTTTAAATTAGGTTTGGGGTTTCAAACTAGGGTTTTACATTAGGGTTAGGGTTTCAAACTAGGGTTTTACATTAGGGTTAGTGCTTCAAACTAGGGTTTTACATTACGGTTAGGGTTTCAAACTAGGGTTTCAAATTAGGGTTAGGGTTTCAAAACAGGGGTTTAAAATTTGGGTTAGGGTTTCACACTAGGGTTTTACATTAGGGTTAGGGTTTCAAACTAGGCTTTAACATTAGGGTTAGGGTTTCAAACAAGGGTTTTACATTAGGGTTAGGGTTTCAAAACAGGCGTTTTGAATTAGGGTTAGGGTTTTAAAACAGGGGTTTAAATTTAGGGTTAGGGTTTCACACTAGGGTTTTACATTAGAGTTAGGGTTTCAAAGTAGGGTTTTACATTAGGGTTAGGGTTTCAAACTATGGTTTTACATTAAGACTAGGGTTTTACATTAGGGTTAGGGTTACAAATTAGGGTTTTACATTAGGGTTAGGGTTTCAAACTAGGGTTTTACATTAGGGTTAGGGTTATGTACTTTGAGGATAGCTTTTTTGATCAGAAATTAAAACCTTCTTTGGACTACACCTCGGCCTCCTCGCTCTGCCTTCCCGCATCTGGGTCCTAAAGCCCCTACCTTCTGACAAGGGTTAGGGTTTCAAACTATGGTTTTAAATTAGGTTTGGGGTTTCAAACTAGGGTTTTACATTAGGGTTAGGGTTTCAAAGTAGGGTTTTACATTAGGGTTAGTGCTTCAAACTATGGTTTTACATTAGGGTTATGGTTTCAAACTACGGTTTAACATTAGGGTTAGGGTTTCAAACTAGGGTTTTACATTAGGGTTAGGGTTTCAAACAAGGGTTTTACATTAGGGTTAGGGTTTCAAAACAGGGGTTTTAAATTAGGGTTAGGGTTTCAAATTAGGGTTAGGGTTTCAAACTAGGGTTTTACATTAGGGTTAGGGTTTCAAACTAGGGTTTTACATTATGGTTAGGGTTACAAACTAGGGTTTTACATTATGGTTAGGGTTACAAACTAGGGTTTCAAATTAGGGTTAGGGTTTCACACTAGGGTTTTACATTAGAGTTAGGGTTTCAAAGTAGGGTTTTACATTAGGGTTAGGGTTTCAAACTATGGTTTCAAATTAGGTTTGGGGTTTCAAACTAGGGTTTTACATTAAGGTTAGGGTTTCAAACTAGGGTTTTACATTAGGGTTAGGGTTACAAATTAGGGTTTTACATTAGGGTTAGGGTTTCAAACTAGGGTTTTACATTAGGGTTATGGTTTCAAACTAGGTTTTCAATTTAGGTCTAGAGTTACAAACTAGGGTTTATCATTAGGGTTAGGTTTTCAAACAAGGGTTTTACATTAGGGTTAGGGTTTCAAACTAGGGTATAACATTATGGTTAGGGTTTCAAACTAGGGTTTTACATTAGGGTTAATGCTTCAAACTAGGGTTTTACATTAGGGTTACGCTTTCAAACTAGGGTTTTACATTAGGGTTAGGGTTTCAAACTAGGGTTTCAAATTAGGGTTAGAGCTTCAAACTCAGGGGTTTTACATTAGGGTTACTGCTTCAAACTAGGGTTTTACATTAGGGTTAGGGTTTCAAAACAGGGGTTTAAAATTAGGGTTAGGGTTTCACACTAGGGTTTTACATTAGGGTTAGGGTTTCAAACTAGGGTTTATCATTAGGGTTAGGGTTTGAAACTAGGGTTTTACATTACGGTTAGGGTTTCAAACTAGGGTTTAACATTAGGGTTAGGGTTTCAAACTAGAGTTTTACATTAGGGTTAAGGTTACAAACTAGGGTTTACATTAGGGTTAGTGTTTCAAACAAGGGTTTTACATTAGGGTTAGGGTTTCAAACTAGGGTTTCAAATTAGGATTAGGGTTTCAAAATAGGGTTTGGGTTTCAATTTGAGGTTTTACATTAGGATTAGGTTTACAAACTAAGGTTTTACATTAGGGTTAGGGTTTCAAACTAGTGTTTTACATTAAGGTAAGGGTTTCAAACTATGGTTTTACATTAGGGTTAGGGTTACAAACTAGGGTTTAACGTTAGGGTTAGGGTTTCAAACTAGGGTTTTACATTAGGGTTAATGCTTCAAACTAGGGTTTAACATTAGGGTTACGCTTTCAAACTAGGGTTTTACATTAGGGTTAGGGTTTCAAACTAGGGTTTCAAATTAGGGTTAGTGCTTCAAACTATGGTTTTACATTAGGGTTATGGTTTCAAACTACGGTTTAACATTAGGGTTAGGGTTTCAAACTAGGGTTTTACATTAGGGTTAGGGTTTCAAACAAGGGTTTTACATTAGGGTTAGGGTTTCAAAACAGGGGTTTTAAATTAGGGTTAGGGTTTCAAATTAGGGTTAGGGTTTCAAACTAGGGTTTTACATTAGGGTTAGGGTTTCAAACTAGGGTTTTACATTATGGTTAGGGTTACAAACTAGGGTTTCTACATTATGGTTAGGGTTACAAACTAGGGTTTCAAATTAGGGTTAGGGTTTCACACTAGGGTTTTACATTAGAGTTAGGGTTTCAAAGTAGGGTTTTACATTAGGGTTAGGGTTTCAAACTATGGTTTCAAATTAGGTTTGGGGTTTCAAACTAGGGTTTTACATTAAGGTTAGGGTTTCAAACTAGGGTTTTACATTAGGGTTAGGGTTACAAATTAGGGTTTTACATTAGGGTTAGGGTTTCAAACTAGGGTTTTACATTAGGGTTATGGTTTCAAACTAGGTTTTCAATTTAGGTTTAGAGTTACAAACTAGGGTTTATCATTAGGGTTAGGTTTTCAAACAAGGGTTTTACATTAGGGTTAGGGTTTCAAACTAGGGTATAACATTATGGTTAGGGTTTCAAACTAGGGTTTTACATTAGGGTTAATGCTTCAAACTAGGGTTTTACATTAGGGTTACGCTTTCAAACTAGGGTTTTACATTAGGGTTAGGGTTTCAAACTAGGGTTTCAAATTAGGGTTAGAGCTTCAAACTCAGGGGTTTTACATTAGGGTTACTGCTTCAAACTAGGGTTTTACATTAGGGTTAGGGTTTCAAAACAGGGGTTTAAAATTAGGGTTAGGGTTTCACACTAGGGTTTTACATTAGGGTTAGGGTTTCAAACTAGGGTTTATCATTAGGGTTAGGGTTTGAAACTAGGGTTTTACATTACGGTTAGGGTTTCAAACTAGGGTTTAACATTAGGGTTAGGGTTTCAAACTAGAGTTTTACATTAGGGTTAAGGTTACAAACTAGGGTTTACATTAGGGTTAGTGTTTCAAACAAGGGTTTTACATTAGGGTTAGGGTTTCAAACTAGGGTTTCAAATTAGGGTTAGGGTTTCAAAATAGGGTTTGGGTTTCAATTTGAGGTTTTACATTAGGATTAGGTTTACAAACTAAGGTTTTACATTAGGGTTAGGGTTACAAACTAGTGTTTTACATTAAGGTAAGGGTTTCAAACTATGGTTTTACATTAGGGTTAGGGTTACAAACTAGGGTTTAACGTTAGGGTTAGGGTTTCAAACTAGGGTTTTACATTAGGGTTAATGCTTCAAACTAGGGTTTAACATTAGGGTTACGCTTTCAAACTAGGGTTTTACATTAGGGTTAGGGTTTCAAACTAGGGTTTCAAATTAGGGTTAGAGTTTCAAACTAGGGTTTTACATTAGGGTTACTGCTTCAAACTAGGGTTTTACATTAGGGTTAGGGTTTCAAAACAGGGGTTTAAAATTAGGGTTAGGGTTTCACACTAGGGTTTTACATTAGGGTTAGGTTTTCAAACAAGTGTTTTACATTAGGGTTAGGGTTTCAAACTAGGGTTTTAAATTAGGGTTAGGGTTTCAAACTAGGGTTTTATATTAGGGTTAAGGTTTCAAACTAGGGTTTCAAATTAGGGTTAGGGTTTCAAACTAGGGTTTTTCATTAGGGTTAGGGTTTCAAACTAGGATTTCAAATTAGGGTTAGGGTTTAAAACTAGGATTTACATTAGGGTTAGTGCTTCAAACTAAGGTTTTACATAAGGGTTAGGGTTTCAAACTAGGGTTTTACATTAAGGTTAGGGTTTCAAACTAAGGTTTTACATTAGGGTTAGGGTTACAAATTAGGGTTTTACATTAGGGTTAGGGTTTCAAACTAGGGTTTTACATTAGGGTTAGGGTTTCAAACTAGGGTTTCAATTTAGGGTTAGGGTTTCAAACTAGGGTTTATCATTAGGGTTAGGGTTTCAAACTAGGGTTTTACATTAGGGTTAGGGTTTCAAACTAGGGTTTAACATTAGGGTTAGGGTTTCAAACTAGGGTTTTACATTAGGGTTAATGCTTCAAACTAGGGTTTTACATTAGGGTTAGGCTTTCAAACTAGGGTTTTACATTAGCGTTAGGGTTAAAAACTAGGGTTTTACATTATAGTTAGGGTTACAAACTAGGGTTTTACATTATGGTTAGGGTTACAAACTAGGGTTTCAAATTAGGTTTAGGGTTTCAAAACAGGGGTTTAAAATTAGGGTTAGGGTTTCAAAACAGGGGTTTAAAATTAGGGTTAGGGTTTCACACTAGGGTTTTACATTAGGGTTAGGGTTTCAAACTAGTGTTTTACATTAGGGTTAGTGCTTCAAACTAAGGTTTTACATTAGGGTTAGGTTTTCAAACTAGGGTTTTACATTAAGGTTAGTGTTTCAAACTAGGGTTTTACATTAGGGTTAGGGTTACAAATTAGGGTTTTACATTAGGGTTACAGTTTCAAACTAGGGTTTTACATTAGGGTTAGGCTTTCAAACTAGGTTTTCAATTTAGGGTTAGGGTTTCAAACTACGGTTTATCATTAGGGTTAGGGTTTCAAACTAGGGTTCTAAATTAGGGTTAGGGTTTCAAACTAGGGTTTAATGTTAGGGTTAGGGTTTCAAACTAGGGTTTTACATTAGGGTTAATGCTTCAAACTAGGGTTTTACATTAGGGTTACGCTTTCAAACTAGGATTTTACATTAGGGTTAGGGTTTCAAACTAGGGTTTTACATTAGGGTAAGTGCTTCAAACTAGGGTTTTACATTAGGGTTAGTGCTTCAAACTAGGGTTATACATTAGGGTTATGGTTTCAAACTACGGTTTAACATTAGGGTTAGGGTTTCAAACTAGGGTTTGACATTAGGGTTAGGGTTTCAAACAAGCGTTTTACATTAGGGTTAGGGTTTCAAAACAGGGGTTTTAAATAAGGGTGAGGGTTTCAAATTAGGGTTAGGGTTTCAAACTAGGGTTTTGCATTAGGGTTAGGGTTTCAAACTAGGGTTTTACATTATGGTTAGGGTTACAAACTAGGGTTTTACATTATGGTTAGGGTTACAAACTAGGGTTTCAAATTAGGGTTAGGGTTTCAAAACAGGGGTTTAAAATTAGGGTTAGGGTTTCACACTAGGGTTTTCCATTAGAGTTAGGGTTTCAAAGTAGGGTTTTACATTAGGGTTAGGGTTTCAAACTGTGGTTTAAAATTAGGTTTGGGGTTTCAAACTAGGGTTTTACATTAAGGTTAGGGTTTCAAACTAGGGTTTTACATTAGGGTTAGGGTTTCAAACTAGGTTTTCAATTTAGGTTTAGAGGTTCAAACTAGGGTCTATCATTAGGGTTAGGGTTTCAAACTAGGGTTTTACATTAGGGTTAGGGTTTCAAACTACGTTTTCAATTTAGGGTTAGGGTTTCAAAATAGGGTTTATCATTAGGGTTAGGGTTTCAAACTAGGGTTTTTTCTTTAGGGTTAGGGTTTCAAACTAGGGTTTAACATTATGGTTAGGGTTTCAAACTAGGGTTTTACATTAGGGTTACGCTTTCAAACTAGGGTTTTACATTAGGGTTAGGGTTTCAAACTAGGGTTTCAAATTAGGGTTAGAGTTTCAAACTCAGGGGTTTTACATTAGGGTTACTGCTTCAAACTAGGGTTTTACATAAGAGTTAGGGTTTCAAAACAGGGGTTTAAAATTAGGGTTAGGGTTTCACACTAGGGTTTCACACTAGGGTTTTACATTAGGGTTAGGGTTTCAAACAAGGGTTTCAAATTAGGCTTAGGGTTTCAAACTACGGTTTTACATTAGGGTTAGGGTTTCAAACAAGGGTTTTACATTAGGGTTAGGGTTTCAAAACAGGGGTTTAAAATTAGGGTTAGGGTTTCACACTAGGGTTTTACATTAGGTTTAGGGTTTCAAAATAGGGTTTAACATTAGGGTTAGGGTTTCAAACTAGGGTTTCAAATTAGGGTTAGTGTTTCAAACTAGGGTTTTACATTAGGGTTAGGGTTTCAAACAAGGGTTTCAAATTAGGCTTAGGGTTTCAAACTAGGGTTTTACATTAGGGTTAGGGTTTCAAACAAGGGTTTTACATTAGGGTTAGGGTTTCAAAACAGGGGTTTAAAATTAGGGTTAGGGTTTCACACTAGGGTTTTACATTAGGTTTAGGGTTTCAAAATACGGTTTAACATTAGGGTTAGGGTTTCAAACTAAGGTTTCAAATTAGGGTTAGTGTTTCAAACTAGGGTTTTATATTAGGGTTAAGGTTTCAAACGAGGGTTTCAAATTAGGGTTAGGGTTTCAAACTAAGGTTTTACATTAATGTTAGGGTTTCAAACTAGGGTTTCAAATTAGGGTTAGGGTTTCAAACTAGGGTTTATCATTAGTGTTAGGGTTTCAAACTAGGGTTTTACATTAAGGTTAGAGTTTCAAACTAGGGTTTTACATTAGGTTTGGGTTTCAAACAAGGGTTTTACATTAGGGTTAGTGCTTCAAACTAAGGTTTTACATTTAGGGTTAGGGTTTCAAACTAGGGTTTATCATTAGGGTTAGGGTTTCAAACTAGGGTTTTACATTAGGGTTAGGGTTTCAAACTAGGGTTTTACATTAAGGTAAGGGTTTCAAACTATGGTTTTACATTAGGGTTAGGGTTACAAAGTAGGGTTTAACGTTAGGGTTAGGGTTTCAAACTAGGGTTTTACATTAGGGTTAATGCTTCAAACTAGGGTTTGACATTAGGGTTAGTGCTTCAAACTAGGGTTTTACATTAGGGTTAGGGTTTCAAACTAGGGTTTTACATTAAGGTAAGGGTTTCAAACTATGGTTTTACATTAGGGTTAGGGTTACAAAGTAGGGTTTAACGTTAGGGTTAGGGTTTCAAACTAGGGTTTTACATTATGGTTAATGCTTCAAACTTTGGTTTTACATTAGGGTTACGCTTTCAAACTAGGGTTTTACATTAGGGTTAGGCTTTTAAACTAGGGTTTCAAATTAGGGTTAGAGTTTCAAACTAGGGTTTTACATTATTGTTACTGCTTCAAACTAGGGTTTTACATTAGGGTTAGGGTTTCAAAACAGGGGTTTAAAATTAGGGTTAGGGTTTCACACTAGGGTTTTACATTAGGATTAGGGTTTCAAACAAGGGTTTTACATTAGGGTTAGGGTTTCAAACTAGGGTTTCAAATTAGGGTTAGGGTTTCAAACTAGGGTTTTATATTATGGTTAAGGTTTCAAAGTAGGGTTTCAAATTAGGGTTAGGGTTTCAAACTAGGGTTTTACATTAGGGTTAGGGTTTCAAAGTAGGGTTTCAAATTAGGGTTAGGGTTTCAAACTAGGGTTTTATATTAGGGTTAAGGTTTCAAACTAGGGTTTCAAATTAGGGTTAGGGTTTCAAACTAGGGTTTCAAATTAGTGTTAGGGTTTCAAACAAGGGTTTTACATTAGGGTTAGGGTTTCAAACAAGGGTTTTACAATAGGGTTAGGGTTTCAAAACAGGGGTTTTAAATTAGGGTTAGGGTTTCAAACTAGGGTTTTACATTAGGTTTAGGGTTTCAAACTAGGGTTTCAAATTAGGGTTTGGGTTTCAATTTGAGGTTTTACATTAGGATTAGGTTTACAAACTAGGGTTTTACATTAGGGTTAGGGTTTCAAACTATGGTTTCAAATTAGGTTTGGGGTTTCAAACTAGGGTTTTACATTAGGGTTAGGGTTTCAAACTAGGGTTTGACATTAGGGTTAGTGCTTCAAACTAGGGTTTTACATTAGGGTTAGGGTTTCAAACTAGGGTTTTACATTAAGGTAAGGGTTTCAAACTATGGTTTTACATTAGGGTTAGGGTTACAAAGTAGGGTTTAACGTTAGGGTTAGGGTTTCAAACTAGGGTTTTACATTAGGGTTAATGCTTCAAACTAGGGTTTGACATTAGGGTTAGTGCTTCAAACTAGGGTTTTACATTAGGGTTAGGGTTTCAAACTAGGGTTTTACATTAAGGTAAGGGTTTCAAACTATGGTTTTACATTAGGGTTAGGGTTACAAAGTAGGGTTTAACGTTAGGGTTAGGGTTTCAAACTAGGGTTTTACATTAGGGTTAATGCTTCAAACTAGGGTTTTACATTAGGGTTACGCTTTCAAACTAGGGTTTTACATTAGGGTTAGGCTTTTAAACTAGGGTTTCAAATTAGGGTTAGAGTTTCAAACTAGGGTTTTACATTATTGTTACTGCTTCAAACTAGGGTTTTACATTAGGGTTAGGGTTTCAAAACAGGGGTTTAAAATTAGGGTTAGGGTTTCACACTAGGGTTTTACATTAGGGTTAGGGTTTCAAACAAGGGTTTTACATTAGGGTTAGGGTTTCAAACTAGGGTTTCAAATTAGGGTTAGGGTTTCAAACTAGGGTTTTATATTATGGTTAAGGTTTCAAAGTAGGGTTTCAAATTAGGGTTAGGGTTTCAAACTAGGGTTTTACATTAGGGTTAGGGTTTCAAAGTAGGGTTTCAAATTAGGGTTAGGGTTTCAAACTAGGGTTTTATATTAGGGTTAAGGTTTCAAACTAGGGTTTCAAATTAGGGTTAGGGTTTCAAACTAGGGTTTCAAATTAGTGTTAGGGTTTCAAACAAGGGTTTTACATTAGGGTTAGGGTTTCAAACAAGGGTTTTACAATAGGGTTAGGGTTTCAAAACAGGGGTTTTAAATTAGGGTTAGGGTTTCAAACTAGGGTTTTTCATTAGGTTTAGGGTTTCAAACTAGGGTTTCAAATTAGGTTTTGGGTTTCAATTTGAGGTTTTACATTAGGATTAGGTTTACAAACTAGGGTTTTACATTAGGGTTAGGGTTTCAAACTATGGTTTCAAATTAGGTTTGGGGTTTCAAACTAGGGTTTTACATTAGGGTTAGGGTTTCAAACTAGGGTTTGACATTAGGGTTAGTGCTTCAAACTAGGGTTTTACATTAGGGTTAGGGTTTCAAACTAGGGTTTTACATTAAGGTAAGGGTTTCAAACTATGGTTTTACATTAGGGTTAGGGTTACAAAGTAGGGTTTAACGTTAGGGTTAGGGTTTCAAACTAGGGTTTTACATTAGGGTTAATGCTTCAAACTAGGGTTTGACATTAGGGTTAGTGCTTCAAACTAGGGTTTTACATTAGGGTTAGGGTTTCAAACTAGGGTTTTACATTAAGGTAAGGGTTTCAAACTATGGTTTTACATTAGGGTTAGGGTTACAAAGTAGGGTTTAACGTTAGGGTTAGGGTTTCAAACTAGGGTTTTACATTAGGGTTAATGCTTCAAACTAGGGTTTTACATTAGGGTTACGCTTTCAAACTAGGGTTTTACATTAGGGTTAGGCTTTTAAACTAGGGTTTCAAATTAGGGTTAGAGTTTCAAACTAGGGTTTTACATTATTGTTACTGCTTCAAACTAGGGTTTTACATTAGGGTTAGGGTTTCAAAACAGGGGTTTAAAATTAGGGTTAGGGTTTCACACTAGGGTTTTACATTAGGGTTAGGGTTTCAAACAAGAATTTTACATTAGGGTTAGGGTTTCAAACTAGGGTTTCAAATTAGGGTTAGGGTTTCAAACTAGGGTTTTATATTATGGTTAAGGTTTCAAAGTAGGGTTTCAAATTAGGGTTAGGGTTTCAAACTAGGGTTTTACATTAGGGTTAGGGTTTCAAAGTAGGGTTTCAAATTAGGGTTAGGGTTTAAACTAGGATTTACATTAGGGTTAGTGCTTCAAACTAAGGTTTTACATAAGGGTTAGGATTTCAAACTAGGGTTTTACATTAGGGTTAATGCTTCAAACTAGGGTTTGACATTAGGGTTAGTGCTTCAAACTAGGGTTTTACATTAGGGTTAGGGTTTCAAACTAGGGTTTTACATTAAGGTAAGGGTTTCAAACTAGGGTTTTACATTAGGGTTAGGGTTACAAATTAGGGTTTTACATTAGGGTTAGGGTTTCAAACTAGGGTTTCAATTTAGGGTTAGGGTTTCAAACTAGGGTTTATCATTAGGGTTAGGGTTTCAAACTAGGGTTTTACATTAGGGTTAGGGTTTCAAAGTAGGGTTTTACATTAGGGTTAGGCTTTCAAACTAGGGTTTTACATTAGCGTTCGGGTTATAAACTAGGGTTTTATATTATGGTTAGGGTTACAAACTAGCGTTTTACATTATGGTTAGGGTTACAAACTAGGGTTTCAAATTAGGGTTAGAATTTCAAAACAGGGGTTTAAAATTAGGGTTAGGGTTTCAAACTAGGGTTTTACATTAGGGTTAGAATTTCAAAACAGGGGTTTAAAATTAGGGTTAGGGTTTCAAACTAGGGTTTTACATTAGGGTTATTACTTTAAACTAAGGTTTTACATTAGGGTTAGGGTTTCAAACTAGGGTTTTACATTAAGGTTAGGGTTTCAAACTAGGGTTTTACATTAGGGTTAGGGTTACAAATTAGGGTTTTACATTAGGGTTACAGTTTCAAACTAGGGATTTACATTAGGGTTAGGGTTTCAAACTAGGTTTTCAATTTAGGGTTAGGGTTTCAAACTAGGGTTTTACATTAAGGTAAGGGTTTCAAACTAGGGTTTTACATTAGGGTTAGGGTTACAAATTAGGGTTTTACATTAGGGTTAGGGTTTCAAACTAGGGTTTAACATTAGGGTTAGGGTTTCAATTTAGGGTTAGGGTTTCAAACTAGGGTTTATCATTAGGGTTAGGGTTTCAAACTAGGGTTTTACATTAGGGTTAGGGTTTCAAAGTAGGGTTTTACATTAGGGTTAGGCTTTCAAACTAGGGTTTTACATTAGCGTTCGGGTTATAAACTAGGGTTTTATATAATGGTTAGGGTTACAAACTAGCGTTTCAAATTAGGGTTAGAATTTCAAAACAGGGGTTTAAAATTAGGGTTAGGGTTTCAAACTATGGTTTTACATTAGGGTTATTACTTTAAACTAAGGTTTTACATTAGGGTTAGGGTTTCAAACTAGGGTTTTACATTAAGGTTAGGGTTTCAAACTAGGGTTTTACATTAGGGTTAGGGTTACAAATTAGGGTTTTACATTAGGGTTACAGTTTCAAACTAGGGATTTACATTAGGGTTAGGGTTTCAAACTAGGTTTTCAATTTAGGGTTAGGGTTTCAAACTAGGGTTTATCATTAGGGTTAGGGTTTCAAACTAGGGTTCTAAATTAGGGTTAGGGTTTCAAACTAGGGTTTAACGTTAGGGTTAGGGTTTCAAACTAGGGTTTTACATTAGGGTTAATGCTTCAAACTAGGGTTTTACATTAGGGTTACGCTTTCAAACTAGGATTTTACATTAGGGTTAGGGTTTCAAACTAGGGTTTCAAATTAGGGTTAGTGTTTCAAACTAGGGTTTTATATTAGGGTTAAGGTTTCAAACGAGGGTTTCAAATTAGGGTTAGGGTTTCAAACTAAGGTTTTACATTAATGATAGGGTTTCAAACTAGGGTTTCAAATTAGGGTTAGGGTTTCAAACTAGGGTTTATCATTAGTGTTAGGGTTTCAAACTAGGGTTTTACATTAAGGTTAGAGTTTCAAACTAGGGTTTTACATTAGGGTTAGGCTTTCAAACAAGGGTTTTACATTAGGGTTAGTGCTTCAAACTAAGGTTTTACATTTAGGGTTAGGGTTTCAAACTAGGGTTTATCATTAGGGTTAGGGTTTAAAAATAGGGTTTTACATTAGGGTTAGGGTTTCAAACTAGGTTTTCAATTTAGGGTTAGGTTTTCAATTTAGGGTTTATAATTAGGGTTAGGGTTTCAAACTAGGGTTTTACATTAGGGTTAGGGTTTCAAACTAGGGTTTAACGTTAGGGTTAGGGTTTCAAACTAGGGTTTTTTATTAGGGTAAGGGTTTCAAACAAGGGTTTTACATTAGCTATAGGGTTTCAAACAAGGGTTTTACATTAAGGTAAGGGTTTCAAACTAGGTTTTCAAATTAGGGTTAGGGTTTCAAACTAGGGTTTTATATTAGGGTTAGGGTTTCAAACTAGGGTTTCAAATTAGGGTTTTACATTAGGGTAAAGGTTTCAAACAAGGGTTTTACATTAGGGTTAGGGATTCAAAACAGGGAATTAAAATTAGGGTTAGGGTTTCACACTAGGGTTTTAAATTAGTGTTAGGGTTTCAAACAAGGGTTTTACATTAGGGTTAGGGTTTCAAACAAGGGTTTTACAATAGGGTTAGGGTTTCAAAACAGGGGTTTTAAATTAGGGTTAGGGTTTCAAACTAGGGTTTTACATTAGGTTTAGGGTTTCAGACTAGGGTTTTACATTAGGGTTACAGTTTCAAACTAGGGATTTACATTAGGGTTAGGGTTTCAAACTAGGTTTTCAATTTAGGGTTAGGGTTACAAATTAGGGTTTTACATTAGGGTTACAGTTTCAAACTAGGGATTTACATTAGGGTTAGGGTTTCAAACTAGGGTTTTACATTAGGGTTAGTGCTTCAAACTAAGGTTTTACATTAGGGTTAGGGTTTCAAACTAGGGTTTATAATTAGGGTTAGGGTTTCAAACTAGGGTTCTAAATTAGGGTTAGGGTTTCAAACTAGGGTTTAACGTTAGGGTTAGGGTTTCAAACTAGGGTTTTACATTAGGGTTAATGCTTCAAACTAGGGTTTTACATTAGGGTTACGCTTTCAAACTAGGATTTTACATTAGGGTTAGGGTTTCAAACTAGGGTTTCAAATTAGGGTTAGTGTTTCAAACTAGGGTTTTATATTAGGGTTAAGGTTTCAAACGAGGGTTTCAAATTAGGGTTAGGGTTTCAAACTAAGGTTTTACATTACTGTTAGGGTTTCAAACTAGGGTTTCAAATTAGGGTTAGGGTTTCAAACTAGGGTTGATCATTAGTGTTAGGGTTTCAAACTAGGGTTTTACATTTAGGTTAGAGTTTCAAACTAGGGTTTTACATTAGGGTTAGGGTTTCAAACAAGGGTTTTACATTAGGGTTAGTGCTTCAAACTAAGTTTTTACATTTAGGGTTAGGGTTTCAAACTAGGGTTTATCATTAGGGTTAGGGTTTAAAAATAGGGTTTTACATTAGGGTTAGGGTTTCAAACTAGGTTTTCAATTTAGGGTTAGGTTTTCAATTTAGGGTTTATAATTAGGGTTAGGGTTTCAAACTAGGGTTTTACATTAGGGTTAATGCTTCAAACTAGGGTTTTACATTAGGGTTACGCTTTCAAACTAGGGTTTTACATTAGGGTTAGGGTTTCAAACTAGGGTTTTAAAATTAGGGTTTCAAATTAGGGTTTCAAATTAGGGTTAGAGTTTCAAACTAGGGTTTCAAATTTTGGTTAGAGTTTCAAACTAGGGTTTTACATTAGGGTTACTGCTTCAAACTAGGGTTTTACATTAGGGTTAGGGTTTCAGAACAGGGGTTTAAAATTAGGGTTAGGGTTTCACACTAGGGTTTTACTTTAGGGTTAGGGTTTCAAACTAGGGTTTAACATTAGGGTTAGGGTTCCAAACTAGGGTTTTACATTAGGGTTAGGGTTTCAAACAAGGGTTTTACATTAGGGTTAGGGTTTCAAACTAGGGTTTCAAATTAGGGTTAGGGTTTCAAACTAGGGTTTTATATTAGGGTTAAGGTTTCAAACTAGGGTTTCAAATTAGGGTTAGGGTTTCAAACTAGGGTTTTACATTAGGGTTAGTGTTTCAAACTAGGGTTTCAAATTAGGGTTAGGGTTTCAAACTAGGGTTTTAAATTAGGGTTAGTGCTTCAAACTAAGGTTTTACATTAGGGTTAGGGTTTCAAACTAGGGTTTTACTTTAAGGTTAGGGTTTCAAACTAGGGTTTTACATTAGGGTTAGGGTTACAAATTAGGGTTTTACATTAGGGTTAGGCTTTCAAACTAGGGTTTTACATTAGGGTTAGGGTTTCAAACTAGGGTTTCAATTTAGGGTTAGGGTTTCAAACTAGGGTTTATCATTAGGGTTAGGGTTTCAAAATAGGGTTTTAGATTAGGGTTAGGGTTTCAAACTAGGGTTTAACATTAGGGTTAGGGTTTCAAACTAGGGTTTTACATTAGGGTAAGGGTTTCAAACAAGTGTTTTACATTAGCTATAGGGTTTCAAACAAGGGTTTTACATTAAGGTAAGGGTTTCAAACTAGGTTTTCAAATTAGGGTTAGGGTTTCAAACTAGGGTTTTACATTATTGTTACTGCTTCAAACTAGGGTTTTACATTAGGATTAGGGTTTCAAAACAGGGGTTTAAAATTAGGGTTAGGGTTTCACACTAGGGTTTTACATTAGGGTTAGGGTTTCAAACAAGGGTTTTACATTAGGGTTAGGGTTTCAAACTAGGGTTTCAAATAAGGGTTAGGGTTTCAAACTAGGGTTTTATATTATGGTTAAGGTTTCAAAGTAGGGTTTCAAATTAGGGTTAGGGTTTCAAACTAGGGTTTACATTAGGGTTAGTGCTTCAAACTAAGGTTTTACATAAGGGTTAGGATTTCAAACTAGGGTTTTACATTAAGGTTAGGGTTTCAAACTAGGGTTTTACATTAGGGTTACAGTTTCAAACTAGGGTTTTACATTAGGGTTAGGCTTTCAAACTAGGTTTTCAATTTAGGGTTAGGGTTTCAAACTACGGTTTATCATTAGGGTTAGGGTTTCAAACTAGGGTTCTAAATTAGGGTTAGGGTTTCAAACTAGGGTTTAATGTTAGGGTTAGGGTTTCAAACTAGGGTTTTACATTAGGGTTAATGCTTCAAACTAGGGTTTTACATTAGGGTTACGCTTTCAAACTAGGATTTTACATTAGGGTTAGGGTTTCAAACTAGGGTTTTACATTAGGGTAAGTGCTTCAAACTAGGGTTTTACATTAGGGTTAGTGCTTCAAACTAGGGTTATACATTAGGGTTATGGTTTCAAACTACGGTTTAACATTAGGGTTAGGGTTTCAAACTAGGGTTTGACATTAGGGTTAGGGTTTCAAACAAGCGTTTTACATTAGGGTTAGGGTTTCAAAACAGGGGTTTTAAATAAGGGTGAGGGTTTCAAATTAGGGTTAGGGTTTCAAACTAGGGTTTTGCATTAGGGTTAGGGTTTCAAACTAGGGTTTTACATTATGGTTAGGGTTACAAACTAGGGTTTTACATTATGGTTAGGGTTACAAACTAGGGTTTCAAATTAGGGTTAGGGTTTCAAAACAGGGGTTTAAAATTAGGGTTAGGGTTTCACACTAGGGTTTTCCATTAGAGTTAGGGTTTCAAAGTAGGGTTTTACATTAGGGTTAGGGTTTCAAACTGTGGTTTAAAATTAGGTTTGGGGTTTCAAACTAGGGTTTTACATTAAGGTTAGGGTTTCAAACTAGGGTTTTACATTAGGGTTAGGGTTTCAAACTAGGTTTTCAATTTAGGTTTAGAGGTTCAAACTAGGGTCTATCATTAGGGTTAGGGTTTCAAACTAGGGTTTTACATTAGGGTTAGGGTTTCAAACTACGTTTTCAATTTAGGGTTAGGGTTTCAAAATAGGGTTTATCATTAGGGTTAGGGTTTCAAACTAGGGTTTTTTCTTTAGGGTTAGGGTTTCAAACTAGGGTTTAACATTATGGTTAGGGTTTCAAACTAGGGTTTTACATTAGGGTTACGCTTTCAAACTAGGGTTTTACATTAGGGTTAGGGTTTCAAACTAGGGTTTCAAATTAGGGTTAGAGTTTCAAACTCAGGGGTTTTACATTAGGGTTACTGCTTCAAACTAGGGTTTTACATAAGAGTTAGGGTTTCAAAACAGGGGTTTAAAATTAGGGTTAGGGTTTCACACTAGGGTTTCACACTAGGGTTTTACATTAGGGTTAGGGTTTCAAACAAGGGTTTCAAATTAGGCTTAGGGTTTCAAACTACGGTTTTACATTAGGGTTAGGGTTTCAAACAAGGGTTTTACATTAGGGTTAGGGTTTCAAAACAGGGGTTTAAAATTAGGGTTAGGGTTTCACACTAGGGTTTTACATTAGGTTTAGGGTTTCAAAATAGGGTTTAACATTAGGGTTAGGGTTTCAAACTAGGGTTTCAAATTAGGGTTAGTGTTTCAAACTAGGGTTTTACATTAGGGTTAGGGTTTCAAACAAGGGTTTCAAATTAGGCTTAGGGTTTCAAACTAGGGTTTTACATTAGGGTTAGGGTTTCAAAACAGGGGTTTAAAATTAGGGTTAGGGTTTCACACTAGGGTTTTACATTAGGTTTAGGGTTTCAAAATACGGTTTAACATTAGGGTTAGGGTTTCAAACTAAGGTTTCAAATTAGGGTTAGTGTTTCAAACTAGGGTTTTATATTAGGGTTAAGGTTTCAAACGAGGGTTTCAAATTAGGGTTAGGGTTTCAAACTAAGGTTTTACATTAATGTTAGGGTTTCAAACTAGGGTTTCAAATTAGGGTTAGGGTTTCAAACTAGGGTTTATCATTAGTGTTAGGGTTTCAAACTAGGGTTTTACATTAAGGTTAGAGTTTCAAACTAGGGTTTTACATTAGGTTTGGGTTTCAAACAAGGGTTTTACATTAGGGTTAGTGCTTCAAACTAAGGTTTTACATTTAGGGTTAGGGTTTCAAACTAGGGTTTATCATTAGGGTTAGGGTTTCAAACTAGGGTTTTACATTAGGGTTAGGGTTTCAAACTAGGGTTTTACATTAAGGTAAGGGTTTCAAACTAGGGTTTTACATTAGGGTTAGGGTTACAAAGTAGGGTTTAACGTTAGGGTTAGGGTTTCAAACTAGGGTTTTACATTAGGGTTAATGCTTCAAACTAGGGTTTGACATTAGGGTTAGTGCTTCAAACTAGGGTTTTACATTAGGGTTAGGGTTTCAAACTAGGGTTTTACATTAAGGTAAGGGTTTCAAACTATGGTTTTACATTAGGGTTAGGGTTACAAAGTAGGGTTTAACGTTAGGGTTAGGGTTTCAAACTAGGGTTTTACATTAGGGTTAATGCTTCAAACTAGGGTTTTACATTAGGGTTACGCTTTCAAACTAGGGTTTTACATTAGGGTTAGGCTTTTAAACTAGGGTTTCAAATTAGGGTTAGAGTTTCAAACTAGGGTTTTACATTATTGTTACTGCTTCAAACTAGGGTTTTACATTAGGGTTAGGGTTTCAAAACAGGGGTTTAAAATTAGGGTTAGGGTTTCACACTAGGGTTTTACATTAGGGTTAGGGTTTCAAACAAGGGTTTTACATTAGGGTTAGGGTTTCAAACTAGGGTTTCAAATTAGGGTTAGGGTTTCAAACTAGGGTTTTATATTATGGTTAAGGTTTCAAAGTAGGGTTTCAAATTAGGGTTAGGGTTTCAAACTAGGGTTTACATTAGGGTTAGTGCTTCAAACTAAGGTTTTACATAAGGGTTAGGATTTCAAACTAGGGTTTTACATTAAGGTTAGGGTTTCAAACTAGGGTTTTACATTAGGGTTAGGGTTACAAATTAGGGTTTTACATTAGGGTTAGAGTTTCAAACTAGGGTTTTACATTAGGGTTAGGGTTTCAATTTAGGGTTAGGGTTTCAAACTAGGGTTTATCATTAGGGTTAGGGTTTCAAACTAGGGTTTTACATTAGGGTTAGGGTTTCAAAGTAGGGTTTTACATTAGGGTTAGGCTTTCAAACTAAGGTTTTACATTAGCGTTCGGGTTATAAACTAGGGTTTTATATTATGGTTAGGGTTACAAACTAGGGTTTCAAATTAGGGTTAGGATTTCAAAACAGGGGTTTAAAATTAGGGTTAGGGTTTCAAAACAGGGGTTTAAAATTAGGGTTAGGGTTTCAAACTAGGGTTTTACATTAGGGTTATTACTTTAAACTAAGGTTTTACATAAGGGTTAGGGTTTCAAACTAGGGTTTTACATTAAGGTTAGGGTTTCAAACTAGGGTTTTTCATTAAGGTTAAGGTTACAAATTAGGGTTTTACATTAGGGTTACAGTTTCAAACTAGGGATTTACATTAGGGTTAGGGTTTCAAACTAGGTTTTCAATTTAGGGTTAGGGTTTCAAACTAGGGTTTATCATTAGGGTTAGGGTTTCAAACTAGGGTTTAACGTTAGGGTTAGGGTTTCAAACTAGGGTTTTACATTAGGGTTAATGCTTCAAACTAGGGTTTTACATTAGGGTTACGCTTTCAAACTAGGGTTTTATATTAGCGTTCGGGTTATAAACTAGGGTTTTATATTATGGTTAGGGTTACAAACTAGGGTTTTACATTATGGTTAGGGTTACAAACTAGGGTTTCAAATTCGGGTTAGGGTTTCAAAACAGGGGTTTAAAATTAGGGTTAGGGTTTCAAAACAGGGGTTTAAAATTAGGGTTAGGGTTTCACACTAGGGTTTTACATTAATGTTAGGGTTTCAAACTAGGGTTTCAAATTAGGGTTAGGGTTTCAAATTAGGGTTTTACATTAGGGTTACAGTTTCAAACTCAGGGGTTTTACATTAGGGTTAGTGCTTCAAACTATGGTTTTACATTAGGGTTATGGTTTCAAACTACGGTTAAACATTAGGGTTAGGGTTTAAAACTAGGGTTTTACATTAGGGTTAGTGCTTCAAACTAAGGTTTTACATTAGGGTTAGGGTTTCAAACTAGGGTTTATCGTTAGGGTTAGGGTTTCAAACTAGGGTTCTAAATTAGGGTTAGGGTTTCAAACTAGGGTTTAACGTTAGGGTTAGGGTTTCAAACTAGGGTTTTACATTAGGGTTAATGCTTCAAACTAGGGTTTCAAATTAGGGTTAGTGTTTCAAACTAGGGTTTTATATTAGGGTTAAGGTTTCAAACGAGGGTTTCAAATTAGGGTTAGGGTTTCAAACTAAGGTTTTACATTAATGTTAGGGTTTCAAACTAGGGTTTCAAATTAGGGTAAGGGTTTCAAACTAGGGTTTATCATTAGTGTTAGGGTTTCAAACTAGGGTTTTACATTAAGGTTAGAGTTTCAAACTAGGGTTTTACATTAGGGTTAGGGTTTCAAACAAGGGTTTTACATTAGGGTTAGTGCTTCAAACTAAGTTTTTACATTTAGGGTTAGGGTTTCAAACTAGGGTTTATCATTAGGGTTAGGGTTTAAAAATAGGGTTTTACATTAGGGTTAGGGTTTCAAACTAGGTTTTCAATTTAGGGTTAGGTTTTCAATTTAGGGTTTATAATTAGGGTTAGGGTTTCAAACTAGGGTTTTACATTAGGGTTAATGCTTCAAACTAGGGTTTTACATTAGGGTTACACTTTCAAACTAGGGTTTTACATTTGGGTTAGGGTTTCAAACTAGGGTTTTAAAATTAGGGTTTCAAATTAGGGTTTCAAATTAGGGTTAGAGTTTCAAACTAGGGTTTCAAATTTTGGTTAGAGTTTCAAACTAGGGTTTTACATTAGGGTTACTGCTTCAAACTAGGGTTTTACATTAGGGTTAGGGTTTCAAAAAAGGGGTTTAAAATTAGGGTTAGGGTTTCACACTAGGGTTTTACTTTAGGGTTAGGGTTTCAAACTAGGGTTTTACATTAGGGTTAGGGTTTCAAACTAGGGTTTCAAATTAGGGTTAGGGTTTCAAACTAGGGTTTTATATTAGGGTTAATGTTTCAAACTAGGGTTTCAAATTAGGGTTAGGGTTTCAAACTAGGGTTTTACATTAGGGTTTGGGTTTCAAACTAGGGTTTTACATTACGGATAGGGTTTCAAACTAGGGTTTCAAATTAGGCTTAGGGTTTCAAACTAGGGTTTTACATTAGGGTTAGTGTTTCAAACAAGGGTTTTACATTAGGTTTAGTGTTTCAAAATGGGTTTAAAATTAGGGTTAGGGTTTCAAACTAGGGTTTTACATTAAGGTTAGGGTTTCAAACTAGGGTTTTACATTAGGGTTAGGGTTAGAAATTAGGATTTTACATTAATGTTAGGGTATCAAACTAGGGTTTTACATTAGGGTTAGGGTTTCAAACTACGTTTTCAATTTAGGGTTAGGGTTTCAAAATAGGGTTTATCATTAGGGTTAGGGTTTTAAACTAGGGTTTTTTCTTTAGGGTTAGGGTTTCAAACTAGGGTTTAACATTATGGTTAGGGTTTCAAACTAGGGTTTTATATTAGGGTTACGCTTTCAAACTAGGGTTTTACATTAGGGTTAGGGTTTCAAACTAGGGTTTCAAATTAGGGTTAGAGTTTCAAACTCAGGGGTTTTACATTAGGGTTACTGCTTCAAACTAGGGTTTTACATAAGGGTTAGGGTTTCAAAACAGGGGTTTAAAATTAGGGTTAGGGTTTCACACTAGGGTTTCAAACAAGGGTTTCAAATTAGGCTTAGGGTTTCAAACTAGGGTTTTACATTAGGGTTAGGGTTTCAAACAAGGGTTTTACATTAGGGTTAGGGTTTCAAAACAGGGGTTTAAAATTAGGGTTAGGGTTTCACAATAGGGTTTTACATTAGGTTTAGTGTTTCAAAATGGGTTTAAAATTAGGGTTAGGGTTTCAAACTAGGGTTTTACATTAAGGTTAGGGTTTCAAACTAGGGTTTTACATTAGGGTTAGGGTTAGAAATTAGGATTTTACATTAAGGTTAGGGTATCAAACTAGGGTTTTACATTAGGGTTAGGGTTTCAAATTAGGTATTCAATTTAGGTTTAGAAGTTCAAAC